>NC_135235.1:181984782-182286907 GCF_051348905.1 Ranitomeya variabilis | reverse complement strand
TGGTCAGAGGCGTGGCCTAAAATTTGCCACGGCGCGCTTTGCGCGCCGCAAACTTTGTCCCTCTTTCCCATCTTCAAAAGTTGGGAGGTATGCAGAGGGTTCACTGCACGGTGCAAGCCACTCATAAGCATCAAGAATAAAAAGGCTAGACTGGACTTTGCTAAAAAAAACAACTAAAAAAGCCAGCACAGTTCTGGAAGAACATTCTTTGGACAGATGAAACCAAGATCATCCTCTACCAGAATGATGGAAAGAGAAAAGTATGGTGAAGGCGTGGTGCAGCTCATGATCCAAAGCATACCACATCATCTGTAAAACACAGCGGAGGCAGTGTGATGGCTTGGGCATGCATGGCTGCCAGTGGCACTGGGTCACTAGTGTTTATTGATGATGTCACACAGGACTGAAGCAGCCGAATGAATTCTGAGGTATTCAGAGCCATACTGTGTGCTCAGATCCAGCCAAATGCAGCCAAACTGATTGGTCGTCATTTCATACTACAGATGGACAACGACTCAAAACATAAAGCCAAAGCAACCCAGGAGTTTATTAAAGCAAAGAAGTGGAATATTCTTGAATGGCCAAGTCAGTCACCTGATCTCAACCCAATTGAGCATGCATTTCACTTGTTAAAGACTAAACTTCAGACAGAAAGGCCCACAAACAAACAGCAACTGAAAACCACCGCAGTGAAGGCCTGGCAGAGCATCAAAAAGGAGGAAACACAGCGTCTGGTGATGTCCATGAGTTCAAGACTTCAGGCAGTCATTGCCAACAAAGGGTTTTCAACCAAGTACTAGAAATGAACATTTTATTTAAAATTATTTAATCTGTCCAATTACTTTTGGTCCCTTTAAAAACAGGGAGGCACATGTTAAGGAGTTGAAACTCCTAAACCCTTCATCCAATTTTAATGTGGATACCCCCAAATGAAAGCTGAAAGTCTGAACTTCAACTGCATCGGAATTGTTTTGTTTAAAATTCATTGTGGTAATGTCTATAACCAAAATTAGAAAAATGTTGTCTGTGTCCAAATATATATGGACCTAACTGTATATAGTAGGATGGCTCCGCTCCAGTTCCTCTTTATATATAGTATGTTGGCTTCAGTTGCCCCATGAAGTCACCAGACCCCTCATGTATAGTATGATGGCCCCAATTCCACAATATATAAAGTATGATGGCCCCAACCCCCATATATATATATATATATATATATATATATATATATATATATATATGTATATATATATATATATATATATATATATATATATATATATAGTATGATGGCTCCAGTTCCCCCATGTATATACTATGATGTCCCTAGTTCACCCATGTATAGTAGGATGGCCCCAGCCTCCATATATATAGTATGATGGCCCCAGACCCCATATATAGGGTTGAGCAAAACGGATCGGACAAATTCAAAAATCGCCGAATTTCGGCAAAGTCGGGTTTCATGAAACCCGACCCGATCCTAGTGTGGGATCGGCCATGAGGTCGGCGATCTTCGCGCCAAAGTCACGTTTCATATGACGCGTTCAGCGCCATCTTTCAGCCAATGAAGGACGACGCAGAGTGTGGGCAGCGTGATGACATAAATCTCCGTCCCCACCATCTTAGAGAAGGGCATGACAGTGATTGGCTTGCTTTCTGCGGCGTCACAGGGGCTATAAAGGGGCGTGCACACCGACCACCATCTTACTTCTGGCGATCTTAGCATAGGGAGAGGTTGCTGCAGCTTCATCAGAAGCAGGGATATAGTTAGGGAGGGAAGATTAAGCCCTATTTCACGATTTCCACTGTCCAACACCACCTTTTTTTTGCAGGGACAGTGGAGGCTATGTTTTTGTGCATCAGCTCTGTAGCTTATTAGGCTGCCTTATAAGGCTCCCTAATAGCTGCATTGCTGTTTGCACGCTGCTGTGCAAACCAACTGTTTTTTTAAAAGCAAAAATCCTGTTGCTCCTTTCTGCACAGTTATCTTGTTTATTTGTCCACACTTTTGTGTGCAGCAGTCCTTTTTATTGCTGCCATACTTGGCCAGAGATCATTGTAGGGAGATTGAAATTGTACTACAGTCCTTGTATTATTTCATATATCTTCCAGCCACTTTCTGCCACTTACATTGTGTTGTGTTATACACTGGGCCTGAGTTTTAGTGCAGTCTCCCCCTCAAAAAAGGGAGGTTCAAATTGTCACAAACTGGAAATACTTCAGTTCTGTTAGTTTGTCAAATATCAGCCAGCCACTTTCTGCCACTTACATTGTGTTGTGTTATACACTGAGCCTGAGTTTTGGTTCAGTCTTGCTGTCTGTTACTCTACTTATATAAAGCACAATTTTGCAATAAAAAAATACAGACCACATATTTGTCAGTGTGGTATTTCCATGACAGGCCTCATACATCTGCGTGCTACAAATTTGGGCATTTTAGGCCATTTTCCACTGTTTTTGCTGTCTGTTACTCTACTTATATGCAGCACTATTTTGAATTTAAAAATAATACAGGCCACATGTTTGTCAGTGTGGTATTTCCGTGACAGGCCGAGGGCCGGACTGGCCATCGGGCAGTTCTGGCAAATGCCAGAAGGGCCGATGGCAGTAGTGGGCCGCTCGAGTGTGCCGCCCGCTGTCGGCACACTCCCCACGCTGTCGCGGCACACTCCCGGCCCCGCATTCAACTATACCGGCATCATAGACACCGGTACAGTTGAATGCAATGATGGAGGAGAGAGCGTCCGCTGACGCCCCCTCTCCCATCATTCCCCGCTCTGCCTGCCGCTGACACTGCGGGTGCGTGATGACGTCATATCATCGCGCACCTGCTGTGTGACCGGGCGGGCAGACTGCATCTGCTGAGACCGGAGCAGCGCGGGGCACGAGGAGAGAGGTGAGTAGTGTGGTTTTGTTTTTTTTTATCAATGATTGATGACTGGATTGTGGAGCTGGGGGGGCTGCCTGCCTGCATGCATTACATTCTATGGGGCCTGCCTGCCTGCATTACATTCTATGGGGGCTGCCTGCCTGCATTACATTCTGTGGGGGCTGTCTGCCTGCATTACATTCTGTGGGGGCTGCCTGCCTGCATTACATTCTGTGGGGGCTGCCTGCCTGCATTACATTCTATGGGGGCTGCCTGCATGCATTACATTCTGTGGGGGCTGCCTGCCTGCATTACATTCTATGGGGGCTGCCTGCCTGCATTAAATTCTGTGGGGGCTGCCTGCCTGCATTACATTCTGTGGGGGCTGCCTGCCTGCATTACATTCTGTGGGGGCTGCCTGCCTGCATTACATTCTGTTGGGGCTGCCTGCCTGCATTACATTCTGTGGGGGCTGCCTGCCTGCATTACATTCTGTAGGGGCTGCCTGCATGCATTACATTCTGTGGGGGCTGCCTGCCTGCAATACATTCTATGGGGTCTGCCTGCATGCATTACATTCTGTGGGGGCTGCCTGCCTGCATTACATTCTGTGGGGGCTGCCTGCCTGCATTACATTCTGTTGGGGCTGCCTGCCTGCATTACATTCTGTGGGGGCTGCCTGCCTGCATTACATTATATGGGGGCTGCCTGCCTGCATTACATTCTATGGGGGCTGCCTGCCTGCATTACATTCTATGGGGGCTGCCTGCCTGCATTACATTCTATGGGGCCTGCCTGCCTGCATTACATTCTGTGGGGGCTACCTGCCTGCATTACATTCTGTGGGGGCTGCCTGCCTGCATTACATTCTATGGGGGCTGCCTGTCTGCATTACATTCTATGGGGGCTCTCTGTCTGCATTATATTCTGTGGGGGCTGCCTGCCTGCATTACATTCTGTGGGGGCTGCCTGCCTGCATTACATTCTATGGGGCCTGCCTGCATGCATTACATTCTATGGGGCCTGCCTGCATGCATTACATTCTGTGGGGGCTGCCTGCCTGCATTACATTCTATGGGGGCTGCCTGCATGCATTATATCTTATGGGGGCTGCCTGCCTGCATTACATTCTATGGGGGCTGCCTGCCTGCATTACATTCTATGGGGGCTGCCTGCCTGCATTACATTCTATGGGGGCTGCCTGTCTGCATTACATTCTATGGGGGCTCTCTGTCTGCATTACATTCTGTGGGGGCTGCCTGCCTGCATTACATTCTGTGGGGGCTGCCTGCATGCATTATATCCTATGGGGGCTGCCTGCCTGCATTACATTCTATGGGGGCTGCCTGCCTGCATTACATTCTGTGGGGGCTGCCTGCCTGCATTACATTCTATGGGGGCTGGCTGCATTCCTTTCCATGGGCCTGTGCTGCATTATATTCTATGGGGCTGGCTGCATTCCATTCCATGGGCCTGTGCTGCATTACATTCTATGGGGCTGGCTGCATTCCATTCCATGGGCCTGTGCTGCATTATATTCTATGGGGCTGGCTGCATTCCATTCTATGGGCCTGTGCTGCATTATATTCTATGGGGCTGTGCTGCATTACATTCTATGGGGCTGTGCTGCATTACATTCTATGGGGCTGTGCTGCATTACATTCTATGGGGCTGTGCTGCATTACATTCTATGGGGCTGTGCTGCATTACATTCTATGGGGGCTGCCTGCATTACATTCTATGGGGGCTGCCTGCATTACATTCTATGGGGGCTGTGCTGCATTATATTGTATGGTGGCTGCCTGCATTACATTCTATTGGGGCTGGCTGCATTCCATTCCATGGGCCTGTGCTGCATTATATTCTATGGGGCTGGCTGCATTCCATTCCATGGGCCTGTGCTGCATTATATTCTATGGGGCTGGCTGCATTCCATTCTATGGGCCTGTGCTGCATTATATTCTATGGGGCTGGCTGCATTACATTCTATGGGGGCTGTGCTGCATTATATTGTATGGTGGCTGCCTGCATTACATTCTATGGGGGCTGGCTGCACTCCATTCCATGGGCCTGTGCTGCATTATATTCTATGGGGCTGGCTGCATTACATTGTATGGTGGCTGTGCTGCATTATATTGTATGGGGCTGTGCTGCATTATATTCTATGGGGCTGTGCTGTATTACATTCTATGGGGCTGTGCTGCATTATATTCTACGGGGCAGTGCTGTATTACATTCTATGGGGCTGTGCTGCATTAAATTCTATGGGGCTGGCTGCATTACATTCTATGGGGGCTGTGCTGTATTACATTCTATGGGGACTGTGCTGCATTAAATTCTATGGGGCTGTTCTGTATTACATTCTATGGGGATGGCTGCATTACATTCTATGGGGGCTGTGCTGCATTACATTCTATGGGGGCTGTGCTGCATTACATTCTATGGGGGCTGTGCTGTATTACATTCTATGGGGGCTGTGCTGTATTACATTCTATGGGGTCTGTGCTGTATTACAGTCTATGGGGGCTGTGCTGTATTACAGTCTATGGGGGCTGAGCTGTAATGCTGGATACAGCTGTAATTATATGTTATATAGTCGTGTTACACTCCCCTCACTTCTTGTAGCCTACAAGTGTACAAAGATATTTTACAGTCACCATGTGACAAGTGGGCCTGTGTGACTTCAAATGCCAGGGCTGAATTTTAGTCCCAGTCCGGCCCTGGACAGGCCTCATATATCTGCGTGCTCAAAGTTGGGCATTTTAGGCCGGTTTTCCACTGTTTATGCTGTCTGTTACTTTACGTATATAGAGCACAATTTTGCATTTAAAAAAAAAACTTGCCACATATTTGTCAGTGTGGTATTTCCGTGACAGACCTCATATATCTGCATGCTCCAAGTTTGGGTATTTTAGGCCGATTTCCCTCTGTTCTTGCTGTCTGTTGCTGTACTTATATACAGAACAATTTTGCATTGAAAAAATACAGGCCACATACTTGTCAGTGTGATAATTCCGTGAGAGGCCTCATATATCTGCGTGCTCCAAGTTTGGGCATTTTAGGCCATTTTTCCACAGTTTTTTGCTGTCTTTTACTCTACTTATGTACAGCACAACTTTGCATGAAAAAAAAACAGGCCACATATTTGTCAGTGTGGTATTTTCTTGACAGGCCACATATATCTTCGTGCTCCAAGTTTGGGCATTTTAGGCCTGTTTTCCACTGTTTTTGCTGTCTGTTACTCAACCTATATACAGCACAATTTTGCATTTAAAAAAAAAACAGGCCACATATTTGCCAGTGTGGTATTTCTCTGACAGGCCTCATATATCTGAGTGCTCCAAGTTTGGGAATTTTAGGCCAGTTTTCCACTGTTCTTGCTGTGTTACTCTACTTATATACAGCACAATTTTGCATTTAAAAAAATACAGGCCACATATTTGTCATTGTGGCATTTCCGTGACAAACCTCATATATCTGCGTGCTCCAAGTTTGGGCATTTGAGGCCGTTTTTCCACAGTTTTTTGCTGTCTTTTACTCTACTTACATACAGCACAATTTTGCACTAAAAACAAACAGGGCACATATTTGTCAGTGTGGTATTTCCATGACAGGCCTCATACATCTGCGTGCTCCAAATTTGGGCATTTTAGGCCATTTGCCACTGTTTTTGCTCTCTGTTACTCTACTTATATACAGCACTATTTTGAATTTAAAAATAATACAGGCCACGTGTTTGTCAGTGTGGTATTTCCGTGACAGTCCTCATGTATCTGCGTGCTCAAAGTTTGGGTATTTTAGGCTGGTTTTCCACTGTTTTTGCTGCCTGTTACTCTACCTAAATAAAGCACAATTTTGCATTAAAAAAATACAGGCCACATACAGTATCTGTCAGTGTGGTATTTCTGTGACAGGCCTCATATATCTGCATGCTCCAAGTTTGGGCATTTTAGGCTGATTTCCACTGTTCTTTCTGTCTGATACCCTACCTTATATACAGCACAATTTTGCATTTAAAAAAAACAACCGGCCACACATTTGGCAATGTGGTATTTACTTGACAGGCCTCTTATATCTGCGTGCTCCAAGTTTGGGCATTTTAGGCCAGTTTTCCATTGTTTTTGCTGTCTGTTACTCTACTTATATACAGCACAATTTTGCATTTAAAAATAATACAGGCCACATATTTGTCAGTGTGGAATTTCCGGGACAGGCCTCATATATCTGCGTGCTCAAAGTTTGGGCATTTTACGCCAGTTTTCCACTGTTTTTGCTGTCTGTTACTCTACTTATATACAGCACAATTTTGCATTTAAAAAAATACAGGCCACATATTTGTCAGTGTGGTATTTGTGTGACAGACCTCATATTTCTGCGTGCTACAAGTTTGGGCATTTTAGGCTGATTTTCCACAATTTTTGCTGCCTGTGACTCTACTTGTCCAAAGTACATCTCCACCCTTTCTCCTTTTTACTGCATCACGTTAGTCAGGAGTAGAGGCTGTTTTGATTGTTTCACAATAGCCCATTGTTTTAGTGATTCATAGTATGTCTCCCCAGACCGTGCAGATTTATCATCCATGCCCCATGCTTGATCCTTTGCCACATCTGTATGTGTCTTAAGTATGTGTCCTAGTACGTCACCTGCCTTTGAACTCACCAAGCTCCCTAGGTCTTCCCAGGTGCACTTATACATCCGTTGTATTGTCTTTATTTGTCTGTAAAATGGGAAAGGTTGGTTCTTAGGGTCAGGCAACTGTTTTAGCATAGCTAGATAGTCAGAGGGGCTCCAGGGATAATACTCCTGTATCTGTCTTACCCTACCTGATGTGGTTGGTTCTCTGGTAGTGGGTCTGGTGGTGGAGGTGACTGGATGATCAGTGGGGGTGACATGCTGTTCTACAGCTTCCTTCCCAAAAGGATTACTGTCAGCTTACTTCAAAAAAATTAATGTCCCCACTACCCACTAACCACACTTCTGTGTCAGCTTCATATATCACTACATGTGATCTTATCTCTCCAGCCTGGGTTTGTCTGACCACAGTGTTTACAAGTCAATCTGTCTTGTCTGGTTCTTTGGTTATACAAAAGTATGACGGTAGCAGTAATGTGTCGGTCATAGTCGGATTTTTGAGCATCAAAACATTCATAATACACCTTACTTCCAGACTGCTGCACTTTCTCAGACACCATTTATTCACTTGCTATTTTCATCCCTTGTCTGTGCCTTTTTTGTACATTCAAACATCCACACTCTGGCATGTTTGCCTTTTTCAATATTGGTCCCACATCTTTCACTGCTTCCTTTCCTTCTCTGTCTTTTACAATCGGCATTCACAGAACAAGTTGCCCATGGCTTTAACTTATTCCTCAGACAGCTCACCTTTATTCTGCAAATGCCATTTTAGTGTGCCTGTACCTTATCTACTGGCGGCCACATGTAGCAAGTCAAAGCGCGTGTCAAGATTTAGTGGGAAGGCTTTCCACCTCTCACCCGGTAGACCTAAAGGATGTAACGTGACGGCTTACCACATCTCACCTGTTAGAGTAGCTGGCTAGAAAAGGAAGACCCAGATATGTTAGGCCTCTAACCCACTAGCTCAGCTCCATGGAGCGGGAAGGCTTTCCACCTCTGACCCACAACAAAAAACAGCTGACTGTAGCAAGAAGGCCCTGATGTGTTAGGCCTCTCACCTACTACATCAGCAGTGCAGTTGGCTACCTCCTCCGTTGATCCTCAATTTGCTATATATCAATCACTCAACTTGAAGCAGGTGAATCTTTTTACCAATCTTTCAATCACACTGATAACCAAACAATAAATTTCCTCTAAAATAGGCTCAGTTCTTTTACTTTCAACGTCCAACTTCAACTTACAATATTTCTTTCTACTTCAATACAGTACTATTGTTTTAAACACAAATCTTCCAGCGCTTACTACACCAAGGACAGAATATACAGAGAACACATTTACCCCTCCCATCAGGCACTCAGCGGAGATAAGAACTCACAGCATCCCTCCAAGGAGAAGCTCACAAGTAATCGCCCAGGGGCTACATCTACCCCTCCCATCAGAATTTTAGAAATTTAGTGTCTTTCACACAGAAACAGAATGCAGCAGTTCTCAGACTTACTTCATTTGTACAAATCCTTCATCCTCTGGGAATCAAAAACAGTTTCGCTATACAGGCAGATCACTGCACAATTTGAATAAGCTGATTCTGACCTCGTCCAGTCAAAACACATATAAAAACCTGTCAATGTCAAACCATATATAACACGGGTTTCACTGAATCTCAGATGTAAATTAAAAATATCCACAACTCATACATCCTGGACCCTCAGCAACAATTAGATACGTAATGATACTTATGTGATCATTCATTCATACGTGCTCATTCAGGGATTGTTTGTTTTTTTTCCTTTCCTTTCACTTTTCAGTTGATTTTCACAAGAAGAAAATCCCTTACACTCACTCACCTCTCATCACATTCAGAGGTTTTCATAGATATACCTACAAGGTTCACACAGCCTGCCTATTTTGCACTTTGGAATTAACACAACTCTATATAAAAAAGCTGCAGCAGTATCCACTGACACTCTGAAAGCACTTAAGGCCAAACAGCGCAAAAACCACGGCACTATACAAAATACAGCTTCATATAATGTACTGCCAATCCAAAATGACCAAAACAACAACACTGCACGGAGTCTATCCTAGCTCTGTACTTCACACCTACACAAATACACAACCAATTAGTATATTGACAAATATTACAGATGACAATTATTATTTTATTACTCTATTATTCAACTCTCATACGGACAAAAACAGACAAAGCACAAAACTCACTGGTGATGTAGGTTCTTTGAACCGTGTTTGCAGCCTTTATCCAGAGATATGGGGAGACCCAGAGAGATTGCAAGTGCAAAACAAATTGTAAAAATAAAATTTCTCACCTTGCTGCAGCTGTGTTTTGCATGTCCAATCTCCCAGGAAGCTCCCACATACGGATTCCGAATAGGCTGGTTACCACAGCCCCACGTTGGGCGTTAAAACTGTTGTAGCTGTTTGCATTCTGACCCAATGTCAGACATACCAGATCACCTGTGAGGCCAAATCAGGAGGTTACACCCTTCATTTACAAGCGCTTGGAGAAAAAAGGAAATCGTACACGTTCTGTGAGCAAAGTCACTTTTATCTGATGTAATGCGGCAAGAGGCAGTATTTTATACCATTTACAACAAAATGTAACAATGTAATTCATGTAGCCCCCCTTGTTACCTCGGGTCATACTGACCTTTATTTCTCACGTACCCAGAACATGCTGTTCGCCGACTATTGAAAACAGGTAAGATAAGAAGTATAAGATCCTTGAAGAGGAGCCTTCCAGACTACAGCATCATGACTAAACACATTCTAGCAATTAAAGGCAAAACATTAACCCTTCTATATCAATAATAAGCAATTCCCCCAACACTGCAAATACCAGTTAGAGAGAGTTATGAATTCTCTAACCAACTTGGGCTGGATTCTAAACCTACTAAAATCCAGAATCATGCCGAGTCTGGTGCAAGAAAACCTAGGCAAAATACTGGACTCAAACAAGTAGGAATGTTGCCTCCCGGTAGAGAAGGTTCAAAAGATGATACAGCTGGTATCGTGAGCAAGGGATCCCCCCTCCACAACCTTGCGGAAGGCAATGTCACTGCTAAGGTCCATGACTTCTTGTATCCCGGCTGTCCAGTGGGCTCAGGTGCATACCAGAGAGTTACAGTGGGAAATATTGTCAGCAGAAAATTCTTTAGAAGGAAATTTAGAAGGGTGACTAACCATGATATCAAAAATAACTCTCTCGCAATAAAGGTGGATGAACATAATGTAGACAACATAACTCGAGGCATTCCTTGTTTATTACCAATCTCCCAGGTCTCGACTATGGATGCAAGCCCCAGGGGGTGGGGGCTCACCTGAATTAGTGATTCTATTAGCCCCCTTCTGGCAGAGGAGGACATGGTTTTCTTGGCTGAGGATGATGTTCATCTCTGACCTTTGGGTTCCCCTTGGACCTTCTTTCCCAGGAGCTGGGGAATTTCGCTCCTGAGCAATAGGGAGTTTTCACCAAATCTAGTCACTACTTTGCTACAGAGTAGAAAGCCTGTGACCACCAATCTATACGGGAAAACCTAGAAAAGGAAAAGGCTCCTTTCAGTTTCAGGTGCCAAGTTAGATGAGGGGGTCCCACTAACTGACATTTTAGAGTTTCTGCAGAAAGGGTTGGAACAGGGGTTGGCCATAAGCACTTTGAAAGTCCAAGTTGCAGCTTTAGGGGCCCTGTACAATTACGACCTAGCTGGGAATCGCTGGATATCTAGGTTCATCAAAGCATCTGACAAGTCTAGACCCATCCCCTCTCGGTGTACTCCTCCTTGGGACCTAAGCTTCGTCCTTTCAGCCCTAACTAAGGCTCCTTTTGAACCCCTGTCAGAAGCCTCACTAAAAGTCTTATCTCCCAAAACATCACTTCTTGCAGCTCTTATATCAGCTCGTAGGGTCAGTGACATCCAGGCTCTATCGGCCTACCCAACTTTTGGAAGATAGGGTTGTTCTTAAAACTGAACCAGCCTATCTTCCGAAAGTAGAGTCACATTTTCACAGATCTCAGGAGATATGCCTCCGTTCTTTTTGCACCAATCCCAAAAATAGAGGTGAGGAAGTCTTACATACTTTAGACATCAAAGGTGCCTAATCCAGTATCTAGCTGCCACACGGGAGTGTAGGAAGGATAGGTCTCTCTTTGTATGCTTCCAGGGTCCGCGAAAGGGGCAGAAAGCATCCAAGGGCATGCTAGCAAGATGGATAAGAGATGCCATCACCCTGTCATACTCAACGCTTGGGGCAGCCATCCTGGAGAAAATAAAAGCCCACTCAACAAGAGCAGTGGCAACCTCCTGGGCAGAAAGAGCCGGTGCCTCGATAGAACAGATATGTAAAGCCGCTACTTGGTCTTCCCCCTCTACATTCTTTAATCATTATCGGCTGGACCTAGCTTCTTCTTAAGACCTTACCTTTGGGAGAAGGGTTCTGGAAGCAGTGGTCCCTCCCTAATGTACAAATCTCTGCAATTGTCTCCATGGTGCTATCATGGGGGAAGAAAAAAAACGTTGTTACTTACCGATAACTTTATTTCTCTGAGCCCATGACGGCACAAATACATTCCCCCCCTTCACATGTGGGTGTGCACACTAAGTTTAGTTAACGTTATAATTTGAGGTTGCCACGCGGTGTCTCTATTAAGCTTCATAGTAATGTTAAACATTTTCTGTTATTTATGTTATTAATAGTGTTGAGCATTCCGATACCGCAAGTATCGGGTATCGGCCGATATTTGCTGTATCGGAATTCCGATACCGAGATCCGATACTTTTGTGGTATCGGGTATCGGTATCGAAACAACATTAATGTAAAAATGTGTAAAAGAAAGAATTAAAATAAAAAATATTGCTATACTCACCTCTCCAACGCAGCCTGCACCTTACCGAGGGAAGCGGCAGCGTTCTTTGTTTAAAATTAGCGCTTTTCTTTCCTTACGTGAAGTCCCGGCTTTGTGATTGGTTGCGTCGCAGTCACATGGGCGACGCAACCAATCACAGCAAGCCGTGACGTAATTTCAGGTCCTTAAGGATTTTAAAATTACGTCCCGGCTTTGTGATTGGTTGCGTCGCAGTCACATGGGCGACGCAACCAATCACAAGCCGTGACGTCACGGGAGGCTGGACACGCGCGCATTTTAAAATGCGCGCTTGTCCAGCCTCCCGTGACGTCCCGGCTTGTGATTGGTTGCGTCGTGATCAACCAATCACAAGCCGGGAGGCTGGACACGCGCGCATTTTAAAATGCGCGCTTGTCCAGCCACCCGTGACGTCCCGGCTTGTGATTGGTTGCGTCGCGATCAACCAATCACAAGCCGGGACGTCACGGGAGGTTGGACAAGCGCGCATTTTAAAATGCGCGCGTGTCCAGCCTCCCGGCTTGTGATTGGTTGACCGCGAAGCAACCAATCACAAGCCGGGACGTAATTTTAAAATCCTGAAGGACCTGAAATTACATCACGGCTTGCTGTGATTGGTTGTGTCGCCCATGTGACTGCGACGCAACCAATCACAACGCCGGAACATAATTTTAAAATCCTGAAGGACCTGAAATTACGTCACGGCTTGCTGTGATTGGTTGCGTCCCGGCCACATGGGCGGCACGCGACCAATCACAAGCCGGGACTTCACGTAAAGGAAAGAAAAGCGCGAATTTTAAACAAAGAACGCTGCCGCTTCCCTCGGTAAGGTGTAGGCTGCGTCGGAGAGGTGAGTATAGCAATATTTTTTATTTTAATTCTTTCTTTTACACATTAATATGGTTCCCAGGGCCTGAAGGAGAGTTTCCTCTCCTTCAGACCCTGGGAACCATCAGGGATACCGTCCGATACATGAGTCCCATTGACTTGTATTGGTATCGGGTATCGGTATCGGTATCGGCCGATACTTTCCGATACCGATACTTTCAAGTATCGGACGGTATCGCTCAACACTAGTTATTAATCTAAAGTTCTTCTCATGCTCTGGAAACAACTGATGCGGAGAGAAGTACCGCCTTTTTATCTGTAGGTTTCCTGTCCCTGATGGGCGGATCTCCTCTCTACATGGTGCTGTCATGGGCTCATACCTTTACCGTTATCTGTAAGTAACTCTTTTTTTTTTATGCAAAAGGCCCAGAATCGGGGACATGATATCTTGAAGAAGCCCAGGATAGGGGTCTTGATGCTATGAAGGGGCACAGTATGGGGACATTTACCATGAACAGGCAAAAGATGTGGCACATTACACAATGAAGGGGCCCAGGATTGGGGACCTTATTACAGGAGTGGGCCAGAGTAGGGGACATCATTATATGTGATTGCCAACACATATGTATTCATAGGATCTTGAACACTCTAAGAGCCCATTCATTTGGTTCAGGTGGGCACACAGGTCCAAATTTTGTGAAGCATCCTCTCCCAATTCATTGTAAGAATTTGGGGTTGATTACATTTACTCCTACCCCCTAATTCATTGTGATGCTATCAGGGACTTAAAAAGAATGGGGGGATGGAGGACACAAGACAGGGTCTAAAGCAATGTGTAAACATTCAGAATTTGCAGCAGAAAATTCTGCTGCAAATTCTAATGTGTTGGCAGGAAAAAACAATGCATAAAATACACATATTTTGCAGTGCTTATTACATGCTTTTTTAAGCCTATTTTACCCACGCATTAGTACGGTTGAAATACACTAATATAATTGAGATTATCCAGATTTTAATCTGCTGAAAATCTGCATGGAAGAAAAAACATATAACCATATTCTGATGGACATTATAGGTGGTGGGGACAAAAAATCACCAATTCCACTCTATTAGTTATATTAGCCCACCACCATACATGGATATAATTAGGGCAACTGCAAACCGCATGATTCAATTAAAAAGAACCCAAGCAGTCATAGATCCAAAAAACATCAACACCTTTATTAAATAATAGATGGTGGCCCGATTCCAGTGCATCAGGTATTCTAGAATATGTATTTATGTATGTATATAGCACCCACATAGTATATAGAACAGGCCACGTAGTATATAGGAGCCATGTAGTATATAGCAGACAAATACTACGTGGCCTGTGCTATGTACTATGTGGCTGCTATATACATAGATATTGTAGAATACCCGATGCATTAATACAGGCCATGCAATATATAACAGTGGCCACGCAGTATATAACACAGCCACGTACTATATAACACAGCCCACGCAGTATATAGCAGCCACGCAGTATACAACACAGGCGATGTAGTATATAACACTGGCCACGTAATATATAGCACAGCCCACACAGTATATAGCAGCCACATAGTATATAACACTGCCCACGCAGTATATAGCAGCCACGTACTATATAACACTGCCCACAGTATATAACAGTGGGCACGTAATATATAGCACAGGCCACGCAGTATATCACACAGCCCACATAGTATATAACACTGCCTATGTAGTATATAGCAGCCATGCGGTAGTAGATTTATAAAAGATTGTATACAGACAAAATGGGTATATAGGGCTAAAAGATGGCAAGAGATGTAGCCAGCATCAATAATTGCCCAAGGGCGGGTGTCCCCCCTGAATACAAGGTATACAAATGTTTAAACACTCAGTAAATAAATATATATTGCAATGTGGCAAGAGTACAAGACAAGTCATTCATTTGCCATAATCAAAATCAAACAATGCCTTGTGATGGAACAGTCTCCAGGAGTCACCCACCCCAACGCGCATTTCAGTAATGGTACCTTCCTCAAGGGGCGTGTGTCTAAGACTGGGAATACCTTAAATAGTTGCGGTCCGGAAGTTGCATGTAGTGTCATGCTGCCACGGACCGCGCCGCATCCGCCAGACTGCATACCGTGGGGCAGCCGACATCCGGAAACACGTGGGGCCCCACGTGATCCGGAAGTCGGCACACCGCCGGATCAGACATAGGCGGACCGCAGGGAACCATAGCGCATGCGCACTGCAATACACAATGCAAGGGAACCATATTAACTAGTGGCTAATTCACTGGCAAAGCATATCACCGCAATGCCTTCAGAGCATAGCCATTATGGCCATCTTGGCTCAAAAAATATCTAAATCATATGCATTGCTGCAGCATGGCCACAATAGAAACAGTAATATAGTCAAGATAAACCTTTAAATATATACTGTATATCCACAACCACAAGTATTTGAAATATATTTAACTATAAAGCAATTCATATTATTCACATAACCATTTTTACAACATATAATAGTGTAATATTTAAATAGATATACAGTCACAAAAATGGAATATATGTGAATATAAAACAGATAGGGATATCCACACAGCCACTTTCAAGCCACTTTCAATATATATGGGACATGTCAGAGAATATAAAATCACAATGCATATATCATTATCGCATAGTGTCTTTTGGGGCCCAAATACATGTAATAATCGTAGATACAATAATATATGGGACATGTCACACTCTGTAGAATCACAATGCAATCATATATCATAATCGCATAGTGTCTTTTGGGGCCCAAATACATACAAAAATCATAAATACAATGGCATGAGGTATATAAATATCTCCATCGAAATTCATGTGAAATATATACAAATCCCAAGACAATATCCATTCTCTAAAACTCCCCAGAGACATGAATATATAACAAAGTGCGCACCCCCAGAATGACACATATACAGGTCCTTCTCAAAAAATTAGCATATAGTGTTAAATTTCATTATTTACCATAATGTAATGATTACAATTAAACTTTCATATATTATAGATTCATTATCCACCAACTGAAATTTGTCAGGTCTTTTATTGTTTTAATACTGATGATTTTGGCATACAACTCCTGATAACCCAAAAAACCTGTCTCAATAAATTAGCATATTTCACCCATCCAATCAAATAAAAGTGTTTTTTAATAACAAACAAAAAAACCATCAAATAATAATGTTCAGTTATGCACTCAATACTTGGTCGGGAATCCTTTGGCAGAAATGACTGCTTCAATGCGGCGTGGCATGGAGGCAATCAGCCTGTGACACTGCTGAGATGTTATGGAGGCCCAGGATGCTTCAATAGTGGCCTTAAGCTCATCCAGAGTGTTGGGTCTTGCGTCTCTCAACTTTCTCTTCACAATATGCCACAGATTCTCTATGGGGTTCAGGTCAGGAGAGTTGGCAGGCCAATTGAGCACAGTAATACCATGGTCAGTAAACCATTTACCAGTGGTTTTGGCACTGTGAGCAGGTGCCAGGTCGTGCTGAAATATGAAATCTTCATCTCCATAAAGCATTGACCCTGCCCTTGATGAAACACAGTGGACCAACACCAGCAGCTGACATGGCACCCCACACCATCACTGACTGTGGGTACTTGACACTGGACTTCAGGCATTTTGGCATTTCCTTCTCCCCAGTCTTCCTCCAGACTCTGGCACCTTGATTTCCGAATGACATGCAAAATTTGCTTTCATCAGAAAAAAGTACTTGGGACCACTTAGCAACAGTCCAGTGCTGCTTCTCTGTAGCCCAGGTCAGGCGCTTCTGCCGCTGTTTATGGTTCAAAAGTGGCTTTACCTGGGGAATGCGGCACCTGTAGCCCATTTCCTGCACACGCCTGTGCACGGTGGCTCTGGATGTTTCCACACCAGACTCAGTCCACTGCTTCCTCAGGTTCCCCAAGGTCTGGAATCGGTCCTTCTCCACAATCTTCCTCAGGGTCCGGTCACCTCTTCTCATTGTACAGCGTTTTCTGCCACATTGTTTCCTTCCAACAGACTTACCATTGAGGTGCCTTGATACAGCACTCTGGGAACAGCCTATTTGTTGAGAAATTTCTTTCTGGGTCTTACCCTCTTGCTTGAGGGTGTCAATGATGGCCTTCTTGACATCTGTCAAGTCACTAGTCTTACCCATGATGGGGGTTTTGAGTAATGAACCAGGCAGGGAGTTTTTAAAAGCCTCAGGTATCTTTTGCATGTGTTTAGAGTTAATTAGTTGATTCAGAAGATTAGGGTAATAAGGTCGTTTAGAGAACCTTTTCTTGATATGCTAATTTATTGAGACAGGTTTTTTGGGTTATCAGGAGTTGTAGGCCAAAATCATCAGTATTAAAACAATAAAAGACCTGACAAATTTCAGTTGGTGGATAATGAATTTATAATATATGAAAGTTTAATTGTAATCATTACATTATGGTAAATAATGAAATTTAACACTATATGCTAATTTTTTGACCCCTGTACAATTGCAGCAAAGGTTAATAATAGAGACAGTTGTCCTCCACTTTAGAGATGCAACAGGATCACAGATGTAAGGCAACTCCCAGGCCTCTAGAAATATACAAGTAACCTAAACAAAAAATAAAGAGTTAAAACCAAACACTAAAAACAATGATGCAGGAATACAACAACTAGATGACTAGAGAAATGGTGTAAAACTAATAATTTTATTCAACCCCAGGAGATGGATGGTATTGAGAGTCCAAATCTAGCGTGTTTCCAACTGACCAAGGCGCTTTGATAGATTACCTCCTCAAATGTCAATATCAAGTGCATCAATGCTACGCACCCTAAATAGAGTGCTGTCACACTGATTAAATGATTTGAAATGTCTTGGAATGGTCTTGAGGGTGGTCACATCCTCATGGGTCGCTGCAGCCTAAATCCCCAAGACATGCTCCCTAATCTGTACTTTAAATTGTCTCATTGTCATACCAATGTAGATAAAGGTGTTGATGTTTTTTGGATCTATGACTGCTTAGGTTCTTTTTAGTTTAAGGAAAAAATAAGCAACCTGTGCGCATGATAATTCACAAATTCAATTTACTGCGGGGGCGCGGGGGATGCCATACACAGACTCCTTACCTATGTAAGTGCTTTAATTTACTACACTACAGCCAGACTTCTGTAGGGAAACAGTATATCCCACAACTAGTACGTGTTAAGGCCCCGTCACACATAGCGATTTACCAACGATCACGACCAGCGATACGACCTGGCCGTGATCGTTGGTAAGTCGCTGTGTGGTCGCTGGGGAGCTGTCACACAGACAGCTCTCTCCAGCGACCAACGATCAGGGGAACGACTTCGGCATCGTTGAAACTGTCTTCAACGATGCCGAAGTCCCCCTGCAGCACCCGGGTAACCAGGGTAAACATCGGGTTACTAAGCGCAGGGCCGCACTTAGTAACCCGATGTTTACCCTGGTTACCAAAAAAAACAAACAGTACATACTCACCATCTGATGTCCGTCAGGTCCCTTGCTGTCTGCTTCCCGCTCTGACTGAGTGCCGCAGTACAGTGAGAGCAGAGCGCAGCGGTGACGTCACCGCTGTGCTCTCACTGTACGGCGGCACTCAGAGCAGGAAGCGGACGGCAAGGGACCTGACGGACATCAGATGGTGAGTATGTACTGTTTGGTTTTTTTGGTAACCAGGGTAAACATCGGATTACTAAGCGCGGCCCTGCTCTTAGTAACCCGATGTTTACCCTGGTTACCAGTGAAGACATCGCTGGATCGGTGTCACACACACCGATTCAGCGATGTCAGCAGGACCTCAACGACCAAAAAAAGGTCCAGGCCATTCCGACACGACCAGCGATCTCGCAGCAGGGGCCTGATCGCTGGTACGTGTCACACATAGCGAGATCGCTACTGAGGTCGCTGTTGTGTCACAAAACTTGTTACTCAGCAGCGATCTCGCTAGCGATCTCGCTATCTGTGACGGGGCCTTTACTCCAGGCTTTATCATACTATTTTCAGGATAGGATTACAATCTGTGTAGTGGCTTCTCCTGCTTGGAATGCAGTTATCTTGTATGCTACTATGGCTTTAATCATATTTAAATAAACTCTGTTCTTATTGGCACCTTATACTATATTTTCTTGTTGTGGTTTACAAATTCCATTTACTTGTACTGTAAAATTCTGCATATTTTCCACAACAAATTTGTGCAGAAAAAACGCAACAAACAATGGAATGTGAGTGGATAGCCTTAAAATGAATTGAGAGGAAGAGTCTCGGAGCTGATTTATTAATATTTATTGGGTATCATAAATTATACTTAATGAGGAGCACAGCACCAGCATATCAATTTACAGTATTTTGTAAATGGTGTGTGACTAATAGTATACTAACTCCTTCACACCCGAGCCTTTTTTCCCCTTCCTGAACAGGCCAATTTTTTTCAATTCTGACCACTGTCACTTTATGAGGTAATAACTCTGGAGCAATTTAACATATCCCAGTGATTCTAAAATCGTTTTTTCAAGACATATCATACTTCATGATAGTGGTAAAAAATTTTTTGTTCAATATGACTTGTGTAAATTTGTGAAAATATCAGACATTTCATGAAAATTTTGATAAGTTCACAATTTTAAAATTTAAGAATTTTATGCCGTTAAACCAAAGAGTTATGTCACACAAAATAGTTTATAAATAACATTTCCCATATCTACTTTACATCAGCACAATTTTTGAAAGCTTTTTTTGCGTTAGGAATTTAGAAGGGTTAAATCTTAACCAGCGATTTCTCATTTTTCCAAGAAAATTTACAAAACCATTTTTTAGGGACCACATCACATTTGAAGCGACTTTGAGGGGCCTATATGACAAAAAATACCCAAAAGTGACACTATTCTAAACACTGCACCCCTCAGACTGCTCAATACCACATTCAAGAAGTTTGTTAACCATTTAGGTGCTTCACAGGAATTAAAGCAATGTGAAAGAAAAAATGAACATTTTAATTTTTTCAACAAAATTGTTACTTTAGCTCCAGAAGGATAACAGGAGAAAATGCACCACAAAAAATGTTGCACAATTTCTCCTGAGTAGAGATGAGCGAACCTTTCTGAGCAATTCGGCGAACATACCTGAACCCCATTGATTTCAGTGGAAGGCAAAACCAAATGCATAGATAAGTCGCCCCACGGGCTAGGGGTACTTGGTAC
This sequence comes from Ranitomeya variabilis, assembly GCF_051348905.1. Lineage (NCBI taxonomy): Eukaryota > Metazoa > Chordata > Amphibia > Anura > Dendrobatidae > Ranitomeya > Ranitomeya variabilis. The sequence continues at coordinate 182,266,448 of NC_135235.1, read as the reverse complement.
CGGGTTCTGCGGTTCACAGGGGGATGTTACGGTGGCTGCGACCCAGTCCATGGCCCTGGGCACCCATGTAAAAGGGAAAGGTCTTTAAAGGGATAAAGTTTATGTTCATGACGCCACCTGTGGTATTCGGTCAGGGTGACTGACGCTGCTTTAAGGGGTCCGCTGGGGTTATGTTATGGAAGCTAGATGGTATACCTTCCCACAGGTGAAGTATATCCCCAAGGCTCCCGGTGTGTAGATGGTGGTATGGTGAGAGGTGCAGAGAAGAACGAGGACACATGATTGCAGTCTCTTTACCTTGTTTATGGATGGTTTCAGCAGCTACAGTCCAGGGCACCAGAAAACAGGGCAGGCAGAGAAGTCCGGGCAGTTCAGAGACAAGCAAGATCCCCTGGGTAAGTCAGGTGGGAGCCTACCACTCTGCGCTTTCTGTCTCTAAGTCCCTGCTGCCACTAAGTGTCTAAACAAGGTCTTTAATCATTCTTCTGTCCTGGGACAGGTACCTGTATGGCAGGCAGCTTGGGCTGTAGGTTCTGGGGTCCATTCTTGGTGACTCCGGGCTCCTAAGTGCTGCTGTGCCACAGGTAATCGTGGGCAAAGTCTTTGTAGAGCAATACCCTCCGGTTCTGCTCTGTGTTTTATAATCCACAAAAGCCTTGGGCTCCCGGTACCTGGATTTTTGCGCTGTAGCTCTTCAGAGACCTGCTCGTGGCCTCCTGGAGCTCTCACTTTCCTCTGTGCTCCACTCCTGTCTGTCCTTGCACACAGATTCCTACTCCAAACTGAGCTGACTCCACCTCCAAACAAGGATCTGTATTGAGGGAAGCTGCCCTAAAACAGGGTTGTGAGCTCCCCCTCCTGGCCTTGAATTGGAAAGTGTTGTGTGTGTAAACCTACCAAAGGAAATCCCACTTGTCTCCGGACATAGCACTACCCTCCCCGAGAGGAAGGCAGCACTACTGTGGTACCCGAACTCCTGGGGTGCCACATCCCCCCCCCCCCAGTTAAATCCAGTAATCCTGGACTGGGAAAAGAAGAATAACAAAATAAATGTTAAATAATGAAAACAATTTGAAAAACATTTGAACAATAATAAACTTTGGCTTCCCTTTAAGGGAGTTTAGGACACTTGAACGTTGCAAAAACAAGTTTATAACAGTACATCTGGTCTTATACCAGTATGTCTTTGTTTATAAATGAAAGTACCAATGCGAGGGATCCGTCATAAACCCCCAATGTAGTTCTTGTGCGGGCTTCAAGGCATATCCCTACCAAGTGTTCACTGCGCCAGACGGTTTTGTCTTCGGTCAGATAAAAAAACAAGGTTCTATCCACCTTGCAAGTGGGCAGAACCAGTATTCACCATGAGGGTGCCAAACTATTTACAATGAAAGTTTTTGGGTAAGCATTGTCCATTACCGCAATGTCCATTTTTAACCTGTAACAGAATATATATATATATATATATATATATATATATATATATATATATATGCAGACAGTTTCAAGCAGGTAACACCAATTACTAACAGTTTCTATAATGGGCTGGGAGTTGCCCCTTGGTGCTACGAGTAGACCTGTGTAATTCCTGGTCTGCTATTTCTGTTGTAGTGTACCCACCAGTGTATGTACTATGTGTAGGCATACTAGGTAATTGTCTGCGTGGTCTCAGATTCACCATAGGTCTGACAGTTTCACCAATAGCAGAAGGTGGATTTTCTGGTTTCACTGCTGGGGGGATATTGGCTGCTTGAGCCTGATGGTACAGAGTCTCTTCAGGTTCTGGATGGTTCAAAGTCACTTCTGGTATTTCCAGCTGGGGAAATGTTAGGACAGGTATCACTATGGCCTGATGTACTTGAGTCCAAGACTGGGGAAAATCTCCAAGAACCGTATGAATCTTCTTTTCCTCTGCTTCCATGGGTGGAGTTGTTCCTGGGTCTGTTTCTCTGTTCCTCAATTTATCAGGGCATATTTTGAGATGGTCTCTGGATACTGCAGTCGAAGTTTCTCCACCGTCTTTACTGATAAGGCAGACTTTTGTGTTGTCAAAGTTTGAAGGTAGGATCATGTAAAGTTCCGCTTCCCACTGGTCATCAAGTTTGTGCAATCTCCTTTTACGTTTGAGCACTTGTTCACCTGGTGACAAGGGAATTGCAGGAGCATGTTGGTTAGTCTCCTTCTTGCTTTTGTCTCGCTTGTAATAGACTTTTCTCTACGCATTCTTGTACTTTGCGTACCTTTCTTTTCTCTCAATTTCCCAATCTGTATCTGGTGCAGTATTTTCTGGGGTTAAGATTCCCATGTCTAGATCAACTGGTAGTTGACTGGGTCTTCCTCTCATCAAGTACGCAGGAGGACAGTTGGTGGAATTCACTGGGACATGGTTGTACAAATCTACCAAGTCTGGTAACTTTTCTGGCTATGAGTTCCTTTCATGTAAAGGCAATGTCTTCAGTAGATCAATCACTATTTGATTCATTTTCTCGCACAGCCCATTGGTTTGTGGATGATACAGAGTGGTTCTAATCTTTTTGCATCCATACAAGTTGCAGAACTCCTGAAATACCTCCGCTTCAAAGGCTGTTCCTTGATCAGTAAGCACTTTTTCAGGATAACCATGAGGTCTACAGAAGTGCAGTTGGAAAGCTCTGGCTGCTGCCCTTGCTGTCAGGTCCTTGACAGGTACAACTACCAGCAATCTGGAGTAGTGATCCACGATAGTCAAAGCATAGACATAGCCTGACCGGCTTGGGGTTAGCTTCACATGGTCTAAGGCCACCAGTTCAAGGGGCTTTTTGGTGACTATGGGCTGTAGGGGAGCCCTTTGGCTGTCATGGTCCTTTCTGTGCAGGTTACACAGGCCACACTCACGGCACCACTTTTCCATGGCTTTCCTCATACCAGTCCAGTAGAATCTTCCACGTAACAGGATCTCCAACTTCTTCCATCTAAAGTGTCCTGCTCCATCGTAGTACGCTTCTAGAACCATGGGCGCATCTTGTCTTGGGACCACTATCTGCCAGACTAGTTCGTGCGTGCATGGATCGATGTTTCTTCTGCACAGTTTACCATCGTATATGAATAGCTTGCCTTTTTCCTTCCAGAGTTGTTGTGTTTCTTGCGGATCATCTGGGCTAGGGTGCGAATCTGCCTGTGTGAGCAGTTCGTTAACCAGACAGATTGCGGGATCGCTATCCTGCGTTTCTGCCCATCCATGGTGGGGCAACGGATTCAGCGTGGTTTTGTGTTTGTTTTTCTGCTGGTTCCTCACATAATGAGAGTATTGAGTTGCTCCAGAGCGATGGAATGCTGGCAGTTCCACCTCTTCAAGTTCCTCTGAATCCTCTCCCACATCTGGTAGGTTGGGCATTCTGGATAACGCATCCGCGTCAGCATTCTTGTGCCTTGCACGGTACTTGATAGTGAAGCCGTAATTGGACAACCGAGCCATCCATCGCTGCTTCAAGGCACCGAGTGTTGCAGTCTCTAGGTGAATCAGCGGATTGTTGTCCATGTAGACTGTGAATTTTGCAGAGGCCAAGTAGTGCTTGAATCTTTCTGTCACTGCTCAGACGATGGCGAGGAACTCCAGCTTGAAGGAACTGTAGTTCTCGGGGTTCATTTTCGCTAGGAGCAACTTCCTGCTGGCGTACACGATTACCCTCTCTTTGCCTCTTTGTTCTTGGGACAGTACTGCTCCTAATCCCATGTTGCTGGCATCCATGTACAGTATAAACAGTTGGTCGTACTCTGGGTAGGCCAGTACCTCTTCTCCCGTGAGAGCCAATTTCAACTGGGTAAAGGATTCCAGTCGGTCGTTCCAGTCAATCGGGGTATTTTTACCCTTGGTTTTCTTAGATTGGCCCACTAACAGTTCTTGCAGTGGCGTGGCTATCTTGGTGAAGTCTTTCATAAATCTTCTGTAATAGCCTACCAACCCGAGGAACTGCCAGACCTCATGGAGGTTACTGGGTTTTGGCCAGTTCTTGATCATGGTGACCTTGTCAGGATCTGGGGCCACTCCTTCTGAGCTCACCAAATGGCCCAGGTACTGCATTTTGGATTTCAACAGATGACATTTTGAGGGTTTTACCTTCAAGCCAAAGTTGGACAGGGCTTCAAACACTTCAGCAAGGTGTTTCAGGTGATCTTCATGCGTCTTGGAGAAGACAATGACATCGTCCAGGTACAACAAGTCAGTTTCAAAGTTCTTGTGTCCGAGACAGCACTCCATCATCCTCTGAAATGTCCCTGGGGTGTTGCACGGTCAAAACAGCATGTAATTGAACTCGGAGAGACCCATCGTTGTCGTGAAGGCCGTTTTCTCCTTGTCCGCCTCTGCTACGGGAGCCTGCCAGTACCCACTGGTGAGATCCAAGGTAGAGAAGTAGATAGCAGATTTTAAAGCAGCTAATGACTCTTCTATTCTGGGCAGTGGGTATGCACCCTTGTGTATAATACGATTTTTCTGCCTATAGTCTACACACATTCTCATGGTGCTGTCTTTCTTTTTGACAAGAACTAGTGGAGCTGCCCAGGGGCTACAACTATCTTTGATTAACCCAGCCTCCTTCATTTCTCGCAACATACTTTTGGCACAATGATAATGAGCTGGAGATACAGGCCGATATCTCTCCTTAATGGGTGGATGACTACCCGTGGGGATGTGGTGTTGTATCCCTTTTACCTGCCCAAAATCTAGTGCATGTTTACTAAAGACTCGTTCATATGCTTGGACCACCCCGTAAGCCCCTTGTTTCTGGTGTGAAGGTGTAGAATCAGTGCCCACGTGTAATTTTTTACACCAATCTTCCATTTGACCTTCAGAGCCATTGTCCTCCACCTGGGTGGATGAAACCAAGGGTTCTGTTGCCTGTATCACATTGTTATTGACAGTAAACAGTTTGGCAATTGTGGCATATCTGGTTAGGTGAACTTCTTTCTCTCCATAGTTGTGAACGCGTACTGGTACCCTTCCTTTGCGGACTACAACTACCCCTCTTGCTGTCAGGATTGTCGGCCTACTGTCAGAATACACAGGTTCTACTAGCGCCTGGTAGTCTTTACCTCTTATACCGATTGCTGCCTGACACGATATTAACATTTCACTTCTGGGGGGTATTGCAATTGAGATTGGATCACTCACGGTGACTCTGCCAATTTCTCCACCAGACAGTTCTACCTGTTGTCTTTGTACCAGAGCCCTGATTTCCTTCTGTAGGACTCTCTGTTCACTGGAACTTCCACCTGCTGTAACAAGACAATAACCTCAGACAGACAATTTTCAATAACATTAGTGCCAATGGTCATCTTAGGATAACATTCACGTCGATCAATATCAACAATCACGATCCCTTGGTCTTTTAATTGTACCCGTCCCACTTTTATGGTGACCTCTTTGTACTCCACTTGTGGCAACGGCTGACCGTTACTGGCTACTATCATGAAATCATCATCGAGGCCACGAGTAATGTCTGTGTCTGCCCAATAAAGTTTATATAGAATTTAAGGCATAGTTGTAACCTGTGAACCGGTGTCCAACAAAGCGTTCATGGGGATGCCATCGATAACAATGGGGAGAACAGGTCGTCCTCCAACGTATTTGGCTCGCCAGTTGTTTGTGCCTGGTCGTCATATTCCTGGGGGTTGTTCCTCTGCCCCAGGGGTCGCTCATTTAAATGACAGTACCTTGCAATGTGCCCTGCCTGGTCGCAGCAGCGGCAGATGGGTCGTCCATCCTGGTGATAGCGATCGTTGTCTCTCCCTCTGGTCGGCGGGATCCTCTTCTGTCATCGCTAGGGAACATCCTCTGGTCTGGTAGCCAGCTTGATCTTCTCCTTGGGGGACTCCTGTAGGGACTGTATGGTCTGGGCCAACGCCGCAAAGTTTTTGGTCAGCTCCTGCATCTGGAGGTGTAGTCCTGCGAGAGAATCATCATCGAGGACATCGGCCTCAGCAGAGACCTGAGGATATGACGCCACCTCCTGGTGGTACGTGAGGGCTGGACGCTTAGGAGGTACTGTACGGCTGGGTGGGGGTTCGTGCAACACCCGGATGGCGCTGTCCTTAAATTGCACAAAGTCTAGGTCAGGGTTTTGCAAAGCCAGAATACGTAATTGAGTCCTGTGGTTGTGAGATAGAACCCCCTCAATGAACTGCTCCTTCAAAAGGTTATCTGCATCCTGTATGCTGTTAGGATCTACTTGATTAATAGCCCGGAGCGCCTCCTGCAAATTAAGAGCATAGTCCCGGATACTGTCTTGGGCTTTTTGCTTACATCCGAAGAACTTCATTTTTATCTCTGCGGCGGTGCGGGTGTCAAAGGCAACTTTGAGCTTAGCAAAGATCTGCTGTACAGTCCCTTTATCCACAGCTGGCCAGGATTTTACCTCCCTCAGGGCCGCTCCAGACAGTTGGCCAGTTAGAATATTAATCTTGTGATGCTCTGTCAGGGGATACACTTCAAACAGGCTACAGAGTCTTTCTTTAAAGTCGCTTAACGTATGTGACTTTCCAGAGTATTGTGGGAGCCATGCTGCTCCAGGTGTGTACGACATGGAGAGGGGCATGATGGCCCCTGTAGCTGTGGCGGTGTCCGACCGGCTTACTGGAGCTGCGGGCTCCGTGAGACCTGGCGGCGGTACAGGGCCTGCAGCTGTGGCCGCTGCGGGGCCAGGGGGTGCTATGAGGTCCGCAGCTACGACCGCCGCCAACTCTCCTCCCGGGTTAGACATGGTTCTTTCCCCCCGCTGACCTGATAAAAGTCGGATCTCTTCTCCGGAATCTGCGGTTGTTCCTCCGGTGCTCCACTCGGCACTTTGCAGTGTCTTTTCTTCCAGCTTTGCTGTACGATGTCTTCACTCGCGGCGTTCCAGGCAGCAGTGCGGCACCTGTTTTTCTGCTTTGCGCTCTTTCCGGCTGGCTCCACCCATGAAGGTATGTCTCCCCCTCCCCTTTCACTCCACGCAGCGTGGCAATGGTGGATCTTGGCGGCAAAGTGTAACAGTCTCACAATAAAGCATGATTCAGGAACAGTTCTGGCACAGTCTTTTAGGTGCACTTGACCCTATTTTCAGGGTCGGTCCATTCTGTTCGTGACACCAAGATGAGTCGCCCCACGGGCTAGGGGTACTCGGTACCGGGTCCTGCAGTTCACAGGGGGATGTCAGGGTGGCTGCGACCCGGTCTATGGCCCTGGGTGCCCATGTAAAAGGGAGAGGTCTTTAAAGGGATAAAGCTTATGTTCATGATGCCACCTGTGGTATTCGGTCAGGATGACCGACGCTGCTTTAAGCGGTCCGCTGGGGTGATGTTATGGCAGATAGATGGTATATCTTCCCACAGGTGAAGTATATCCCCAGGGCTCCCAGTGTGTAGATGGTGAGTGAATGAATGAAACACTCAGTTCATTTTCATTGACTGAGGCCACACATGTCTAGTCAGCAAGTGACCACATGTAAGTGAATCGCCGGTACGAGAGAATCCTGACAGCATGCAGTGCGCACTGTTGGAAGTCAGAAGTCTGCAGTCACAAAGAATGACTGCAGACTCATTACAAACCTGTACATCCCCTTTAATTCTCCTAACAAAAAAAAACAAACATGTAAATTAGTATCACAAATAACATTTACATCCAGGTACCTTATAGATGACGTCGTCTCTGGAGTCATTCTCCTTCTTTTCTTCATCTTGACCAGACTCCATGTTGAGTTTTCTCATTCACAGCTCGTCTCTGCAGACTTGCATCCTCTCGGCTCTTTTGCAAAAAATCTCCACATGATGCCCTTAAAGATAGAAGTATCATTATAATGCTCCTGAATAAAAAATTGCCCCTCACTATATTGTCTGCACAAAATATGACCCCCACACTGTCCCTCTTATGGTACATGCTCTTTACACTGACCTCTCTTTTCCATACCGGCCCCCTCTTCACACTGTCCTCTCATACTGTGTCCCCCTAGAGGGCCCAGTATTTATACTGTACTCTCTCATCACACTCCCCCTCCTTGGTATACTGTCCTCTTCTGGCTGTGCCCTTACACTGTCCCTCCATGCTACACCCCCACTACTCAGTTTCTATTCTGTGCCCACTGACTTTTCTCTCCCATACTGTCTCCTCACACAATTCACCTCCCTCCTCACACTGTCTCCTCTCACATCCCCCTGTTCACCATTCTGTCTCCTCATATATTTACCCCTTCACATACTGCCTGCTCACCTGACTCCACATACTGCACGCATTCCATCACCCTCGCTTCCCGTACTCTGTCCACATCCATTTTTCACATCGCTACTCATACTGTGTCCGTATAAATTCCACCGTTTGCTCCTAATACTGTCTGCACCCATCCCCCATACTGTTTCCTCATATTTGCCCCCATTCCCCCCTACTGTTTCCTCATACATGCTCCTCATTCCCCAGTACTGTTTCCTCATACATGCCCTCATTCCCCCATACTGTTTCCTCATACATGCCCCCCCATTCCCCCGTACTGTTTCCTCATATATGTCCTCAGTCCCCTGTACTGTTTCCTCATACATGCCCCCATCTCCCCATTTGCTATTCATTTTGTGTCTTCAAATCTCCCCCACACATTAAAACACCCATCCCCAATACAATTCTTCCCACAGACAATAAATAACCCCATCTCCACTCCAAATCTCCCCACACACATTAAATCCCCCATCCCCACTTCAATTCTCCCCACATAATAAATCCCCCATCCTCACTCCAATTCTCCCCACACATAATAAATCTCTCCATACCCACTCCAATTCTCCCCACACACAATAAATCCCCCATCTCCACTCCAATTCTCCCCACACACATTAGACACCCCCATCCCCACTCAAATTTTCCCCTCACACAATAAATCCTCCCATCACCACCCCAATTCTCCCCACACACATTAAACACCCCATCCCCACTCCAATTCTCCCCAAACATAATAAATCCCCCATCCCCACTCTAATTCTCCCCACACACAATAAATTCCCCCATCCCCACTCCAATTCTCCCCCCACACATTAGACACCCTCATCCCCACTCAAATTCTCCCCTCACACAATAAATCGTCCCATCACAATTCTCCATACACATAATAAATCCCCCATCCCCACTTCAATTCTCCCCATGCATAATAAAGCCCCCCATCTGCACTCTAATTCTCCCCACAGACAATAAAGCCCCACTGCAATTAATCTTCGTTGTCTCCAGCTTCACTGGAGCACTTACCACCAATGTTCTCCTTTGCAGCGCGGGCGAGTGACATCAGCAGCGAGATCACATGATCTGATAAAGCTGCTGGCGTTGCTCTGACCCTGCAGCAGGGGCAGACACTGACAGCTTGGGGCCCCTATGCAAGAAATGTTTCTGGCCCCCCTCCTTTTATGGTGACAAAGAAGATATATATATATATATATATATATATATATATATATATATATATATATATATATATATATATATATATATATATATTATAGCCACTGATATAGAAAGGTTAATATTTTGCCTTTAATTGCTAGGATTGCTAGAATGCTAGATGTTTTCAATAGTCAGCAAACAGCATGTTCTGGGTACGTGGGAAATAAAGGTCAGTATGACCCGGGGTAACAGGGGGTAGGGCTACATGAATTACCTTGAGAGTTAAATTTGTTGTAAATGGTATAAAATACTGCCTCTTGTTTCATTAGATCAGATAAAGTGACTTTGCTCACAGCATGTGTGTGGTTTACTTTTTCTCCAAGTGCTCTTGTCAATGAAGGGCGTAACCTCCTGATTTGGCCTCACTGGTGATCTGGCATGTCTGATAGCGGGTCAGAATGCAAACAGCTACGACAGTTTTGGCGCCTGAATGCGGGACCGTGGTAACTAGCCTATTCAGAATCTGTATATGGGAGTTTCCTGGGAGATTGGACATGCAAAACCCAGCTGCAGCAAGGTGAGAAATTTTATTTTACACTTTGGTTTGCACTTGCAATCTCTTTGGATCTCTCCATATCTCTGGGTAAAGGTTGCGAACCCGGTTCAAAGAACCTGCATCACCAGTGAGTTTTGGGTTTTGTCTGCCTATGTCTGTATGAGAGTTGAATAATAGAGTAATATTTGTCATCTGTAATATCTGTCAATATACTAACTGGTTGTGTACTGTGTAGTACAAAGCTGGGATAGACTCTATGCAGTGTTGTTATTTTGGTCATTTTGGATTGCCAGTACATCATATGAATCTGTATTTTGTATAGGGCTGTGGTTTCTGTTGTTTGGCCTTGGTGCTATCAGAGTGTCAGTGGACAATGCTGTAGTTACATAAATTGTGTTAATTCCAAAGTGCAAAATAGGCAGGCTGTGCGAATCCTTGTATGTATGTCTATGAGAACCTCTGAATGACATGAGAGGTGAGTCATTGAGTATAAGGGATATAAATAAGTCCCTGATTGATGAGGGGTTTCGTTAGGTGTGGTCCTCTGTATGTGACAGAGGACATTATTCAACCCAATTTGAGCTGAATCAGGCGGAGTGATTGAGTAAGGGATTTTGATTCTCTTCTTATAAAAATCAAATGAAAAGTGAAAGAGAAAAGGAAAAAAAATCCCTGAATGAGCACGTATGAATGAATCATCACATACAGTACAGACCAAACGTTTGGACACACCTTCTCATTTAAAGATACTACATGCCAAGAATGTGCAAAGCAGTCATCAAAGTAAAAGGTGGCTACTTTGAAGAACCTAGAATATAAGACATATTTTCAGTTGTTTCACACTTATTTGTTAAGTATATAATTCCACGTGTTAATTCATAGTTTTGATGCCTTCAGTGTGAATTTACAATTTTCATAGTGATGAAAATACAGAAAAATCTTTAAATGAGAAGGTGTGTCCAAACTTTTGGTCTGTACTGTAAGTATCATTACTTATCCAATTGTTGCTGGGGGTCCAGGATGGATGAATTGTGGATACTTTTAATTTACATTTAATTTACATCTGAGATTCAGTGAAACTCGTGTTATGTATGGTTTGATATTGGATAGGTTTCTATATGTGTTTTGGCCGAACACGGTTGGAATCAGATTATTCAAATTGTGCAGTTATATGCCCTTATAGTGAGTCGCCCCAGGGCAGTGGGGTACTCGGTACCGGGTCCCATTGCAAGGGGGAAGTCACTGTGGCTGCGACCCGGTCCATGGCCCTGGGCCTCAACGTTAAAGGGGAACGGTCTTTAAAGGGGAAAATTTTCAAAGTCTGTTGTGATGCCACCTGTGGTGTTCTGTCAGTAGTGGGGATTGACGCTGCTTTGAAGGGGTTCCCTGGTGGATGTTGAGGCATCACGGGTGTTACGATTCCCACAGGTGAAGCGGGGTCCCCAGGAGTCCTATGGTGTGTGGCATGGATGGTATGTGCCGGTGAATAAATGGAGGAGACAAGTTGTAAGCCTTTACCTGGTTTACTGTAGATGGTAGGCCACAGTCCAGGGCACCGGCAACAGGTAGATTAGGAGTCCAGGCAGTCCAGAGATAAGTGGAATACTCTTGGCAAGTCAGGTTGGGGGCCTTTCACTCTGCGCTTGCTGTGTCTGAGGTCCCTGATGCCACTAAGTGCTCCAAACAAGGTTCTTGTAGTTTCAGTTCTTTCCCCCTGTCCTGGGACAGGTATCTGTATGGTAGGCAGCTTGAGCTGTACCTTCTGGGGTCTCCACACGGTGACTCCAGGGTGCTGCTGTACCACAGAAGTAAATGGGCAATGTCCGTGTAATCCTTTGCCCTCCGGTTCTGCTCTGTGTCTTAGTACTCCACAAAAGCCTTGGGCTCCCGGTACCTGGATTCTGCGCACTGACTCCATGGAGGCCTTCTCGTAGCCTCCTGGAGTCCTGTATCTCCACTGTGCTCCGTCCCTGTCTGTCCTCGCTCACAGACTTTCTGTACAGACTGAACTGCACTGTCTGGTCTCCTGGGACCAACTGTCTAGCTCCTCCTCCAAACCGGGATCTTTATCCAGGGAAGCTGCCCTAAAACAGGGTTTTGAGATCCCCCTCCTGGCCTGGATTTGGAAGGTGTTGTTGGAATCTCATTTGTCTCCAGGCATAGCACTACCCTCCCCGAGAGGAAGGCAGTACTACTGAGGTACCCGAACTCCTGGGGTGCCACAATAGCAAAACTGTTTTTGATTCCCAGAGGATGAAGGTTTTGTAGAAATTAATTAAGTCTGAGAACTACTGCATTCTGTTTCTGTGTGAAGGACACTAAATTTCTAAAATTCTGATGGGAGAGGGTGAATTAAGCCACTGCGCGATTGCTTGAGAGTTTCTCCTTTCTGTGTGCAGGGATGCTGTGAGTTCTTATCTCCGCTGAGTGCCTGATGGGAGGGGTAAATGTGTTTTCTGTATATTCTGTTCTTGGTGTAGTACGCGCTGGGAGATTTGTGTTTAAAGCAACAATACTGTACTATAAGTAGAAAGAAATATTATAAGTTGAAGCTGGAAGTTGAAAGTAAAATATGGTACCTACTTTTAGAAGGAATCTCGTAAGTGATTGTTTGGTCATCAGTGTGATTGAAAAAAAAGACTCACTTGCTTCAAGTTGAGTGATTGATATATAGCAAATTGAGGATCAACAAAGGAGGTAGCCAACTGCACTACTGATCTAGTAGGTTAGAGGCCTAACAAATCAGGGCCATCTTACTTCAGTCAGCTGTTTTTTGTTGTGGGTGAGAGGCAGAGAGCCTTCCCACGTTCCATGGAGCTGGGCTAGTAGGTTACTGGCCTAACACATCTGGGCCTTCCTATTCTAGTCAGCTGATCTAATGGGTGAGAGGCAGAGAGCCTTCCCGTTACATCCTGTAGGTCTACCGGGTGAGTGGCAAGGAGCCTTCCCACTACACCTAGACAAGCTTGCTCTGACTTGCTACATGTGGCCTGTAGACAACATCCAGGCACACTAAAAGGGCATTTGCAGAATAAAGGTGAGCTGTCTGAAGAACAAGTTGAAGACTTGGGCAATTGTTCTGTGTGCAGTCAGGGCCCCCAATGGGATCCAGAACAGCTATGCAGATTGTTAAAAAAAAACAGAGAAGGAAAGGAAGCAGTGAAAGATGTGGGACCAATATTGAAAAAGGCAAACATGCCAGAGTGTGGATGTTTGCATGTACAAAAAAGGCACAGACAAGGGAGGAAAATAGCAAGTGAATAAATGATGTCTGAGAAAGTGCAGCAGTCCAGAAGTAAGGAGTAGGGTTGAGAGAAACAGGTCGGCCATTTTCAGAAGTCGACGACTTTTGGCAAAGTCGGGTTTCATGAAACCCGACCCGACCCTGTGTGGGGTCAGCCATGAGGTCGGCGATCTTCTGAATCTGGTATCGGAATTCCGATACCGAGTTCCGATATGTTTGCGATATCGGGATCCATATTTAAGTGTAAAATAAAGAATCAAAATAAAAAATATTGATATACTCACCCTCGGACGCGCCCTGGTACTAACTGGCAGCCTTCCTGTTATGACCTGGTGGTTAAGGAGCAACATGGGACGAGCTCTGAGGAGGTGGTATCTGTACTGACCGCAGTTCCTGATCCTAACACCAACACTAGAAGTAGCCGTGGGATGTTCCTGCCATTCCCTAGACACCTGGTTACAGCCTGAGAACTAACTACCCCTAAAGATGGAAACAGAAAGCTATCTTGCCTCAGATAAAATCCCCAAAGGAAAGATAGCCCCCCACAAATATTGACTGTGAGTGGAGAGGGAAATGACATACACAGAATGAAAACAGATTTTAGCAAAGGAGGCCACTTCTAACTAGATAGACAGAACAGGAAAGGATACTGTGCGGTCAGTATTAAAAGCTAAAAAATCCACACAGAGTTTACAAAAAATCTCCACACCGACTCACGGTGTGGAGGGCAAATCTGCTTCCCCAGAGCTTCCAGCTAAGCTGAATATATCATACTGACAAGCTGGACCAGAAAAAACATAACATGAGCTGAACGATTAAGTCCACAGCAAGTGGAAAACCAAAAGAACAAGCAAGGACTTATCTTTGCTGAAATGGACAGGCCATCAGAGAAATCCAAGGAGAGATCTGAATCCAACCAAGAAACATTGACAGCTGGCACTGACTGAAGACCAGAGCCAGGCTAAATAGCAGAGCAGAAGAGACGATCAGTGGAAGCAGCTGCTAAAGCTAAACCCAAGGAGCAGCAGTTCCACTTAAAACCACAAGAGGGAGCCCAAGAGCAGAATTCACAAAAGTGCCATTTACAACCACCGGAGGGAGCCCAAGAACGGAATTCACAACAGTACCCCCCCCTTGAGGAGGGGTCACTGAACCCTCACCAGAGCCCCCAGGCCGATCAGGATGAGCCAAGTGAAAAGCACGAACCAAATCGGCAGCATGGACATCGGAGGCAACAACCCAAGAATTATCCTCCTGGCCATAACCCTTCCACTTGACCAGATACTGAAGCTTCCGCCTCGAAAAACGAGAATCCAAAATCTTCTCCACCACATATTCCAACTCCCCCTCAACCAACACCGGAGCAGGAGGATCAACAGAGGGAACCACGGGCACCACATATCTCTGCAACAAAGATCTATGGAAAACATTATGGATGGAAAAAGAAGCTGGAAGGGCCAAACGAAAAGATACCGGATTGATAATCTCAGAAATCTTATAAGGACCAATAAAGCGAGGCTTGAACTTAGGGGAAGAAACCTTCATAGGAACATGACGAGAAGATAACCAGACTAAATCCCCAACACGAAGCCGGGGACCAACACACCGACGACGGTTAGCAAAACGTTGAACCTTTTCCTGAGACAACGTCAAATTGTCCACCACATGAGTCCAAATCTGCTGTCCCCTGTCCTCCATAGAATCCACACCAGGACAGTCAGAAGGCTCAACCTGCCCTGAAGAAAAACGAGGATGAAAACCAAAATTACAAAAAAATGGCGAAACCAAAGTAGCCGAACTAGCCCGATTATTAAGGGCAAACTCGGCCAACGGCAAGAAGGTCACCCAATCATCCTGATCAGCAGACACAAAGCATCTCAAATAGGTTTCCAAGGTCTGATTGGTTCGCTCAGTTTGGCCATTTGTCTGAGGATGGAACGCCGAAGAAAAAGACAAATCAATGCCCATTCTAGCACAAAAGGACCGCCAAAACCTAGAAACTGGGAACCTCTGTCAGACACAATATTCTCCGGAATGCCATGCAAACGAACCACATGCTGAAAAAACAATGGAACCAAATCAGAGGAGGAAGGCAACTTAGGCAAAGGTACCAAATGGACCATCTTAGAAAACCGGTCACAAACCACCCAGATAACAGACATCTTCTGGGAAACAGGAAAATCTGAAATAAAATCCATGGAAATATGCGTCCAGGGCCTCTCAGGGACCGGCAAAGGCAAAAGCAACCCACTAGCACGAGAACAGCAAGGCTTGGCCCGGGCACAAGTCCCACAGGACTGCACAAAAGAACAAGGAAGACCACCAAAAGGACCTAGCAACCAAATCTCTGGTACCAAAAATCCCAGGATGACCAGCCAACACCGAACAATGAATCTCAGAAATTACCTTACTAGTCCATCTATCAGGAACAAACAGTTTCCCCACTGGACAGCGGTCAGGTTTATCAGCCTGAAATTCCCGAAGCATCCGCCGTAAATCAGGGGAGATGGCAGAAAGAATCACCCCCTCCTTGAGAATACCAACCGGCTCAAGGACTCCCGGAGAATCAGGCAAAAAACTCCTAGAGAGGGCATCAGCCTTCACATTCTTAGATCCCGGAAGATACGAGACCACAAAATCAAAACGGGAGAAAAACAGGGACCATCGAGCTTGTCTAGGATTCAACCGCTTGGCAGACTCGAGGTAAATCAGATTCTTATGATCAGTCAAGACCACAACGCGATGCTTGGCTCCCTCAAGCCAATGTCGCCACTCCTCGAATGCCCACTTCATAGCCAACAACTCCTGATTGCCGACATCATAATTACGCTTCGCAGGCGAAAACTTTCTGGAGAAGAAGGCACACGGTTTCATCAAAGAACCATCAGAACTTCTCTGAGACAAAACGGCCCCTGCCCCAATCTCAGAAGCATCAACCTCAACCTGAAAAGGAAGAGAAACATCCAGCTGACGCAACACAGGGGCAGAAGTAAATCGACGTTTAAGCTCCTGAAAGGCCTCAACAGCCGCAGAGGACCAATTCATCACATCAGCGCCTTTCTGTGTCAAATCGGTCAGGGGCTTAACCACACTGGAAAAGTTAGCAATGAAACGGCGATAAAAATTAGCAAAGCCCAAAAATTTCTGAAGGCTCTTCACAGATGTGGGTTGAATCCAATCATGAATGGCCTGGATCTTAACAGGATCCATTTCTGTAGCCGAGGGAGAAAAAATGAAACCCAAAAAAGAAACCTTCTGAACTCCAAAAAGGCACTTAGACCCCTTCACAAACAAAGCATTAGCACGAAGGATGTGAAATACCATCCTGACCTGTTTCACATGAGACTCCCAATCATCGGAAAAAATCAAAATATCATCCAAATATACAATCATGAATTTATCAAGATAATTCCAAAAGATATCATGCATAAAGGACTGAAACACAGATGGAGCATTAGAGAGCCCGAATGGCATCACAAGATATTCAAAATGGCCTTCGGGCGTATTAAATGCTGTTTTCCATTCGTCACCCTGTTTAATACGAACAAGATTATACGCCCCTCGAAGGTCAATCTTAGTAAACCAACTAGCCCCCTTAATCCGAGCAAACAAATCAGAAAGAAAAGGGAAAGGGTATTGGAATTTGACCGAGATCTTATTGAGAAGGCGATAATCAATACAGGGTCTCAAGGAGCCATCCTTCTTGGCAACAAAAAAGAATCCCGCTCCCAACGATGACGAAGACGGGCGAATATGCCCCTTCTCCAAAGACTCCTTAACATAACTCCGCATGGCGGCATGCTCTGGCACAGACAGATTGAAAAGTCGGCCCTTAGGGAACTTACAGCCAGGAATCAAGTTAATAGCACAATCGCAGTCCCTATGAGGAGGAAGGGAACTGGGCTTGGGCTCATCAAATACATCCTGGAAATCCGACAAAAACTCAGGAACTTCAGAAGAGGGGGAAGAGGAAATTGACATTAAAGTAACATCACTATGTATCCCTTGACAACCCCAACTAGTCACAGACATAGATTTCCAATCCAGCACCGGATTATGTACCTGTAACCATGGAAAACCCAGCACAACAACATCATGCAAATTATGCAACACCAGAAAATTACAATCTTCCTGATGTGCTGGAGCCATGTACATGGTCAACTGTGTCCAGTACTGAGGTTTATTCTTGGCCAATGGTGTAGCATCAATCCCCCTTAAGGGAATAGGGCTCTGCAAAGGCTGCAAGGAAAAACCACAGCGTCTGGCGAACTCTAAGTCCATTAAGTTCAGGGCAGCTCCTGAATCCACAAATGCCATAACAGAAAAGGATGATAATGAGCAAATCAGGGTAACAGACAAGAGAAATTTAGGCTGTACAGTACTAATGGTGACAGACCTAGCGACCCTCTTAGTACGCTTAGGGCAATCAGAAATAACATGAGCAGAATCACCACAGTAAAAACACAGCCTATTCTGATGTCTGAATTCCTGCCGTTCTGCTCTAGTCAAAATCCTATCACATTGCATAGGCTCAGGTCTCTGCTCAGAGGACCCTGCCATATGGTGCACAACCTTGCGCTCGCGCAGGCGCCGATCAATCTGAATGGCTAGAGACATTGATTCGCTCAAACCAGCAGGCGTGGGGAACCCCACCATAACATCTTTAAGGGCTTCAGAAAGACCTTTTCTGAAAATTGCTGCCAGGGCATACTCATTCCATTTAGTGAGCACAGACCACTTTCTAAATTTCTGGCAGTATACTTCCGCCGCTTCCTGACCCTGACACAGAGCCAGCAAGGTTTTTTCTGCCTGATCCACAGAATTAGGTTCGTCATACAGCAATCCGAGCGCTTGAAAAAATGCGTCTACATTAAGCAATGCAGGATCCCCTGACTCAAGGGAGAATGCCAATCCTGAGTGTCTCCACGCAGCAGAGAAATGACAATCTTCACCTGCTGAATGGGGTAACCAGAGGAACGGGGTCTCAAAGCAAAAAAACAATCTGCATTTATTTTTAAAGTTCAAAAATTTAGATCTATCCCCAAAAAACAAATCAGGAGTAGGAATTCTAGGCTCTAAAGCCGGAGTCTGAACAACAAGTATCTTGGATACTATGTACCCTTGCAGCGAGTTGATCCACACGAGAGAACAAACCCTGAACCTCCATATCAGCGCCAAAATCCTGAACCACCCAGAGATTAAGGGGAAAAAAAAGACAAAACAGGCTGCAGAAAAAAAATGGCTCAGTACTTTTTTTTTCCCTCTTTTGAGATGCATTCAACACATTGTGGGCCAGCTGTACTGTTATGACTTGGTGGTTAAGGAGCAACATGGGATGAGCTCTGAGGAGGTGGTATCTGTACTGACCACAGTTCCTGATCCTAACACCAACACTAGAAGTAGCCGTGGGATGTTCCTGTCACTCCCTTGACACCTCATCACAGCCTGAGAACTAACTACCCCTAAAGATGGAAACAGAAAGCTATCTTGCCTCAGAGAAATTCCCCAAAGGAAAGATAGCCCCCCAAAAATATTGACTGTGAGTGGAGAGGGAAATGACATACACAGAATGAAAACAGATTTTAGCAAAGGAGGCCACTTCTAACTAGATAGACAGAACAGGAAAGGATACTGTGAGGTCAGTATTAAAAGCTAAAAAATCCTCAGAGTTTACAAAAAATCTCCACACCGACTCACAGTGTGGAGGGCAAATCTGCTTCCCCAGAGCTTCCAGCTAAGCTGAATATATCATACAGACAAGCTGGGCAAGAAAAAACATAACATGAGCTGAACGATTAAGTCCACAGCAAGTGGAAAACCAAAAGAACAAGCAAGGACTTATCTTTGCTGAAATGGACAGGCCATCAGAGAAATCCAAGGAGAGATCTGAATCCAACCAAGAAACATTGACAGCTGGCACTGACTGAAGACCAGAGCCAGGCTAAATAGCAGAGCAGGAGAGACGATCAGTGGAAGCAGCTGCTAAAGCTAAACCCAAAGAGCAGCAGTTCCACTTAAAACCACAGGAGGGAGCCCAAGAGCAGAATTCACAAAAGTGCCATTTACAACCACCGGAGGGAGCCCAAGAACGGAATTCATAACACCTTCCTTCCTAAGAATGAGCGCGTGAATGACCTGCGGTGATGTCATGGCTTGTGATTGGTCGCGTGAGCGGTCACATGGGCGGTCGCGACCAATCACAAGCCGCGACGTCATCTAAGGCCCTTCACGCGCTCATTCTTAGGAAGGAAGGCTGCCGGAAAGAAGCAGGGCGCATCCGAGGGTGAGTATATATCTAATACTAATATACCTGATCCTATAAAAATAAAAGTCGCTCAACCCTAGTAAGGAGTATTATCAATATTTTGATGCTCAAAAGTCCGCCTATGACTGACACATTACTTCTACTGTCTTACCTTTGTATAGCCAGACACCCAGACAAGACAGATGGGCTTGTAAACACTGTGGTCAGACAAACCCAGACTGGAGAAACACTTGTATGACCTGTGCTGCAACCTGACCTAAGTGAATTACACTAAATCCTGTCCAGACAAGATCACATGTAGTGACTTAAGAAGCTGACACAAGAGTGTGGTTAGTGCGTAGTGGGGACATTGACTTTGGGAGTAAGCTGACAGTAATCCTGAGAGGGAGGAAGTTGTAGAACAGCATGTCACCCCCACCGATCATCTAGTAACCTCCACCATCAGACCCATTACCATAGAACCAACCACATAAGGACTAAGAAGAGTGAGTAGGGTAAGACAGATACAGGAGTATTATCCCTGAAGCCTCCTCTGACTAGCTAGCTACGCTAAAACAGTTGCCTGACCCAGAGAACCAACCTTTCCCATTTTACAGACGAATAAAGACAATACTATGGACGTATATGTGCACCTGAGCAGACCTAGAGAGTTTATTGAGTGTGCAAAGGCAGGTGATGTACTAGAACACATAATTAAGACACATACAGATGTGGCAAAGGATCAAGCATGGGGTATGGATGATAAATCTGCATGGTCTGGGGAGACGTACTGAGAATCACTAAAACAATGGGCTATAGTGAAACAATCAGAGCAGTCTGTACTCCTGACTGATGTGACACAGCAAAAAGGAGAGATGTACTTTAGACGGTTACAGTTGAAATGGGCAGACATGGGGTACAGTCCAATAAACCCACTCGATGCTAAAATACTGGTAAATGCATTCATTGACGGTATGAACAAAGGCTTACGAGTAGTGTTGAGCATTCCGATACCGCAAGTATCGGGTATCGGCCGATACTAGCGGTATCGGAATTCCGATACCGGGATTCCGATACTTGGCGCGTATCGGATACCGGAATCGGAAGTTCAATGATTCAAAATTCAGAAATTCAGCCAATGAGAAAGATTCCAAGTGTGGGCACATCCTGTTTAGCATGGAGGGCATGAAACTACTGGCAAGGCTGTGATTGGCTGCTGAAATGATGTCATGATGCAGTTTAAAAGTCGCTGGCGCCATTTTGCGATCACTCTGCTGTGAATTCAGTTAGTGACAGGACGCTGTTTGCTGACTGAGGGACAGTTTAGAGATAGCGATTTGCTTCTTTGTGCTTTCCAAAGGCTAATTTATCAACCGCTGTGTTCACCTACTATTCACCTTCCTTTTGCCTTGTAGCGCTGTTTTCACAGCGATCTGCAAGGTCTCTCTGTGTGTGTGTGTGAGTGCAGCCCACTCTCTAGTCTGAGTGCAGCCACATAGGCCATCCATAGCTGGTTGTATTCAGTTCAGGGAGGGTGGTTCATTGCCTCATACTGTCCTTTTTTTTTTTTTTTTTGAAGTAGTGCAGGCTGCTGCACATTTTTTCCAAAAATTCCTATTAGTGTCTTTCCACCCGTCTCCAGCTAATTTGTGGAAAAACACTACATAGGATAAAGTAGAGGAGGGTTTTTGGGCCTTGCAGCGCCGTTTACGGCTGTCTGCACGGTCTCCGTGTGACTGCAGCTCGCCCTGTAATCTGTGAGCAGCTATAGCCTGGTTGTCTCCAGCTCAGGGTTTTTCACTGCGTCATACCGCCAAATCAATTTTCTTTTTTTTCAAAGTAGTGTAGTCTGCTGCTAATTTATTTTAAAAAATCCTATTAGTGTCTTTCCACCCGTCTCCAGCTAATTTGTGGAAAAACACTACATAGGATAAAGTAGAGGAGGGTTTTTGGGCCTTGCAGCGCCGTTTACGGCTGTCTGCACGGTCTCCGTGTGACTGCAGCTCGCCCTGTAGTCTGTGAGCAGCCGTAGCCTGGTTGTCTGCAGCTCAGGGTTTTTCACTGCGTCATACCGCCAAATCAATTTTCTTTTTTTTCAAAGTAGTGTAGTCTGCTGCTAATTTATTTTAAAAAATCCTATTAGTGTCTTTCCACCCGTCTCCAGCTAATTTGTGGAAAAACACTACATAGGATAAAGTAGAGGAGGGTTTTTGGGCCTTGCAGCGCCGTTTACGGCTGTCTGCACGGTCTCCGTGTGATTGCAGCTCTATCCGTTGTCAGTTCAGCCCCAAAAAAATAAATAAATAATAAAGTTCACCAAACACACCAGTTACACACCACTTTACATTTGTGTAGGCCACATTAGCTCATATTCAAGTCTAGTCCACACTTTAGAAAATTAGTGTGTCTTATACCTGTTAGGAGGAGTTGCTCAGGAATAAGCACACAAAGCCGTTAGTACTTTTCTGCTTATCTTTATCAGTCAACCAAGATGAAGAAGGCAGTGAGTAAGGCACGTGGGCGTGGGCGTGGGCGCGGAGCAGGGAGGGGACGTGGGGATTCTGTGCCTGCTGCGGGCACCGGTGAGTCATCAGCACCCACTTTCACAAGGGAACAGTCGTTCATGCGCAGCTTTGTCGCCGAGCGCCGTACACCGCTGCTGCGTGAAGACCAAATTGAAGCCGTTGTGGGATGGATGGCAGCTAATGCATCAACTTCCATTAGTGCCACATCCTCTCAGACACAGAGCACTGGAGAGCAGCCATCTGTCTCTTCACCACCTGCAAAATTGCCCAGGCAGACAGAGATCCCAGGACAGGAGCAGTCTCTACTTCTGTTCTCTGAATCATCTCTTGGCTTGGAAACAGGGGGCCAGCCAAGCAGCATTGGAGAAATGGAAGAAGAGGCAGGGTGCAGTGATGCCCAACAGCTTTTTCTGTCTTCCTCTGAAGAGGCGGGTGGGCCAGTGGCTCCGGTCACCACCTCGCAGGCCGCATCAGCTGATGATGACACTCAGGTGCCACTTACTGGTGCGTGCTCTGCTGCTGAGACTACCCAGGAGGAGCAGTTGGGGGCAGAGGGTAGTGTAGATGATGAGGTCCTTGACCCATCTTGGCGTCAGGGACAGGAAGGTGGTGGGAGCAGCTCTGAGGAAGAGATTCCCCGTACGGCCCAAAGAGGGAGAGGGAGGGGGAAGACTGCGGATCCTGCAGCCTCCGCTTTGGCACCCGTAAGGAGCATGTCTCTTCCAAAAGTCAAAAGGGGGGCTCCCAAGACTTGCAGTGCCTGGTCCTTTTTTGACACAGTTGCAGATGACATTTGCTATGTCAGATGCAAGGTGTGTCATCAAAAAATCAAAAGAGGTCAAAAAGTCGCCAACCTCAATACCTCCAACATGTGGAAACATGTGCGCAACAGGCACCCGGCGGAGTTAGACAAACACACTGAAGAGCTAGGCCAACCAACAGCGGCAGCTACCACCTCTTCAGCTCGTGTTGCCTCTTCCTCTAGCTCACACGCAGCTGGTTCGGCTTCCTCCCAGGATCGCCGTGGAAGAACCTCTGGCCCTGTTGTCCAGAGACCCGCTGTCATTCCACCCGCAGCACCACTTTCCCAGTCAACCACACACTCCCAGCCCAGTCTACAGCCATCGGTAGTACAGGCATGGGAGAAAAGGCGGCCTTTCTCGTCAAACCACCCACGAGCACAGGCTCTGACTGCAGGCATTGCCAAACTTCTGTCACTGGAAATGCTGTCATTCAGGCTGGTGGAGACTGACAGCTTCCGTGACTTGATGTCATTGGCAGTCCCACAGTACAGTGTGCCCAGCCGCTTTTACTTCAGCAGGCAAGCCGTCCCTGCCCTGCACAAGCATGTGGAGGGACACATAAAACACGCGCTACTGAACGCCGTCAGTAGCAAGGTCCACCTCACCACCGATGCGTGGACCAGTCAACATGGACAGGGGCGATACCTTTCCCTCACTGCCCATTGGGTTAATGTCGTTGAGCCGGGTACAGACCGTGCGAGTGGCGCAGGACGTGTCCTGCCCACTCCAAGGATTGCAGGAATCCATTCTGTACGCATTGACTCCTCCTCTTACACCAGTTCCTCAGAATCATCGCTGCAGGAGCCGTCACAGTCCACCTCCACATGGACCCGTGATGAACGTGTACCTGTTACGACCGACATGAGCACAGCCGTGGCCAAACGTCAACAGGCCGTCTTGAAATTAATTTTTTTGGGGAATCGTAGCCACACAGCGCAGGAGCTCTGGAATGCCATCAAGCAGGAGAGCGATGTGTGGTTTGAGCCAGCGAATCTCCAGCCAGGCATGGTAGTGTGTGATAATGGCCGAAATCTGGTGGCAGCCCTGGGCCTCGGCAACCTCACTCACATCCCATGTCTGGCACATGTGCTCAATTTGGTCGTGCAGAGTTTTTTGAGGGACTATCCGGATCTTGATGCACTGCTGCACAAGGTCCGCCTAGAGTGTGCTCACTTGCGGCGTTCCAGCACGGCAAAAGCGCGCATTGCGGCTCTGCAGCGCCGACACCGCCTGCCGGAACATCGCATCATATGTGACCTACCTACCAGGTGGAATTCCACGTTACATATGTTGGAGCGGTTGTGTGAGCAGCAGCAAGCTGTAATGGAGTACCAGCTGTATCAGGCGCAAAAAAGTCGCAGTCAGCGCCGTACAGACTTCACAACCACAGAGTGGGCCACTATGAAGGATGTCTGCCAGGTTTTGCGTCCCTTTGATTATTCCACGCGGATGGCGAGTGCAGATGATGCACTAGTCAGCATGACTGTCCCCCTTATCTGCCTGCTTGAAAAATCACTGCAAGCGCTAAGGGATGATGTTGTGGAAGAGGTGGAGGATGAGGATTCACCACTTCCATCATCTTCTGGACAGTCAGCGCCACGTGGTTCCTCACAAACGCGTAGGCAGGGGACAGTTTGTGAGGAGGATGAGGAGGAGTCAATGGAGGAGGAAGACATCCGTCCAGAGGAGGGAGTTACACAATTGTCCAGTACTCAGTGTGTACAGCGAGGGTGGGGTGATGACGAGCGGGCAGAGATCACGCCTCCAGCTGGGGACAGCCTTTCTTGGGCAGTTGGCAGTCTGCAGCACATGGTGGATTACATGCTGCAGTGCCTGAGAAACGACCGCCGCATCGACCACATTCTCAACATGTCTGATTATTGGGTGTTCACCCTCCTCGATCCTCGCTACCGGGACAACGTAGAAAGCCTCATCACACCGTTGAACCGGGAGCGAAAAATGCGGGAGTACCAAGACACACTGGTCAGTTCCATCATCTTCTCCATTCCAACTGAGAGAAGTGCTGCTAGTGCATTCCAAAGCAGCTCAGTGCGTCCAGGCAGTGGTGGAGGCTCTGCACAAAGAGGGAGCAGAAGCAGTGCCTCTGCCCAAGGCAAGACCAGTATGGCCGAACTGTGGCACAGTTTTCTGTGCCCGCCACAAAAGTCTACACCATCACAGACGGCTCCAGTCAGCAGGAGGCAACGGTTCCGTCAGATGGTGACAGACTACATGTCTTGCCCTCTTGCTGTACTCCCAGACGGCTCTTCCCCTTTCAAGTTTTGGGTCTCAAAGCTGGATACATGGCCAGAGCTAAGCCAGTATGCATTGGAGGTGCTGTCTTGCCCTGCGGCCAGTGTATTATCGGAACGTGTCTTTAGTGCTGCAGGTGGTGTACTAACTGACCGTCGCATGCGACTATCCTCCGATAACGTTGACCGGCTTACTTTCCTGAAAATGAACAAGGCCTGGATCTCGCAGGAATTTGCCACTCCTCCTCCTGATTAAATAATTAGGTCACTGTATACGTTATCCAGGTCTCCTGTTGTGTTCATCTTTCTACCACCTGAACTTAAATTCCTGGGCTCCAACACCGCCAGTTGAGGCTCAGATGTGCCGTCTGCACAGTCAAAACATACGACCCAGTGTTATTGGGTTTCAGTAACGTCAGCTGATCCCCAGCTGTGTAGCCGGCAATGTGTCATGCGACCGCCACGCTGACACAACAACTGAAATGTAAGGGAATCTGTCCCCCCCCCCCCCAAGGCGTTTGTTACTGAAAGAGCCACCTTGTGCAGCAGTAATGCTGCACAAGGAAAAAGGTAGCTATTTTGGTTTTGCTCCTTGCACACGCAAAACTTAACACTTATAAAATGTGTCCACTGATACCGTAAAACCGTCCCGGAGGTGGGACTTTCCTTCGTAATATGACGCAGCACAGCCGTCATTCCTACCCCCCCCGGCGCCGCGCCCCGGCTCCTCAGCGTTGTTTGATTCCGTCCCGGAGCCTGCGCTGTTATGTTATCCCGTGGCCAGGCACACTTAGCGCTGCCCGTCTTCTGGCATCATTTGGTGTCAGGCTGGCTGCGCCTGTGCGGCCACGCTGGCCGAGAGCCCGCCTCGCAGTGTCTTCTGATTTAATCCCACTGGGGGCCTGGGATCTATGGACATGCGCAGTGCATATCTGAACCTCCACCTCTCACTCATCTCCCTATGGCTTCTTCAGACTGTTCGGTGTCAGCTGGTCCCTAATAGCATGCCACGGCCGTGACACCGCACAGTCTGAAAAAGAAGCCGTAGGGAGGGGAGTGAGAGGCGAGGATATGCACTGCGCATGGCCATGGATCCCAGGCCCCCAGTGGGATTACATCAGAAGACACTGCGAGGCGGGCTCTCGGCCAGCGCGGCCGCACAGGCGCAGCCAGCCTGACACCAAATGATGTCAGAAGATGGGCAGCGCTAAGTGTGCCTGGCCACGGGATAACATAACAGCGCAGGCTCTGGGACGGAATCAAACAACGCTGAGGAGCCGGGGCACGGCGGCGGGGGGGTAGTAATGATGGCTGTGCTGCGTCATATTACGAAGGAAAGTCCCACCTCCGGGACGGTTTCACGGCTTCAGGGGACACATTTTAAAAGTGTTTAGTTCTGTGTTTGCAAGGAGCATGATGAAAAGAGCCACCTTTTCCTTTTGCATCTTTTGTGCTGCACAAGCTGGCTCTTTCAGCTACAAACGCC
Organism: Ranitomeya variabilis; assembly: GCF_051348905.1. Taxonomy (NCBI): domain Eukaryota; kingdom Metazoa; phylum Chordata; class Amphibia; order Anura; family Dendrobatidae; genus Ranitomeya; species Ranitomeya variabilis. The sequence continues at coordinate 182,239,968 of NC_135235.1, read as the reverse complement.
TTGGGGGGGGGTTAAAGGTTCCCTTTCGACTTTCTCAGGCTTCGGCCTACATTGTGTTCCTCTGCTTTTCCACCTGCCCCTGGGCTCCAACACCGCTAGTTGCCGTCCAGAAGTGCTGTACGCACAGTCAACAGTCGCTCCTCTGTTATTGGGGTTCAGTAACGTCAGCTGTTCCCCTGCTGTGTGTGTGGCAATCCCTCCTACCTCCTCCAACCTCCTCCAACCTCCTCCTCCTCCACCTGTCCCTGGGCTCCAACACCGCCAGTTGCCGTCCAGAAGTGCTGTACGCACAGTCAACAGTCCCTCCTCTGTTATTGGGGTTCAGTAACGTCAGCTGTTCCCCTGCTGTGTGTGTGGCAATCCCTCCTACCTCCTCCTACCTCCTCCAACCTCCTCCTCCTCCACCTGTCCCTGGGCTCCAACACCGCCAGTTGCCGTCCAGAAGTGCTGTACGCACAGTCAACAGTCCCTCCTCTGTTATTGGGGTTCAGTAACGTCAGCTGTTCCCCTGCTGTGTGTGTGGCAATCCCTCCTACCTCCTCCAACCTCCTCCTCCTCCACCTGTCCCTGGGCTCCAACACCGCCAGTTGCCGTCCAGAAGTGCTGTACGCACAGTCAACAGTCCCTCCTCTGTTATTGGGGTTCAGTAACGTCAGCTGTTCCCCTGCTGTGTGTGTGGCAATCCCTCCTACCTCCTCCAACCTCCTCCAACCTCCTCCTCCTCCACCTGTCCCTGGGCTCCAACACCGCCAGTTGCCGTCCAGAAGTGCTGTACGCACAGTCAACAGTCCCTCCTCTGTTATTGGGGTTCAGTAACGTCAGCTGTTCCCCTGCTGTGTGTGTGGCAATCCCTCCTACCTCCTCCTACCTCCTCCAACCTCCTCCTCCTCCACCTGTCCCTGGGCTCCAACACCGCCAGTTGCCGTCCAGAAGTGCTGTACGCACAGTCAACAGTCCCTCCTCTGTTATTGGGGTTCAGTAACGTCAGCTGTTCCCCTGCTGTGTGTGTGGCAATCCCTCCTACCTCCTCCAACCTCCTCCTCCTCCACCTGTCCCTGGGCTCCAACACCGCCAGTTGCCGTCCAGAAGTGCTGTACGCACAGTCAACAGTCCCTCCTCTGTTATTGGGGTTCAGTAACGTCAGCTGTTCCCCTGCTGTGTGTGTGGCAATCCCTCCTACCTCCTCCAACCTCCTCCTCCTCCACCTGTCCCTGGGCTCCAACACCGCCAGTTGCCGTCCAGAAGTGCTGTACGCACAGTCAACAGTCCCTCCTCTGTTATTGGGGTTCAGTAACGTCAGCTGTTCCCCTGCTGTGTGTGTGGCAATCCCTCCTACCTCCTCCAACCTCCTCCAACCTCCTCCTCCTCCACCTGTCCCTGGGCTCCAACACCGCCAGTTGCCGTCCAGAAGTGCTGTACGCACAGTCAACAGTCCCTCCTCTGTTATTGGGGTTCAGTAACGTCAGCTGTTCCCCTGCTGTGTGTGTGGCAATCCCTCCTACCTCCTCCAACCTCCTCCAACCTCCTCCTCCTCCACCTGTCCCTGGGCTCCAACACCACCAGTTGCCGTCCAGAAGTGCTGTACGCACAGTCAACAGTCCCTCCTCTGTTATTGGGGTTCAGTAACGTCAGCTGTTCCCCTGCTGTGTGTGTGGCAATCCCTCCTACCTCCTCCAACCTCCTCCTCCTCCACCTGTCCCTGGGCTCCAACACCGCCAGTTGCCGTCCAGAAGTGCTGTACGCACAGTCAACAGTCCCTCCTCTGTTATTGGGGTTCAGTAACGTCAGCTGTTCCCCTGCTGTGTGTGTGGCAATCCCTCCTACCTCCTCCTACCTCCTCCAACCTCCTCCTCCTCCACCTGTCCCTGGGCTCCAACACCGCCAGTTGCCGTCCAGAAGTGCTGTACGCACAGTCAACAGTCCCTCCTCTGTTATTGGGGTTCAGTAACGTCAGCTGTTCCCCTGCTGTGTGTGTGGCAATCCCTCCTACCTCCTCCAACCTCCTCCTCCTCCACCTGTCCCTGGGCTCCAACACCGCCAGTTGCCGTCCAGAAGTGCTGTACGCACAGTCAACAGTCCCTCCTCTGTTATTGGGGTTCAGTAACGTCAGCTGTTCCCCTGCTGTGTGTGTGGCAATCCCTCCTACCTCCTCCAACCTCCTCCTCCTCCACCTGTCCCTGGGCTCCAACACCGCCAGTTGCCGTCCAGAAGTGCTGTACGCACAGTCAACAGTCCCTCCTCTGTTATTGGGGTTCAGTAACGTCAGCTGTTCCCCTGCTGTGTGTGTGGCAATCCCTCCTACCTCCTCCAACCTCCTCCAACCTCCTCCTCCTCCACCTGTCCCTGGGCTCCAACACCGCCAGTTGCCGTCCAGAAGTGCTGTACGCACAGTCAACAGTCCCTCCTCTGTTATTGGGGTTCAGTAACGTCAGCTGTTCCCCTGCTGTGTGTGTGGCAATCCCTCCTACCTCCTCCAACCTCCTCCAACCTCCTCCTCCTCCACCTGTCCCTGGGCTCCAACACCGCCAGTTGCCGTCCAGAAGTGCTGTACGCACAGTCAACAGTCCCTCCTCTGTTATTGGGGTTCAGTAACGTCAGCTGTTCCCCTGCTGTGTGTGTGGCAATCCCTCCTACCTCCTCCTACCTCCTCCAACCTCCTCCTCCTCCACCTGTCCCTGGGCTCCAACACCGCCAGTTGCCGTCCAGAAGTGCTGTACGCACAGTCAACAGTCCCTCCTCTGTTATTGGGGTTCAGTAACGTCAGCTGTTCCCCTGCTGTGTGTGTGGCAATCCCTCCTACCTCCTCCTACCTCCTCCAACCTCCTCCTCCTCCACCTGTCCCTGGGCTCCAACACCGCCAGTTGCCGTCCAGAAGTGCTGTACGCACAGTCAACAGTCCCTCCTCTGTTATTGGGGTTCAGTAACGTCAGCTGTTCCCCTGCTGTGTGTGTGGCAATCCCTCCTACCTCCTCCAACCTCCTCCTCCTCCACCTGTCCCTGGGCTCCAACACCGCCAGTTGCCGTCCAGAAGTGCTGTACGCACAGTCAACAGTCCCTCCTCTGTTATTGGGGTTCAGTAACGTCAGCTGTTCCCCTGCTGTGTGTGTGGCAATCCCTCCTACCTCCTCCAACCTCCTCCAACCTCCTCCTCCTCCACCTGTCCCTGGGCTCCAACACCGCTAGTTGCCATCCAGAAGTGCTGTACGCACAGAGCCAAACACCTCGCCAATGTGTTAGTGGGGTTCAGCACCGCCAGCTGTTCCCCTGCTGTGTATACGGCAACGTGTACTGCGACCGCCACGCAGACACAACAAGTTAAATGTAAGGGAACCTGACACACCCCCCCCCCAGGCGTTTGTTACTGAAGGAGCCACCTTGTGCAGCAGTAATGATGCAAAGGGAAAAAGTGCCTCTTTTCGTGATGCTCCTTGCACATGCTGAACCAAACACTTATGAAATGTGTCCCCACACAGCTTTAAACCGTCCGGTAGGTGGAACTTTCCTTTGTCGTGTGACGCAGCACAGCCATCATTTTTACCCCCTTGGCGCCGTGCGCCCCCTCCTCAGCGTTGTTTGAATCTGTCCCGGAGCCTGCGCTGTTAGGTTAGCCCTTGGCCATGCACACATGTTGCGCTGCCCGTCTTCTGACCTCATTTGGTGTCAGGCTGGCTGCGCCTGTGCGGGTGCGCTGGCCGAGATCCCGCCTCGCAGTGTCGTCTAATGTAATCCCACCGCGGGCCTGTGATCCGTGCCCGTGCGCAGTGCATATCCTCTCCTCTCACTCCCCTCCCTACGGCTTCTTCAGACTGTGCGATGTCAGCTGGTCCCTAATAGCATGCCACGGCCGTGACACCGCACAGTTTGAAAAAGCCGTAGGGAGGGGAGTGAGAGGAGAGGATATGCACTGCGCACGGGCACGGATCACAGGCCCGCGGTGGGATTACATTAGACGACACTGCGAGGCGGGATCTCGGCCAGCGCACCCGCACAGGCGCAGCCAGCCTGACACCAAATGAGGTCAGAAGACGGGCAGCGCAACATGTGTGCATGGCCAAGGGCTAACCTAACAGCGCAGGCTCTGGGACAGATTCAAACAACGCTGAGGAGGCGGCGCACGGCGCCAAGGGGGTAAAAATGATGGCTGTGCTGCGTCACACGACAAAGGAAAGTTCCACCTACCAGACGGTTTAACGCTGTGAGGAGACACATTTCATAAATGTTAGGTTCCGCATGTACAAGGACCATAATTAAAAGAGCTAAGTTTACCTTTTCCAGCATTAGTGCTGTACACAATGGCTCTTTCAGCTACAAACGCCTGGGGGGGGGGGGGGGGGTTAAAGGTTTCCTTTCAACTTGCTCGAGTGCAGGCTTCGGCCTACACTCCGCTCCCCCTGCTCCTCCTGCTGACCCTGGGCTCTAACACACGCCAGTTTTTGCCCAGATGTGCTAGCTGCACAGAGAAAAACACCAGCCAATGTGTCAGTGGGGTTCAGCACCGCCAGCTGTTCCCCTGCTGTGTAGCCGGCAACGTGTCCTGCGACCGCCACGCAGACACAAGAACTGAAATTGAAGGGAACCTGTCCCCCCTCCCCCAGGTGTTTCTATGTTTTACAGCTACCTTGAACAGCAGTAATGCTGCATGTGTTCAAGGTGGCTCAGAAACTTATTCTCCTTGCCCATGTTGAAGTGAACACGTCTAAAATGTGTCCTCTGTGACCATTAAAACGTCCCTCAGGTGTGATTTGACTTTGTATTGACACACGCAACAAGCTCCTTGGTAACGCTGCCCGTCTTCTGGCATCATTGTTTGGCTGGCTGCGCCTCTGCGGCCGCCCTGACCCACACAACGCCCCTCGGTGTCTTATTTATTGGGACTGCGAGGGTGTGATTCATGGGCAGGATCAGTGCATCAGTTCGCCTGTCCCTCCTCTCCTTCCGCCTTCTTCGGACTGTGCGGCTTCATGGCCGTGGCATGCGATAAGGGATCAGATGACGCCGCACAGTCTGAAGCGGGTGTAAGGACCCGAGTGTGAGAGGCGAACATATGTGCTGCGCCAGGCCCTGAATCCCAGCCCCGCAGTGTTTTAACAATGTTAAGACACTGCGGGGCTGGGATTCATGGGCATCGCGAACCGCACCGGCCGACATTACATGATGCCAGAAGATGGGCAGCGCTAACGGCGCTAGGCCAGGGGATAACACGACAGCGCAGACTCCTGTACAGCAAATAACAACGCTCGGGAGGCTGCACCCAGCACCAAGGTGGGATTCTTGACACCTGTGCTGCGTCTCATTACAAAGGGAACTCTCGCCTCCATTACACAGTTTGACTGTATAAAGGGCTAAATGTTATACGTGTTCCATTCAGCGTGTGCAAGGAGAAAAATTACAAGAGCAACCTTTGACTTGCGCAGCACTGCTGCTGCATAAGCTGTGGCTCTTCTACTTTGTAACCCCTGAGGGGGGGTTAAAGGTGACTTTTGAAATCGGTTCAATTAGGCTTCGGCCTACACTCTGCTCCACCTGCAGAGCCCGGGCTCCAACAACGCTAGTTGCTGTCCGGAAGTGCTGGCTGCACAGAGCCAAACACCTCGCCAATGTGTCAGTGGGGTCCAGCACCGCCAGCTGTTCCCCTGCTGTGTAGCCGGCAACGTGTCCTGCAAAAGCCACGCAGACACAACACACCCAAAGCTGCCGCCTGTGCAGGCTTCGGCCTACACTCCCCTCCCCCTGCTCCTCCTCCTCCTGCTCCTCCTCCTGCTGTCCCTGGGCTCTAACACACCGCCAGTTGGGGCCCAGATGTGCTAGCTGCACAGAGAAAAACACCAGCCAATGTGTCAGTGGGGTCCAGCACCGCCAGCTGTTCCCCTGCTGTGCAGCCGGCAACGTGTCCTGCAAAAGCCACGCAGACACAAGAACTGAAATTGAAGGGAACCTGTCCCCCCTCCCCCAGGCGTTTTTACGTTATCCAGCCACCTTGTACAGCGGTAATGCTGCATGTGTGCAAGGTGGCTCAGAAACGTATTCTCCTCGCACATGTGGAACTGAAAACACGTCTGAAATGTGTCCTCTGTGTGACCATTTAACCGTCCCGGTGGTGTGACTTTCCTTTGTAATGACACGCTGCAACCCCCTTGGTAGCGCTGCCCGTCTTCTGGCATCATTGTTTGGCTGGCTGCGCCTCTGCGGCCGCCCTGACCCACACAACGCCCCTCGGTGTCTTATTTATTGGGACTGCGAGGGTGTGATTCATGGGCAGGATCAGTGCATCAGTTCGCCTGTCCCTCCTCTCCTTCCGCCTTCTTCGGACTGTGCGGCTTCATGGCCGTGGCATGCGATAAGGGATCAGATGACGCCGCACAGTCTGAAGCGGGTGTAAGGACCCGAGTGTGAGAGGCGAACATATGTGCTGCGCCAGGCCCTGAATCCCAGCCCCGCAGTGTTTTAACAATGTTAAGACACTGCGGGGCTGGGATTCATGGGCATCGCGAACCGCACCGGCCGACATTACATGATGCCAGAAGATGGGCAGCGCTAACGGCGCTAGGCCAGGGGATAACACGACAGCGCAGACTCCTGTACAGCAAATAACAACGCTCGGGAGGCTGCACCCAGCACCAAGGTGGGATTCTTGACACCTGTGCTGCGTCTCATTACAAAGGGAACTCTCGCCTCCATTACACAGTTTGACTGTATAAAGGGCTAAATGTTATACGTGTTCCATTCAGCGTGTGCAAGGAGAAAAATTACAAGAGCAACCTTTGACTTGCGCAGCACTGCTGCTGCATAAGCTGTGGCTCTTCTACTTTGTAACCCCTGAGGGGGGGGTTAAAGGTGACTTTTGAAATCGGTTCAATTAGGCTTCGGCCTACACTCTGCTCCACCTGCAGAGCCCGGGCTCCAACAACGCTAGTTGCTGTCCGGAAGTGCTGGCTGCACAGAGCCAAACACCTCGCCAATGTGTCAGTGGGGTCCAGCACCGCCAGCTGTTCCCCTGCTGTGTAGCCGGCAACGTGTCCTGCAAAAGCCACGCAGACACAACACACCCAAAGCTGCCGCCTGTGCAGGCTTCGGCCTACACTCCCCTCCCCCTGCTCCTCCTCCTCCTGCTCCTCCTCCTGCTGTCCCTGGGCTCTAACACACCGCCAGTTGGGGCCCAGATGTGCTAGCTGCACAGAGAAAAACACCAGCCAATGTGTCAGTGGGGTCCAGCACCGCCAGCTGTTCCCCTGCTGTGCAGCCGGCAACGTGTCCTGCAAAAGCCACGCAGACACAAGAACTGAAATTGAAGGGAACCTGTCCCCCCTCCCCCAGGCGTTTTTACGTTATCCAGCCACCTTGTACAGCGGTAATGCTGCATGTGTGCAAGGTGGCTCAGAAACGTATTCTCCTCGCACATGTGGAACTGAAAACACGTCTGAAATGTGTCCTCTGTGTGACCATTTAACCGTCCCGGTGGTGTGACTTTCCTTTGTAATGACACGCTGCAACCCCCTTGGTAGCGCTGCCCGTCTTCTGGCATCATTGTTTGGCTGGCTGCGCCTCTGCGGCCGCCCTGACCCACACAACGCCCCTCGGTGTCTTATTTATTGGGACTGCGAGGGTGTGATTCATGGGCAGGATCAGTGCATCAGTTCGCCTGTCCCTCCTCTCCTTCCGCCTTCTTCGGACTGTGCGGCTTCATGGCCGTGGCATGCGATAAGGGATCAGATGACGCCGCACAGTCTGAAGCGGGTTTAAGGACCCGAGTGTGAGAGGCGAACATATGTGCTGCGCCAGGCCCTGAATCCCAGCCCCGCAGTGTTTTAACAATGTTAAGACACTGCGGGGCTGGGATTCATGGGCATCGCGAACCGCACCGGCCGACATTACATGATGCCAGAAGATGGGCAGCGCTAACGGCGCTAGGCCAGGGGATAACACGACAGCGCAGACTCCTGTACAGCAAATAACAACGCTCGGGAGGCTGCACCCAGCACCAAGGTGGGATTCTTGACACCTGTGCTGCGTCTCATTACAAAGGGAACTCTCGCCTCCATTACACAGTTTGACTGTATAAAGGGCTAAATGTTATACGTGTTCCATTCAGCGTGTGCAAGGAGAAAAATTACAAGAGCAACCTTTGACTTGCGCAGCACTGCTGCTGCATAAGCTGTGGCTCTTCTACTTTGTAACCCCTGAGGGGGGGGTTAAAGGTGACTTTTGAAATCGGTTCAATTAGGCTTCGGCCTACACTCTGCTCCACCTGCAGAGCCCGGGCTCCAACAACGCTAGTTGCTGTCCGGAAGTGCTGGCTGCACAGAGCCAAACACCTCGCCAATGTGTCAGTGGGGTCCAGCACCGCCAGCTGTTCCCCTGCTGTGTAGCCGGCAACGTGTCCTGCAAAAGCCACGCAGACACAACACACCCAAAGCTGCCGCCTGTGCAGGCTTCGGCCTACACTCCCCTCCCCCTGCTCCTCCTCCTCCTGCTCCTCCTCCTGCTGTCCCTGGGCTCTAACACACCGCCAGTTGGGGCCCAGATGTGCTAGCTGCACAGAGAAAAACACCAGCCAATGTGTCAGTGGGGTCCAGCACCGCCAGCTGTTCCCCTGCTGTGCAGCCGGCAACGTGTCCTGCAAAAGCCACGCAGACACAAGAACTGAAATTGAAGGGAACCTGTCCCCCCTCCCCCAGGCGTTTTTACGTTATCCAGCCACCTTGTACAGCGGTAATGCTGCATGTGTGCAAGGTGGCTCAGAAACGTATTCTCCTCGCACATGTGGAACTGAAAACACGTCTGAAATGTGTCCTCTGTGTGACCATTTAACCGTCCCGGTGGTGTGACTTTCCTTTGTAATGACACGCTGCAACCCCCTTGGTAGCGCTGCCCGTCTTCTGGCATCATTGTTTGGCTGGCTGCGCCTCTGCGGCCGCCCTGACCCACACAACGCCCCTCGGTGTCTTATTTATTGGGACTGCGAGGGTGTGATTCATGCGCAGGATCAGTGCATCAGTTCGCCTGTCCCTCCTCTCCTTCCGCCTTCTTCGGACTGTGCGGCTTCATGGCCGTGGCATGCGATAAGGGATCAGATGACGCCGCACAGTCTGAAGCGGGTTTAAGGACCCGAGTGTGAGAGGCGAACATATGTGCTGCGCCAGGCCCTGAATCCCAGCCCCGCAGTGTTTTAACAATGTTAAGACACTGCGGGGCTGGGATTCATGGGCATCGCGAACCGCACCGGCCGACATTACATGATGCCAGAAGATGGGCAGCGCTAACGGCGCTAGGCCAGGGGATAACACGACAGCGCAGACTCCTGTACAGCAAATAACAACGCTCGGGAGGCTGCACCCAGCACCAAGGTGGGATTCTTGACACCTGTGCTGCGTCTCATTACAAAGGGAACTCTCGCCTCCATTACACAGTTTGACTGTATAAAGGGCTAAATGTTATACGTGTTCCATTCAGCGTGTGCAAGGAGAAAAATTACAAGAGCAACCTTTGACTTGCGCAGCACTGCTGCTGCATAAGCTGTGGCTCTTCTACTTTGTAACCCCTGAGGGGGGGTTAAAGGTGACTTTTGAAATCGGTTCAATTAGGCTTCGGCCTACACTCTGCTCCACCTGCAGAGCCCGGGCTCCAACAACGCTAGTTGCTGTCCGGAAGTGCTGGCTGCACAGAGCCAAACACCTCGCCAATGTGTCAGTGGGGTCCAGCACCGCCAGCTGTTCCCCTGCTGTGTAGCCGGCAACGTGTCCTGCAAAAGCCACGCAGACACAACACACCCAAAGCTGCCGCCTGTGCAGGCTTCGGCCTACACTCCCCTCCCCCTGCTCCTCCTCCTCCTGCTCCTCCTCCTGCTGTCCCTGGGCTCTAACACACCGCCAGTTGGGGCCCAGATGTGCTAGCTGCACAGAGAAAAACACCAGCCAATGTGTCAGTGGGGTCCAGCACCGCCAGCTGTTCCCCTGCTGTGCAGCCGGCAACGTGTCCTGCAAAAGCCACGCAGACACAAGAACTGAAATTGAAGGGAACCTGTCCCCCCTCCCCCAGGCGTTTTTACGTTATCCAGCCACCTTGTACAGCGGTAATGCTGCATGTGTGCAAGGTGGCTCAGAAACGTATTCTCCTCGCACATGTGGAACTGAAAACACGTCTGAAATGTGTCCTCTGTGTGACCATTTAACCGTCCCGGTGGTGTGACTTTCCTTTGTAATGACACGCTGCAACCCCCTTGGTAGCGCTGCCCGTCTTCTGGCATCATTGTTTGGCTGGCTGCGCCTCTGCGGCCGCCCTGACCCACACAACGCCCCTCGGTGTCTTATTTATTGGGACTGCGAGGGTGTGATTCATGGGCAGGATCAGTGCATCAGTTCGCCTGTCCCTCCTCTCCTTCCGCCTTCTTCGGACTGTGCGGCTTCATGGCCGTGGCATGCGATAAGGGATCAGATGACGCCGCACAGTCTGAAGCGGGTGTAAGGACCCGAGTGTGAGAGGCGAACATATGTGCTGCGCCAGGCCCTGAATCCCAGCCCCGCAGTGTTTTAACAATGTTAAGACACTGCGGGGCTGGGATTCATGGGCATCGCGAACCGCACCGGCCGACATTACATGATGCCAGAAGATGGGCAGCGCTAACGGCGCTAGGCCAGGGGATAACACGACAGCGCAGACTCCTGTACAGCAAATAACAACGCTCGGGAGGCTGCACCCAGCACCAAGGTGGGATTCTTGACACCTGTGCTGCGTCTCATTACAAAGGGAACTCTCGCCTCCATTACACAGTTTGACTGTATAAAGGGCTAAATGTTATACGTGTTCCATTCAGCGTGTGCAAGGAGAAAAATTACAAGAGCAACCTTTGACTTGCGCAGCACTGCTGCTGCATAAGCTGTGGCTCTTCTACTTTGTAACCCCTGAGGGGGGGTTAAAGGTGACTTTTGAAATCGGTTCAATTAGGCTTCGGCCTACACTCTGCTCCACCTGCAGAGCCCGGGCTCCAACAACGCTAGTTGCTGTCCGGAAGTGCTGGCTGCACAGAGCCAAACACCTCGCCAATGTGTCAGTGGGGTCCAGCACCGCCAGCTGTTCCCCTGCTGTGTAGCCGGCAACGTGTCCTGCAAAAGCCACGCAGACACAACACACCCAAAGCTGCCGCCTGTGCAGGCTTCGGCCTACACTCCCCTCCCCCTGCTCCTCCTCCTGCTGTCCCTGGGCTCTAACACACCGCCAGTTGGGGCCCTAGGAAGACAAGCTTGAATAGGTCCCCATCCGGGTTCCAGTACCGTCAGCTGGTTCTCGGCAGTGTCTTTTGCTCTTGTACCTTCTGCTCCCCATCCTGGTTCCAGTACCGTCAGCTGGTTCCGGGCAGAGCCTTTGGCTTAGGTGCCTCCCTCTGGGTATCCGAGTTCCACCAACGTCAGGTGGTCCTTGGTAGTGCTTTCAGGCACGGGTACCTCCTGCTTAGTAACCGGGTTCCAGTAACGTCAGCTGGTCCTCGGTAGTTCCATTGGCTCTTGGACCTTCGGCTACCCATCCGGGTTCCAGTACCGTCAGCTGGTTCTCGGCAGTGTCTTTTGCTCTTGTACCTTCTGCTCCCCATCCTGGTTCCAGTACCGTCAGCTGGTTCCGGGCAGAGCCTTTGGCTTAGGTGCCTCCCTCTGGGTATCCGAGTTCCACCAACGTCAGGTGGTCCTTGGTAGTGCTTTCAGGCACGGGTACCTCCTGCTTAGTAACCGGGTTCCAGTAACGTCAGCTGGTCCTCGGTAGTTCCATTGGCTCTTGGACCTTCGGGTAGCCATCCGAGTTCCAGTTCCATCAGCTGTTTCTCGGCATTTTCTCAGCCTTCTTGTACCTTCTGCTACATTTCCAAGTTCAAGACCCGAAAGACGATGACCCGGAAGACCACCCCTAAGATGATGACGACACCAGAGACGACAACCACCGAGATGACGACGACCCTGGAGACGATGACCCTGAAGACGACCCCGATGACGACGACCCCGATGACGACGACCCCGATGACGACGACCCTGGAGATGACGACCCTGGAGATGACGACGACAACCTGGAAGACCGAGAAGCAGAAGAACAAGAGGCTGCAGAACAAAGAGCAGAAGAACATTAAGCATAAGACTAAATATCAGAGCAAAAGATATTATCTAAATTATAAGCAGAAGAAGACTAAGCAGTGTATGGGGGTGAGTCCGTTCCTCCTCGTGGTGCCCCTGGATAAAGCCTGATGCTGCAGGCCAAACTGAACGCGGACAAATGTAACTGTTTTGTGACAGGCAGAACGGAAGGTGTAATCTTCAAACTTTTATAGATAACAACTACGGGTATGCCTGTCACAAATAAGAATATGATGAAGAAGTTGAATATAAAAAAGATAATAGTTAAATAAAAAGAATATGAACAATGTAAAAAAAAATATATATATATACGTAGAAAAGAAGAAGATGAATAAGGTGAAGAAGTTGATGTCACAGAAGCTGATGATGAGGATAATGAAGAAGAAAGTGTGGGAGAAGTAAAAAATAGGGTGAAGGGCGTGGAAGTAGTGAAACATCAATATCTGACAAAATAAATAAAAAATTAACATAGTCAAATTCTTTCTAACGCCGAACGTCATAAAAAAATTAAAAATACTGCTATTCTATTTGATTGGGATAAACCCCTGTGCCTTTAATGTCTCCGCCACCTCCCCCAATACATCCTACATTATTCTTAGTTGTTTTCCTTCATGTAGAATTAACCTACAAGGAAAGAAAGGGTTTATTTTAATTCCGATATTTTCGTCCCATTGACTTGCATTGGGATCGGGTATCGGTATCGGATTGGATTCCGATACTGTGACGGTATCGGCCGATACTTTCCGATACCGATACTTTCCGATATCGGAAAGTATCGCTCAACACTACTTACGAGACGCAGTACAGACAGCCAGACATGAATGGAGAATTATAGATCCAAAAGACCTCTTGAAGGTGGTTAAAGGAGTTGAAAAATCCAGGACAATAAGACGACCTGTCATGTATGCTGGAGCACAAGGGAAACAGTGGAGACGTAGTAAGGGACCTAAGAACCTAGAAACAGTGAAGTGGTGGAATTGTGGAGAATATGGACACTACGCCAACCACTGCAAAAACCCTACAAAGGAGACTAAGCAGACTAATCTACCACCTCCTTCACCTTCAGACTAGGAAACTGGCAACCCAGTGACAAATGTGTGCTCTGTTCTTGTCCCCTCCAGACCTGGTCCTGCCTTGATGATCACCATAACAATGCCGGGAGGGAAAGAAGCAGAATTTTTGATTGACACTGGGGCAGCCGGGACTGTGGTACACAAAGACTTGTAATGCCTGACATGATTACTAACGAATATTGGTTTATTCTTAAGGGGGATTTAGTACTTTCAAGACACTTACCCTCTCATCCCATAACAATATTTCGCAGGAATCAAACCCTAGGAGGCTTGCACCCAGTAACACTACGATAGCTCCTATCCATTCGGGTATTCATGTGTCTTTGAATTCTGGTTGCTTTTCATGTGGGAATACCAAGTGCCTGTGTTGTATTTCCATTGGGAAGGGCGCACGGGAATTCAAATTGAATACTACAGGTACTTCTTTTAAAATCCATTCATTTGTCAACTGCCAATCTACCTACGTAGTATACTTGATTGTGTGTGGTTGCGGTCTGCAATATGTGGGCTGCACCATACAAACAATGCACGCTAGTTTAAATAAACATCGACAGAATATAAAAAATGGCTTCCTGTTACATAGTCTGTCCAAACACTTTTTTTTGGTGCACAAAAAAACTGGAAATCATTGAAACTAACAATTATAGATCATATATCCGATAATGTGACAGACCGTTTCAGTAGTTTAACCCCTTAACGACCGCCGATACGCCTTTTAATGGCGGCCGCTAAGGGTACTTAAACCACAGCGCCGTTAATTAATGGCGCTGTGGAAAAAGTGAATAGTGCCCCCCAGAGTCAGATTTTCTCTGGGGTCTCGGTTACCAGGGGTAGCTGAGACCCCAGAGAACATGATTCGGGGTTTTTTTACCGACCCCCGAGTTGCGATTGCCGGTAATTAACCGTTTACCGGTGGTCGCAAAAAAAACAAAAAAACGCGATTTCCCATTTAATTTCTCTGTCCTCCGATGTGATCGCACATCAGAGGACAGCGAAATGGGGTCCCCGATCACCCCCAATGGCCTCCCGATACTCACCTGTCTCCTCCGGTGCTCCTCGTGGCTCCCGATGAACGCCGCCATCTTCTTCCAGCAAAAAAATGGTGGGCGCATGCGCAGTGCGCCCGCCGGCCGGCACCCGGGGGGCAGCCGAGACCCCAAAGAACGGTAAAAACCGACCCCTGTTTTGCGATCGCCGGTAATTAACTGTTTACCGGCGACCGCAAAAAAAAAAGCGATGTGTAATTCTCTGTCCTCTGATGTGATCGCACATCAGAGGACAGAGAAATAGGGGGATTCGGGGACCCTATCATACTTACCGGTGTCCCTGGGTCCTCCTGTGTCCTCTTCTGGCCGCCGGCTTCTTCCTCCGGTAAGAAAATGGCGGGCACATGCGCAGTGCGCCCACCATGATCTGCCAGCCAGCAGCTAGAGGAGTTGGGGCTAAATTTAGGGTTAGGGTTAGGGTTAGGGCTAGGGTTAGGGATAGGGTTAGGGCTAGGTCTAGGGTTGGGGCTAAATTTAGGGTTAGGATTGGGGCTAAATGTAGGGTTAGGGCTGGGGCTAAATTTAGGGTTAGGGCTAGGGTTAGGGTTGGGGCTAAAGTTAGGGCTAGAGTTAGAGTTGGGGCTAAATTTAGGGTTAGGGTTGGGGCTAAAGTTAGGGTTAGAGTTGGGGCTAAAGTTAGGACTAGGGTTGCGGCTAAAGTTAGGGTTAGAGTTTGGATTAGGGTTTGGATTAGGGTTGGCATTAGGGTTATGTTTGGGATTAGATTTAGGTTTGGGATTAGGGTTAAGGTTAGGGTTGGGATTAGGGGTGTATTGGGATTAGGGTTAGGTTTGAGGTTAGGGTTGAGATCAGGATTAGGGGTGTGTTGGATTTAGGGTTCTGATTAGGGTTATGGTTGTTTTGGGGTTAGGGTTGCGATTATCAAATAGCGGATCCGCCATTTTTTTTTTGCGGATCCGCTATTTTCCCATAGACATGCATTAGATTTGGCGGATGTCATCTAGACATTGACGGCCATTGTAAAGTTTTTTGTCTGCGCCGAAATGGCGGTTCGCGACGGATCCGTCGCGTCCGTCATTCCATAGAATGGCCGCCTATGGGCGACGGATCCGTCGTTACCGTCATTTCGGCGTATCCGTCGCCCCAATCCACTTTTTCAATTGCGCATGCTCCAAAAAGTAGATACTTTTCCCAGACAACCTCTAAGTAACGGATCCGTCAAAAAAACTGATCCGTTAGAACCGTTTTCTCAACAATTGTGACGGATCCAACGATCCGTCACTATGTCGGAGCTGACTGAGGCCAAACAACTGAAGTGTGAAAGAAGCCTTAGGGGTGTGTTGGGGTTAGGGTTGGAGTTAGATTTGGGGGGTTTCCACTGTTTAAGTATATCAGGGGGTCTCTAAACGCCACAGCCAATTTTGCGCTCAAAAAGTCAAATGGTGCTCCCTCCCTTCCAAGCTCTGCCGTGCACCCAAACAGTGGTTTACCCCCACATATGGGGCATCAGCGTACTCAGGATAAATTGGACAACAACTTTTGTGGTCCAATTTCTCCTGTTACCCTTGTGAAAATAAAAACTTGGGGGCTAAAAAATCTTTTTTGTAGAAAAAAAAATATTTTTTATTTTCACAACTCTGCATTATAAACGTCTGTGAAGCACTTGGGCATTCAAAGTTCTCACCACACATCTAGATGAGTTTCTTTGGGGCTCTAGTTTTCAAATTGGGGTCACTTTTGGGGGGTTTCTACTTTTAGGTACATCAGGGTCTCTGCAAACGCAGCATAATGCTCGCAGATCATTCTATCAAAGTCTGCATTCCAAAAAGACGTTCCTTCCCTTCCGAGCTCTGCCATGCGCTCAAACAGTGGTCCTCCCCACACATGGGGTATCAGTGTACTCAGGACAAATTGTACAACAACTTGTGGGGTCCAATTTCTCTTGTTACCCTTGTCAAAATAAAAAATTGGGGCTTAAAAATCTTTTTTGTGGAAAATTTTTTTTATCTTTATCTTCACGACTCTGCATTATAAACTTCTGTGAAGCACTTGGGCATTAAAAGTTCTCACCACACATCTAGATAAGTTCCTTGGGGGGTCTAGTTTCCAAAATGGGGTCACTTGTGGGGGGTTTCTACTATTTAGGTACATCAGGGTCTCTGCAAACGCAACATAATGCCCGCAGATCATTCTATCAAAGTCTGCATTCCAAAAAGATGTTCCTTCCCTTCCGAGCTCTGCCATGCGCTCAAAGAGTGGTCCCCCCCCACACATGGGGTATCATTGTACTCAGGACAAATTGTGCAACAACTATTGGGGTCCAACTTCTCTTGTACCCTTGTGAAAATAAAAACTTGGGGGCTAAAAAATCTTTTTTGTGGAAAAAAAAAAAATAATTATTTTCACAACTCTGCATTATAAACTTCTGTGAAGCAGTTGGGCATTCAAAGTTCTCACAACACATCTAGATAAGTTCCTTGGGGGTCTATTTTCCAAAATGGGGTCACTTGTGGGGGGGTTTCTACTGTTTAGGTACATCATGGGCTCTGCAAACGCAACATAACGCCCGCAGACCATTCTATCAAAGTCTGCATTCCAAAACGGCGCTCCTTCCCTTCCGAGCTCTGCCATGCGCCCAAACAGTGGTTTATCCCAACATATGGGGAATCAGCCTACTCAGCATAAATTGCACAATAAATTTTGGGGTCCAATTTATCCTGTTACCCTTGAGAAAAAAAAATTGCAGGCTAAAAAATCATTTTTGAGGAAAAAAAAAAGGATTTTTTATTTTCACGGCTCTACTTTATAAACTTCTGAGAAGCACCTGGGGGTTTAAAGTGGTCACCACACATCTAGTTAAGTTCTTTAAGGGGTCTAGTCTCCAAAATGGGGTCACTTGTGGGGGGTTTCCACTGTTTAGGCACATCAGGGGCTCTCCAAACGCGACATGGCGTCCGATCTCAATTCCAGCCAATTCTACATTGAAAAAGTAAAACGGCACTCCTTCTCTTCCAAGCTCTGCAGTGCGCCCAAACAGTGGTTTACCCCCACATATTGGGTATCAACATACTCAGGAGAAATTACAAAACAACTTTTGTGGTCTAATTTCTCCTGTTACCTTTGTGAAAATAAGAATTTGTGGGCGAAAAGATCATTTTTGTGTAAACAAATGCGATTTTTTATTTTCACGGCTCTACTTTATAAACTTCTGTGAAGCACTTGGGGCTCAAAGTGCTCACCACACATCTAGATAAGTTCCTTAAGGGATCTAGTTTCCAAAATGGTGTCACTTGTGGGGGGTTTCCACTGTTTAGGCACACCAGGGGCTCTCTAAACGTGACATGGCATCCGATCTCAATTCCAGCCAATTCTGCATTGAAAAAGTCAATCGGCGCTCATTCTCTTCCAAGCTCTGCGGTGCGCCCAAACAGTGGTTTACCCCCACATATGGGGTATCAACGTATTCAGGAGAAATTGCACAACAACATTTATGGTTACATTTCTGTTTTTACACTTGTGAAAATAAAAAAATGGTTCTGAAGTAAAATGTTTGCAAAAAAAAGTTAAATGTTCATTTTTGCCTTCCACATTGTTTCAGTTCCTGTGAAGCACATAAAGGGTTAATAAACTTCTTGAATGTGGTTTTGAGCACCTTGAGGGGTGCAGTTTTTAGAATGGTGTCACACTTGGTTATTTTCTATCATATAGACCCCTCAAAATGACTTCAAATGTGATGTGGTCCCTAAAAAAAATGGTGTTGTGAAAACGAGAAATTGCTGGTCAAATTTTAACCCTTATAACTCCTTAACAAAAAAAAATTTTGTTTCCAAAATTGTGCTGATGTAAAGTAGACATGTGGGAAATGTTATTTATTAACTATTTTTTTGTGACATATCTCTCTGATTTAAGGGCATAAAAATACAGAGTTTGAAAATTGCAAAATTTTAAAAATCCTTTATTGATCCATATGCTTAAAAATCATCCCTGCACAAAAGGGAATGTGAACAGCGACAAAAACCTGCTAATAGCTACACATTTCGATTTAAAAGATCTTCATCATGGCTATCTACAAACACATTCAGAGGAAGTATATATACAATGCTTTAGCAAATCACAGTGAAGACTTCAGATCACATGATCTGATCGCAGGTCCTGCAAGCACAAATGCAGAGAAAGTATATATACAATGCTTTTAGCAAATCACAGCGAAACTTCAGATCACATGATCTTGTCAAAGGTCCTGAAAACATACAAAAAAAGTATAATAACAATAAAAAGAAAAAATTAAATTAAAATTAACATTTTAACAGTAATGGTACATAATTTTTGTTCCTTTTGTTAAGTCCCAAAGGCAAAGTTTGTAAATTATATATCCAGTACGCCTCCCTTGTGAGGAGGCATCTCTTAATATCTCCTCCACAGACAGACTTCTTTAATAGCTCAATCCCCTGAATGAACATAGCGGAAATATTACCTTCATGGTGCGTTGCAAAATGTTTTGAAACCATAGATATATTTCTATTAATGGCATTAAAATTTGTAATATCTCTTAGGTGTTCCGATGTTGTGCCTGATACAAACTTTAGTTTATTCATGACAATCTTGGACATTAACAAATTTATTTGGAATTTGACTGTATAAAAACATTTTTTGAAAGAAGGAAATGAAATGTGTACAGATGAAACCAATGTAATCATCAATGAATACGATTCAGGGACCAAGTAGCACTTGTATTCCTACATGATTTATCCTTGGAACGGGAAGAGAGTGGAGATAAAATAAATCTCAAAACCTTCAGATTAAAAAATCCTTATTTTTACCCTATACAAACTAGGGTTGACAGTATGGACAGGTTTCAGGAGCTTATAGAAAAAAGATTTGTTGAAATTAAAGGAAGAACTAAGTTCCAAACCTGAAAAAAGTAAAAATCACAATCTTACAATGAAACAAAGAAAGGCTTTACGTGAATTAAAAGAGATGAAAAATATTGTTTTTAAGAAAAGTGATAAAGGAGGCATGATAGTTGTCATGAATGCAGATGATTATAGAGACAAAATACAAGAAATGCAGGCGGATACAGAGACTTATGAAAAGTTAATAAAAAATCCTACTAAGGAATATAATGACGAAATAAGAAAAATAATTGAAGAAGGTCTCAATCTGGGAGTATTATCAAAGAAACAAGCCGATTATCTAACAAAAGTCTCTTCTCCTGTATTACCCATATTGTATGGTTTACCGAAGGTGCACAAAGAGGGACCATTGACCATGACACCCATAGTCTCTGGTATGGGCTCTATGATGGAACAGCTGTGCGAATGGGTAGATTCGCTTTTGCAACCCATTGTAATCAGATCTCCAGGTTATATTAAAGACTCCCATGAGGTTCTCAGAATTTTTTCCAAAAAAATTTGGCATGACAGTTTTTCTTGGTTATGCTGTGATGTTATCTCCCTTTGTACTTGCATCCCTCATGACTTAGCCATGAGGGCGTTACAGTTCCATCTTACTAATTCAAATTTATATTCACATGATTTAATTGAATTTGCGTTACAAGTTACCGTATATACTTGAGTATAAGCCGACCCGAGTATAAGCCGACCCCCCTAATTTTGCCACAAAAAACTGGGAAAACTTAATGACTCGAGTATAAGCCTAGGGTGGGAAATGCAGCAGCTACCGGAACATGTCAAAAGTAAAAATAGATACCAATAAAAGTAAAATTAATTGAGACATCAATAGGTCAAGTGTTATTGAATATCCATATTGAATCAGGAGCCCCATATAATGCTCCATGCAGTTTATGATGGCCCCATAAGATGTTCCATATTAAAATATGCCCCATATAATCCTGCATAAAGGTTAATAAAGGCCCCATAAGATGCTCCATAGACACATTTGCCCAATATAATGCTGCACAAATGCTGATTATGGCCCCATAAGATGCTCTATAAAGATATTTGCCCCATATAGTGCTGCAAAAACCTTGATTATGGCCCTATAAGATGCTCCATACAGACATTTGCACCATATACTGCAGTGCCCCACAAACGTTAATTATGGCCCCATACAGACACTTGCCCCATGTAGTGCTGCACAAACGTTATGGCCCCCATATAGTGCTGCACAAACATTATGGCCCCCATATAGTGCTGCACAAACATTATGGCCCCCATATAGTGCTGCACAAACATTATGGCCCCATATAGTGCTGCACAAATGTTATGGCTCCATATAGTGCTGCACAAATGTTATGGCCCCATATAGTCCTGCACAAACATTATGGGCCCCATATAGTGCTGCACAAACATTATGGGCCCCATATAGTGCTGCACAAACATTATGGGCCCCATATAGTGCTGCACAAACATTATGGGCCCCATATACTGCTGCACAAACGTCGGTCAGGCCCCCGGCACTTTCAATAGTCACCCGCACCTCGTTCCGGCGCGACTCCATGTTCAGCACCGACGTTCAGCAGAGGGCGCACACTAACTACGTCACCGTGCCCTCTGACCTGAGCATCACTGCTGAAGACAGATTGGCGCCCGGAACGAGGAAAGGTGACTATTGCGCAGCGCTGCGCTCCCCTCCCCGTATACTCACCTGGTCCTGGCGCTGTGCGGTCCCTGCTTCCCCGATGCCGCAGCTTCTAACTGTACTGAGTGGTCACTGTTATCACCCATTACAGTCATGAATATGCCGCTCCACCCCTATGGGAGGTGGAGCCGCATATTCATTTACTGTAATGAGCGGTACCATGTGACCGCTCAGTACAGGAAGAAGCTGAAGCTGCTGCTGCCGGCGCCGGGGAAGCCAGGGACCTGCAGGGACCGCGCCTGGACTAGGTGAGTATTTTTAGACAGCCCCCGCTCCCCCTCTCCTGCCGAACTCTGGGTATGACTCGAGTATAAGCCGAGAGGGGGGCTTTCAGCTCAAAAAAGTGGGCCTTTTTTCTTTTAAAACACAATATTTTTTCATTTGATAATGCTATTTTTGCACAGAAGACTGGAGTGCCCATGGGAGCGAGATACTCCCCGTCCCTTGCTAATTTAACTATGTCTTTCTGGGAGAAGGAATACATCTATTCGGTGGACAATCCCCAATTGGCAGATCTCATGTGGTATGGCAGATACATCGATGACCTACTTATCATTTGGGGCGGCGATGTATCTGCCATACCTGGGTTTATTGAATATATCAACACTAACGAGCTTGGTATTAGATTTACTCACAGATGTGACAAAAATCAGATATAATTTTTGGATTTGGAACTGAGTGGGATTGGTGGGGAAATAATTAATAGTAGAACATTTATTAAACCAATCAGCGGCAACACAGTGCTGCACGCTAAAAGTAGCCATCCCACGCATACAATAAAATCTATACCAATCGGGGAATTTACAAGACTTAAAAGAAACTGTTTCAAGGAAGAGGATAGGATTAAAGAATTTGATGCCCTTGAAAATAAATTAATAAAACGCAAATACCCCAAGTGGTGCCTTGATAGGGCTCGCAAAATAGTGGATAAAAAGGAGAGGGCTGATTAGTTAATACAGAAAAATAAGAACAAAATGAATATAGACAAAAGAAATGAAAAACCATTTGTGTGCTATCAATTTAGCCCCCAATTTTCAGACATTAAGTCTATTATTTATGAGCGTTTGCCTGTATTATTGGAAGATGAGGAAACTGCTAAAATTTTAAGCAAGGGAATTAATATTGTTTAACGTAGAGCCCCCACAATTGGTAATACAATTTTACCAGGATTGTTTCTATCCAGACCTAGATCCCAGACTTGGCTGAATTGCAAGGGATTTTATAAGTGCGGCACTACGTCTTGCACCACTTGTGCTCACAGCTTCACTGGCAAAATTTTTACCAATCACAATAATACAAAGGAATTTACCATAAAAGAATTTATCAACTGTCACTCTGAGAATGTAGTATATAAAATTGGGTGTAGGGAATGTAAGGTTGAATATGTTGGGTGCACAACTAGAAAATTAAAAACAAGGATATCGGAACACCTAAGAGATATTACAAATTTTAATGCCATTAATAGAAATATATCTATGGTTTCAAAACATTTTGCAACGCACCATGCACTATGAAGGTAATATTTCAGCTATGTTCATTCAGGGGATTGAGCTATTAAAGAAGTCTGTCTGTGGAGGAGATATTAAGAGACGCCTCCTCACAAGGGAGGCGTACTGGATATATAATTTACAAACTAGATTGCCTTTGGGACTTAACAAAAGGAACGAAATTATGTACCATTAGTGTTCAAATTTTAATTTAATTTTTTCTTTTTATTGTTATTATACGTTTTTTTGTATGTTTGCAGGACCTTTGACAAGATCATGTGATCTGAAGTTTTCGCTGTGATTTGCTAAAAGCATTGTATATATACTTTCTCTGCATGTGTGCTTGCAGGACCTGCGATCAGAACATGTGATCTGAAGTCTTCACTGTGATTTGCTAAAGCATTGTATATATACTTCCTCTGAATGTGTTTGTAGATAGCCATGATGAAGATCTTTTAGATCGAAACGCGTAGCTATTAGCAGGTTTTTGTCTCTCTTCACATTCCCTTTTGTGCAGGGATGATTTTTAAGGATATGGATCAATAAAGGATTTTTAATTGGAAAGGAGCTGGAACAATCTTCACATTTCTTATGTCTTCAGCTGTTGCTATGTCTGCGTCTGGACGGGTTCACGTGCTCCTGTGGTCTGTTGGTGAGCTGACTGGGCCTTTGGCCCCCGCAAAATTTTTTTATTGATATTTTATATCTGAAACATGGCTGGATGAGAGCCATGACTGGGCTGTTAACTTGCAGGGCTATAGCCTTTTCAGAAATGACCGTACAGATAAGCGAGGGGGAGGGGTGTGTCTGTATGTGAAATCATCCTTAAAACCCATCCGGCGTGATAATATAGGTGAATTTAATGAAAATGTAGAGTCCCTGTTGGTGGAAATAAGGGGAGGGGGAAAAATAATAAATTACTGATAGGGGTTTGTTATAAATCTCTAAAAATAATGGAATCAATGGAGAATATCCTCGTAAAGCAAATAGATGAAGCTGTGATTCAAGGAGAAGTCATTATTATGGGGGACTTCAACTACCCTGAAATAGATTGGGGAACAGAAACCTGCAGTTCCAGCAAAGGTAATCGGTTTTTGACAACTATGAGAGACCATTACCTTTCACAACTGGTTCAGGACCCAACAAGGAGGGGGGCACTGCTAGACCTAATATTAACCAACAGGCCAGACCGCATATCAAATATAAGGGTTGGGGGTCACTTGGGGAATAGTGATAAATAATAAGTTTTCATGTATCCTTTATTAAGATGTGTAGTAGAGGGGTTACACGGACACTAAACTTCAGGAGGGCAAATTTCCAACAGATGAGAGATGATCTGGGTGCAATTAACTGGTACGATATCCTAAGACATAAAAATACACAAAGAAAATGGGAGACGTTTATTAGCATCCTGGATAGGACCTGTGCACAGTATATACCGTATGGGAATAAACATACTAGAAACAGGAGGAAACCAATATGGCTAAATAGAGCTGTAAGGTGCTCAATAAGTGACAAAAAGAAAGCATTTAGAGAATTAAAGGAAGTAGGTAGTGATGAGGCATTAAATAAATACAAAAAATTAAATAAATTCTGTAAAAAGCAAATCATGGCAGCAAAAATTGAGATAGAGAGACTCATTGCCAGAGAGAGTAAAAATAATCCCAAAATATTCTTTAACTACATAAATAGTAAGAAACTAAAAAATGATAGTGTTGGCCCCCTTAAAAATAGTCTGGGTGAAATGGTGGATGAGGATGAGGAAAAAGCCAATATGCTTAAAGGACTTTTTTTCATCAGTATTTACAAAAGAAAATCCCATGGCAGACAATATGATCAGTGATACCAAAAATTCCCCATTAAGTGTCACCTGCTTAACCTAGCAGGAAGTACAGCGGCGTCTAAAAATCACTAAAATTGACAAATCTCCTGGTCCGGATGGGATATACTCCCGAGTACTGCAGGAATTAAGTACAGTCATTGATAGACCATTATTTTTAATCTTTAAAGAGTCCATAATAGCAGGGTCTGTACCACAGGACTGGCATATAGCAAATGTGGTGCCAATATTCAAAAAGGGGACAAAAACTGAACTCGGTAATTATAGGCCAGTAAGCTTAACCTCTACTGTGGGTAAAATCCTGGAGGGCATTCTAAGGGATGCTATACTGGAGTATCTGAAGAGGAATAACCTCATGACCCAGTATCAGCATGGGTTTACTAGGGACCGTTCATGTCAGACTAATTTGATCAGCTTCTATGAAGAGGTAAGTTCCGGACAGGACCAAGGGAGCCCAGTAGATGTAGTGTATATGGACTTTTCAAAAGCTTTTGATACGGTGCCACACAAACTGTTGATACATAAAATGAGAATAATGGGGATACGGGAAAATATGTGTAAGTGGGTTGAGAGCTGGCTCAGGGATAGGAAACAAAGGGTGGTTATTAATGGAGCACACTCGGACTGGGTCGCGGTTAGCAGTGGGGTACCACAGGGGTCAGTATTGGGCCCTCTTCTTTTTAACATATTTATTAATGACCTTGTAGGGGGCATTCAGAGCAGAATTTCAATATTTGCAGATGACACTAAACTCTGCAGGGTAATCAATACAGGGGAGGACAATTTTATATTACAGGATGATTTATGTAAACTAGAAGCTTGGGCTGATAAATGGCAAATGAGCTTTAATGGGGATAAATGTAAGGTCATGCACTTCGGTAGAAGTAATAAGATGTATAAATACAGTGTGTTTAATTCTAAAACTCTGGGCAAAACCGTCAATGAAAAAGACCTGGGTGTATGAGTGGATGACAAACTCATATTCAGTGGCCAGTGTCAGGCAGCTGCTACAAAGGCAAATAAAATAATGGGATGCATTAAAAGAGGCATAGATGCTCATGAGGAGAACATAATTTTACCTCTATACGAGTCACTAGTTCGACCACACTTAGAATACTGGGCACAGTTCTGGTCTCCGGTGTATAAGAAAGACATAGTTGAACTGGAGCGGGTGCAGAGAAGAGTGACCAAGGTTATTAGAGGACTGGGGGTTCTGCAATACCAAGATAGGTTATTACACTTGGGGCTATTTAGTTTGGAAAAATGAAGAATAAGGGGTGATCTTATTTTAATTTATAAATATATGAGGGGACAGTACAAAGACCTTTCTGATTATCTTTTTAATCATAGACCTGAGACAGGGACAAGGGGGCATCCTCTACGTCTGGAGGAAAGAAGGTTTAAGCATAATAATAGACGCGGATTCTTTACTGTAAGACAGTGAGACTATGGAACTCTCTGCCGTATGATGTTGTAATGAGTGATTCGTTACTTAACTTTAAGAGGGGACTGGATACCTTTCTGGAAAAGTATAATGTTACAGGGTATATACACTAGATTCCTTGATAGGGTGTTGATCCAGGGAATTATTCTGATGGCCGTATGTGGAGTCGGGAAGGAATTTTTTTCCCCAATGTGGAGCTTACTCTTTGCCACATGGTTGTTTTTTTGTCTTCCTCTGGATCAACATGTTAGGGCATGTTAGGTTAGGCTAGGCTTTAAACTAGATGGACTTAAAGTCTTCCTTCAACCTTAATAACTATGTAACTATGTAATTACAAGTGTTCCTGATTGGTTGTTCTGTGTTTAAATACTGCCTCCTTTTGATGATTAATAAATGCCCACCTGAAGAAGATGGTGTATGCCATTGAAACGCGTTGTGGCTCAACTCAACATGGTGTAAGAGTCCTTTTTTCTGTGCTGCTAGGACTGGCTTTCTCTTCTATAACCTGTTACATATCCCCTATTGGGGGTGCCCGGCTGGAGCTGCGGGGACTCGCTTGTCTACCCCCTTCCTGGGACTACTGCCAGCGCTTCACTTACAAACCGCCAACTATTGATCCATATATAATTACT
This sequence comes from Ranitomeya variabilis, assembly GCF_051348905.1. Lineage (NCBI taxonomy): Eukaryota > Metazoa > Chordata > Amphibia > Anura > Dendrobatidae > Ranitomeya > Ranitomeya variabilis. The sequence continues at coordinate 182,213,772 of NC_135235.1, read as the reverse complement.
AACGAGACTGTGGAATGTGTGGGAATAGAGGGACAAGTGACTGAAGCCCCTTTTAACAAAACAAATAAGACTAAAATTACGAGATAGCTAAGAGGTGCTTACAAAACTTATTGTTAGTAATAGTGACAATACCCCTATGAATTTGCTGGGAGTAGATGTGTTGAGTGCTATCCAGGCCACCATATAGTACTCTCTTGAGGGTATTACAGTTACAAGTCCCCTCTCAGATAAACACTTGTGTAAAATGGCAGCAATGGTGTATATAACAAAAGCAGTGAAAGTAACACCTGACACCAGAATGTGTGAGGACAGGGAAAAGAGTCAGGTGCCAGACACCGTTTGGGCAAGGAGAAAAAACTGATGTGGGTCGGCTGCCCATTCCCCCGGTCATGATAAAATTAAAAGAGGAAGCCACTCCTCCTTGTTTGGAGAGGTGCCCTTAAGCCAACCGAAATCAACAGCCCTGAAGGGATATTAAACAGTACGTTAAGGCAGGAGTTCTGGTGCAAAGATCTTCCCCCTGCTACACCACTTTGTATCCCATTAATAAAAAAAGAGGATCCAAGGGTTCCCCTGACACTTACATAGTTACATAGTTACATAGTTACATAGTTATTAAGGTTGAAGGAAGACTGTAAGTCCATCTAGTTCAACCCATAGCCTAACCTAACATGCCCTAACATGTTGATCCAGGGGAAGGCAAAAAAAACCCATGTGGCAAAGAGTAACTCCACCATGGGGAAAAAAATTCCTTCCCGACTCCACATACGGCAATCAGACTAGTTCCCTGGATCAACGCCTTATCAAGGAATCTAGTGTATATACCCTGTAACATTATACTTTTCCAGAAAGGTATCCAGTCCCCTCTTAAATTTAATTAATGAATCACTCATTACAACATCATACGGCAGAATAGTTCATGACTTAAGGGCTATTAGTGATGTTACAGAGAGTGTGACCTTAATTGTCCCTAATCCTCACACCTTACTGTCACAGATCCCAGCGATATCAAAATGTTTCACAGTCACTGATTTGGCAAATTCATTCTTCACCTCATCCACAGATTGTACTATTACAGTACGTGGATGACCTCCTGCTCTGCTGCCCGGACCAGATGTCCTGCAAGGAAGCTGCAATATCTTTGTTTTGATTTTTGGCAGGAAAGGATTGCAAAGTCTCATGTGACAAATTACAGTATTGCAAACAAAAGGTGACATTTTTAGGACATTGTATTGCTGAAGATACAAGACACCTAACTGAAGACAGAAAACAGGCAATTCAAAATCTCCCTTTGCCCAGGTCACACCAGCATCTATGCACTTTCCTAGACTTGGTGACCTACTGTAGGCCTTGGATAAGATCTGCTTCACAAATGATGCAACCACTCAATGACTGCTTATCATCAGACCCCTACAATCTCACTCAAGAAGCAATTGATTCCTTCCATTCTCTCAAACTGTTCATTGTGTCAGCCCCGGCCTTCAGCATTCCCAACTATGATCAGCTATTTTTCTTGTTTTGCACAGAGCAGGGAGGACACGCTACCGCAGTACTGACACAACAACATGGAGAGAAACAGAGACCAATAGCTTGCTACTCAGCACAGTTAGACCCAGTGATTAGAGGGTCTCCTACATGTGTCCGTGCTGTAAAAGCTGCTGTATTACTGCTAGGCAGGTGAGATCACACTTACCTTTTCCTATGACAATTTATTTCCCATATAACATCCATGCCATACTTGTATCTGTTCAAACAAAACACCTGTCTATGGCCAGACAGCTCAGACTTGAATGTACTCTAAAACTAATTCCTGAATGCGTCACCCTCAAATGATATAATGTTCTGAATCCAGCCACGCTTCTGCCTGTGGATTCAGAATAGGGGGAATTGGTAACAGCGTTGGCAGGTGAAGAAGAGTACTCTGACATTATGCAAGAAAATGACTGCATAGGAACTGATGAATCAGGAGACAGTGGGTTTTACATATGTTCATGAAAAAAACTGTTCCTAATGCATATTTTGATGTTTTTAATTTTGTAGATGCCTCCAGAATCCACCGGGATGGGTGATTCCACACTAGATATGCAGTAGTATCCTCACATAAGGTAATCCGAGCTGAACCACTCCCTCCTCACATGTTGGTGCCGGAGGCAGAATTGAAGGCACTCACTGAAGGCGTGTAGAGCTGCTGCAGGTAAAGTTGCTAAAATTTACACTGATTCGAATCATGCATGGGGAATATCCCATGATTATGGCCCTGGAGAAGCAGGGCGTTTCTTACATCAGCCCGTAAGCCTATTAAAAATGCAGAGCTAGTGAAACAATTAATGGAGGCATTTGATGTTACCAGTAGTGTTGAGCGATACTGTCCGATACTTGAAAGTATCGGTATCGGAAAGTATCGGCCGATACCGGCAAAGTATCGGATCCAATCCGATACCGATACCCGATACCAATACAAGTCAATGGGACTCAAGTATCGGACGGTATTCCTGATGGTTCCCAGGGTCTGAAGGAGAGGAAACTCTCCTTCAGGCCCTGGGATCCATATAAATGTGTAAAAGAAAGAATTAAAATAAAAAATATCGCTATACTCACCCTCCGACGCAGCCTGGACCTCAGCGAGGGAACCGGCAGCGTTGTTTGTTTAAAATTCGCGCTTTTACTTGGTTACGTGAAGTCCCGGCTTGTGATTGGTCAGGGCGGCCATGTTGCCGGGACGCGGACCAATCACAGCAAGCCGTGACGAAATTACGTCACGGCTTGCTGTGATTGGTCCGCGTCCCGGCAACATGGCCGCCATTACCAATCACAAGCCGGGACGTCACGGGAGGCTGGACACGCGCCCATTTTAAAAAGCGCGCATGTCCAGCCTCCAGTGACGTCCCGGCTTATGATTGGTCACGGCGCCATGTTGCCGGGACGCGGACCAATCACAGCAAGCCGTGACGAAATTACGTCACGGCTTGCTGTGATTGGTCCGCGTCCCGGCAACATGGCCGCCATTAACCAATCACAAGCCGTGACGTCACGGGAGGCTGGACACGCGCACTTTTTAAAATGGGCGCGTGTCCAGCCTCCCGTGACGTCACGGCTTGTGATTGGTTGCGTCTCCCATGTGACTGCGACGCAACCAATCACAAAGCCGGAACGTAATTTTAAAATCCTTAAGGACCTGAAATTACGTCACGGCTTGCTGTGATTGGTTGCGTGCCGGTCACATGGGCGGCACGCAACCAATCACAAGCCGGGACTCACGTAAAGGAAAGAAAAGCGCGAATTTTAAACAAAGAACGCTGCCGCTTCCCTCGGTAAGGTGCAGGCTGCGTCGGAGAGGTGAGTATAGCAATATTTTTTATTTTAATTCTCTCTTTTACACATTTTTACATTAATGTTGTTTCGATACCGATACCCGATATCACAAAAATATCGGATCTCTGTATCGGAATTCCGATACAGCAAGTATCGGCCGATACCCGATACTTGCAGTATCGGAATGCTCAACACTAGTTACCAGTCCAGGTTGGCATAATCAAGGTGAAAGCACACACAAAAGGTGACTCTGTGGAGGTAGAGGGCAACAGAAGGGCGGTCGAGGCTGCTAAAGTAGCAGCAAGGTGGCCTAGGGAGCAGTGGCAGGGAGTCAACTTATTCCAGCCACACTGAGCCTAGATGTCCTGAAATCCCTCCAGTTGCCCAAATAGAGAAGGAACACTGGGGGAGAATGTGAGCTGAGCTAAACTCAAATGTTGTATGGGCGAACAAGGATAAATTGTGTATACCAAGGTCCCTGTTCCCAATCATGGAGCAAGCAACACATGGCCCCACTCACACCTCAAAATGTCACATGTGTACCATGGTAAATGCCTTCTGGATCACTCCTGGTTTCAGTTACGCAGCCACGAAACTCGTACATTCATGCCTCATCTGTTCAAAGCACAACCCAGGTAAAACAATAAAAGTCCCTAAGAAAGCGACACCCAGGCCTCTCTACCCGTTTCAGAGACTGCAGATTGACTACATACAGCTACCCAAGGTGGGAGTGTATGAAAAATGTTCTAGTATGTGTAGATCTCTTCTCTGGTTGGCTGGAAGCCTATCTGGTAAAATGTGCAAATGCTAAAATGACTGCAGACAAACTGACCACATTCACCTCAGTGAAAATTGAGGGAAAGCCCATATGGTCCATGCCAGTCACTGCAAAAAGATCTTTTCACCAGCAGAATGACTGTTCTAATCACCTTGCTGGCAGTGGTAAGATTATTGCACTCTGCAGAGACACTGGATAAACTTTTTAAATGTTGACCGGGACAACATACTTATTCAACATCATGCTCTTCTTATAAAGGACGTGGAAGGACAAAAACTGTTGGACTGTTGGATCCCATTATTGTCCTCTCCCCACCCCATCATTGCCCTCTTCACCACCTCCTCCACCACTATCATTGCTTTCTCCCCCACCACCCCATATCATTGCCCATTCTACTACTCCATCATTTCCTCCTCCCCATCACCCCCATTATTGTCTTTCCCCCACCACTTCCATTATTGCCAATTCCACCACCTCCATCATTTCTTTCTCCCCCCATTATTGCCCTTTCCACCCCCACCGATTGCGCCCCCTGCCAGCTGTGCCTCTGTTTGCATGGGTCATCAATCTCAGGCTTAAAACCCACTGGGAAAACATTTGTGTTGTTTTTATTCATGATGAACTCTGCGAGTACTCGACAGTGGAAGTCTCATTTGTTACGCCCTGCAGGGAGATTAAACATGTGGTGGGGGTACTGAAGACTCTTCCTTACGGGGCTGTCCTGCAAAGAGATTTGCCCATCTTCTGGTCTCTGTGGAAAACAAAATTAACCTTTCCCGGGTAAATATTTTTCTGGGTGTGGAGACCAAAGATCCTGCCTTAGGTGTCACCCCCATAGGTAAAAAGTGTGAACCCGATAGGTTTCCCCTACAGGTGATAGCAGGAGAGGTCGAGGAGACCCCAACAATCTCAGGGCTGGAAGAGCCCCGTGGAACGTTTAGGACAGCCCAGCTACAGGATCCCACACTGACCTGGACACAGGAAAGGGTAGTTGAGGTAATCTGAGTGGCTCAGTAACCGGGTGCGGAGTCGGTGTTCCCACGCATGGAGATAAACCACGAGTTGCTCTATAGGGTTGATAAAATCCGGAACGAGGTGGTAGAACAATTGGTAGTGCCCCATTCCTACCATTGGGCGATGCTCAAAATAACTCACACCCACATGTTTGGAGGGCACATGGATGTCAAAAAGATGCAGGAGCGCATATTGCAGCGCATTTTTTGGCTTGGGGTCTATGCGGAGGTACAGAGGTATTGTGAAACGAGTCCCGAGTGCCAACTAAGCTCACCCACTGCAAACTACCGGAGTCCATTGGCACCTCTGCACATTATAGAGGTACATTTGAGCAGATTGCGATTTATCTGGTAGGGCCCATAGTAAAATCTGTCTGGGGCCACCAACACATATTTGTGGTCGTAGACTACACCACCCGGTACCCGGAGGTCATTCCGCTTCTGCACACCTCGGCTAAGGTTTTCGCCTGGGAGTTGTTTTCCATGGTCTGTCACCTTGGGTTACTGAAGTAGATCCTTAATGATCAGGGGACTCATTTTATGTCCAAGGTGACGAAGGAACTGCGCAGGCTTCTCAAAATAAAGCAGTTGCGTACTTCGGTGTATCACCCCCAGACCAACGAATTAGTTGAGCTCTTCAACAAAACCCTCAAGTCCATGTTGAAAAGGGTAGAGTTCAAGGATGGAAGTTATTGGGCCACGTTACTGCCCTACTTGATGTTCACCATTCGTGAGGTACCACAGACTACTATGGGATTTTCACTGTACTACTGTATGGCAGGAATCCTAGGGGTCTGCTGGATATTCCCAAAGAGACGTGGGAGCAGGAACCTACGCCACATAAGAGTGCAATTGAGCATGTGGCCAATATGCAGGACCAGATTTCAGCGGTCATGCCTATAGTAAAAGAGTATTTGGTGGATGTTCAGGCAGCGCGAGCCGCGTATTTAACAAAAAGTCCACAGTACACACCTTTAAAGCAGGAGATCGGGTTTAATTCTTAATACCCACTGCCAAAAGCAAGCATATGGCCAAGTGGCAATAATCATATGAAGTTCAGGAAAAAGTTGGGGAAGTAAACTACTGAGTTTACCAGCCAGGGAAAAGAAAACCCGAACAGTATCATGTCAATCTGTTAACAGCGTGGAAGGAACGGGAGTGTATGCTTACAGATGTGAATCTGGACATATCATCTGGAGACTCTCTGATATCGGCCCGGATGGAGGCTGAGAGAGAGGTAAAGATAGGAGACACTCTCACAAAACAGCACATTGAGAGGTGCAGAAATTAGTACAAGAAAAGGCGGATGTATTCTTGTAACTGTCATGATCCATGTCAGGTTTTACTTCAGGCCATGTCTTTCCTGCCCTGGTCAAGCACGGGTTAACCTTTCCTGCCTCTCTGGTGTATGGGTGGCTATTTCCCTGCTCTGTTGCTGGCAGCTGATGTTAGTGATAGTTCATGTCTGCGGCTAGAGCAGCTGACCTAGTGTACCCTGAGTGTGTCCTTTGCTACACGTCATGCCAGCCGTGTTCGTATTTGCCCCCTACATGATCTCTGACTTGGTGCGTCCTGTGTGTCTGTTGCCTGTTGTGAATTACCTGGCTTGATTTCTGACCTGTCATTCCTGTTTTGGATTGTCCTTCTGGTTCTGATCTTTGGTGTTTCTGGCTGTGTTTTCGTCTCGTCCTCTTGGTACTGCGCTCCCGACTGGCTTCTGACCCCTGGCTTAGTTCAGACCTTGCTTCTGCCTTCTCCTCTGGTGCTGCATTCCCGGCTGTTACTGATTTGGCTTTTCCAATCTCCCTACTGCACCCTAGCAGAGTTTTGCCCATTTCTTCCGATCTTCACTTCATGTGAGCTCCTGTTACCTCCCTTCCGCACCTCTTGGTGGTTGTTCCCACATTGCACAACAGGAACTACCCGGTCGTACATCTGTCATCCAGCAAGACATCACGGAGCCTCAAGTAAGGGTGCGAATGAAACCTTACCGTGTGCCCGAGGGTGGGAGACAAGCCATCGCGAGGTAAGACAAATGCTCCAGCTAGGAATAATTGAGGAGTCCTGGAATGAGTGGACTAGCTCCATTGTACTGATCTTGAAGCCGGAAAGATCATTATGGTTCTGTAATGACTTCCGTAAATTGAATGAAGTGTTGAAGTTTGTTCTTTATCCAATGCCCCAGATGGATGAGCTGATCGAGTGACTGGGGCAGGCTCAGTACTTTACCATACTCGATCTGACCAAGGGTTACTGGCAGGTACCTTTCACGGAATCAGCAAAAAAGAAGACCGCCTTCATAACACCGAACGGTCTGTACCACTATGTCGTCTTGCCCTTTGGACTACATGGGTTCCACAGCCACGTTCCAGAGGCTGATAGACATTTTTACTGTGATTTTTTTTGATGCTTTTATATACAATTTGATTGTTCAGTTTTATTGTCAACGATATTTCTATTAAATATGTCTCTTTTTCCTACCAAGTGAAAAAAGTATTTATAGTGCAAACGATATAGTATTTATTGTATTTGATAATATACTTGCTTTAAACATTCCTTATCGTTCTCCACGTTGTCTAGCTACTTTTATATTTTCTTTTTCCTATTTCTTGTCTGAGGATTCATTTGCGTATCCCCAGTGAGTGCTTGGATACTCAAATGAAGAGTCATAAGTAGTGTTGAGCATTCCGATACCGCAAGTATCGGGTATCGGCCGATACTTGCGGGTATCGGAATTCCGATACCGAGATCCGATACTTTTGTGGTATCGGGTATCGGTATCGAAACAACATTAATGTGTAAAATACAACATTAATGTGTAAAATAAAGAATTAAAATAAAAAATATTGCTATACTCACCTCTCCGACGCAGCCTGGACCTCACCGAGGGAACCGGCAGCGTTGTTTGCTTAAAATGTGCGCGTTTCCTGCCTCCCGCGACGTCACGGCTTCTGATTGGTCGCGTGCTGCCCATGTGGCCGCGACGCGACCAATCACAGCAAGCCGTGACGTAATTTTGAGGTCCTGGAAGCTTAATTCTAGGCATTCAGGATTTTAAAATTACGTTCCGGCTTGTGATTGGTCGCGTCTCGGTCACATGGGCGACGCGACCAATCACAAGCCGTGACGTCACAGGAGGCAGGACACGCGCGCATTTTAAAATTACGTCACGGCTTGTGATTGGTTGCGTGCCGCCCATGTGGCCGTGACATAATTTCAGGTCCTGAATGCAGAAATAGGCATTCAGGACCTGAAATTACGTCACGGCTTGCTGTGATTGGTCGCGTCGCGGCCACATGGGCGGCACGCAACCAATCACAAGCCGGAACGTAATTTTAAAATCCTGAATGCCTAGAATTAAGCTTCCAGGACCTCAAAATTACGTCACGGCTTGCTGTGATTGGTTGCGTCGCGGCCACATGGGTGGCACGCGACCAATCAGAAGCCGTGACGTCGCGGGAGGCAGGAAACGCGCGCATTTTAAGCAAAGAACGCTGCCGGTTCCCTCGGTGAGGTCCAGGCTGCGTCGGAGAGGTGAGTATAGCAATATTTTTTATTTTAATTCTTTATTTTACACATTAATATGGATCCCAGGGCCTGAAGGAGAGTTTCCTCTCCTTCAGACCCTGGGAACCATCAGGAATACCGTCCGATACATGAGTCCCATTGACTTGTATTGGTATCGGGTATCGGTATCGGATTAGATCCGATACTTTGCCGGTATCGGCCGATACTTACCGATACTTTCAAGTATCGGACGGTATCGCTCAACACTAGTCATAAGGAGAGCAGTCTGTGGTCATTGTCACAGCCTCGGCCGCCTCCCTAAAACAAAGCATTCTCAGTTATGATCCTTTGACGAACGGTGCTGTCCCTGCTTTCTCCCTAAGTGTCTCACTAGTGCAGTATCCCCACCCATGCTCAGTCTCCACCAGTGACCTGTATGATGATCTCGGTGTTTGGTCTGTTGTCTATATAGATGAAAAGTAATAAGACGGCAGAAGAGCGGTGTCACTCAGGAGTGGATTAAGGGTAGCCAGGGCCCCGGGCTGTTCACACACTGTGGGCCCCCCCGGTTATGTGACGAGGTCATCATATACCCGAACCAGATTATTCCAGAAAAATAGTTGCTGTGTGAAACTATAACCTGTCAAACATCCATTGATCTAGTCAATTTACCCTTCAGTTAGGAAGAAAAAAAAACAAAAAACAAAAAAAGCACAATACTATCACCATAAGTGCCAGTATTCACAGGAGATCTGTACTTAGTATGCAGTGTCTGTGTAGATGTAATACAGGGATCACCGGTGACATTATACACAGGACCTCTGTATATAGTATAGTGTATAGTGTCAGTGTATAGGTAACACACTGACTCACCAGTGACGTCTCTAGGTGAAGTCCTTCATCTTTCATCCAGCACAGACCGCCATCGCTTCATCCAGCCAGGGCTAGTCTCTGAAGGAAATAACAGTTATCTCGAGCTCCGCTTGTAGAACACATAACTTAATTTTTCCCAACTTCTACATTACATGACATGAAGAAAAAGAGGCAACATAGTCACTCTGCACAGTAACAGGACTGCCCCCCATTTAAAACAGTATCCTCAAAAAATAAAATAAATACATCACTGCAGTAATAATATCCCTTAATTAGCCCCTATGGTAATAATAATATCCAGCATCCTGGCCCTGTGTATCTCATTCCTGGCTCCAGCCATATGTTCTCCCATCCTGCCCTCATGAGTATCCATCCTGCCCCATGTGATCTCCCCATCCTGCCCCATCAGTATCCATCGTACCCACCCTGCCCCATGATCCTGCACGATCTGTCTCCAATCCTGCCCCCAGTGTCTCCAATCCTGCCCCATGTCTTTCATTCTGCCCCGCGTCTCCAATCATGCACCGTATCTACATTCTGCCCATGTCTCCAGTCCTGCCCCCAGTGTGTCCAGTGTTGTGAATTTACCTTTTGGCTCCCTCTAGTGGCTACTAGTGATTTTACTCTGGGTATGTCTATCATCCCTTGTATGCTCACCTGGGTCGTTAGGTCAGGGGTGTTGCTATATAAGCTCCCTGGACCTTCAGTTCAATGCCTGGCAACGTTGATATCAGAGCTAATCTGTAGTGCTCTTGTCTACTGATCCTGGTTCCTGCTTGATTAAGCTAAGTCTGCTTTCTTGCTTTTTGCTATTTGTTTTTGTTTGCATTTTTGTCCAGCTTGTACATAATTTGTATCCTATCCTTGCTGGAAGCTCTAGGGAGGCTGGAGTTCTCCCCCCGGGCCGTTAGACGGTTCGGGGGTTCTTGAATCTCCAGTGTGGATTTTTTAGGGTTTTTGTTGACCATATAATTTATCTTACTACATTCTGCTATTAGTAAGTGGGCCTCTCTTTGCTAAACCTAGTTCATCTCTGTGTTTGTCATTTCCTCTTACCTCACCGTTATTATTTGTGGGGGGCTTGTATCCTACTTTTGGGGTCTATTCTCTGGAGGCAAGAGAGGTCTTTGTTTTCCTCTTCTAGGGGTAGTTAGACCTCCGGCTGGCGCGAGACATCTAGCGACCAACGTAGGCATGTTCCCCGGCTACTTCTAGTGTTGGCGTTAGGAGTAGATATATGGTCAACCCAGTTACCACTGCCCTATGAGCTGGATTTTTGTACTTCGCAGACTTGCTGATATCTCTGAGACCCTCGCCATTGGGGTTATAACAGTCCAGCATCTCTGCCCCCAGTGTGTCCAGCATCTCTGCCCCCAGTGTGTCCAGCATCTCTGCCCCAGTGTGTCCAGCATCTCTGCCCCCAGTGTGTCCAGCATCTCTGCCCCCAGTGTGTCCAGCATCTCTGCCCCCAGTGTGTCCAGCATCTCTGCCCCCAGTGTGTCCAGCATCTCTGCCCCCAGTGTGTCCAGCATCTCTGCCCCCAGTGTGTCCAGCATCTCTGCCCCCAGTGTGTCCAGCATCTCTGCCCCCAGTGTGTCCAGCATCTCTGCCCCCAGTGTGTCCAGCATCTCTGCCCCCAGTGTGTCCAGCATCTCTGCCCCCAGTGTGTCCAGCATCTCTGCCCCCAGTGTGTCCAGCATCTCTGCCCCCAGTGTGTCCAGCATCTCTGCCCCCAGTGTGTCCAGCATCTCTGCCCCCAGTGTGTCCAGCATCTCTGCCCCGGGCCCCCTGGATTGCCGTTCGCAATAAAAAAAAAACAACAGTTCTCCTCACCTTTTCTTGCTCCTGCGGCAAAGCTCCCTCCAGCAGCGCGCACTCGCCGGTGACTGACAATGACATCAGACGCCGGCGACGTGCGCACTGCGGCTGACTTCAGCTGCCAGCCTCCAATCGTCTGGCAGCTGTTAACTATTGACGTGCGGGCACACGCCCACACGTCAATAGCGTTAAAGTTCCGCAGCGCCGGAAGGGGCCCAGTGAACAGATGAGACCTGGCCCGATGCGGACCCCCTCTGCCCACCGGGCACCATACGCCAGTCAAAGCAGTAATGCCCTGATGGCGGCGGTCAATCTGAGCGGTTGCCCAGGGCCCCCCCCCACACCACTGGGACCTGGGCTACCGCCCAGATTGAACTCATTATAATCTGCCACTGGTGTCACTATACCTGACTTGCAAGAGATCACCACCACAAGTGACATCACAGGTCTGTGCGGGGTAATTCCAATAAAGGACTGCAGTGGATTTGCCTCACATTTAGCAACTTTTTAAAATTTTGCAAATAAGGAATCAGCCAAAAACATATGAAATCACTAAAATCCCTGCACAAAGCTGAATACAAAAAGACCCACAGGCAAGGACATATAAAATAGCCTTCAAAAAAGACAAAATACACAAAACTAGAAAAAACTTGCACAAAGGCAATGATACATTGTGGCACAAGTTTTATTTTCACTTGATATTTACAATTACTGCTGCTCTTAATGGATCGTAAGGGTATGTGCACACATTGCGGAATGGTGTGCGGATTTTTCCGCACTGATTTTGGTAAATCCACAGGAAATCCGCTCTGCGGATTTCCTGCGGATTTACCGCGTTTTTTGTGCGGATACTGTTGAGGGAGGATTTAAATTTATCCTTCACGGTTAACCCAGTGATTTCCAAATTAATATACAAGGTGTTGCTGGCAACTGAAAATGACCAGACGGAGACGTGTGTCTCTGTATGGGGGATCGAGCTGATCTCTGGCCCCTGTTTATTTTGTATATCAGTTTTCATTGTCACAGAAATTATACTTCAACCAATCAGCATAAGAACACGCTCACAGTTCTTAACCTATAAGAATGCAGGAAAAACTTAACCCATGAGGATACAGGAAAAATGGAAACTACAGATATGGTCATGTCTTTTTGGCACAGTATGTGTTTTTCTAATAGATGCCTCAGTCTTGTATAGTGATACACCCCCGAATCTCTTATCTGGCTCGAGACAGAAGACTCAAGGTCTTTATACCAATTATGAACAATAGCCTAGTTGCATACCAGGCTTGTGAACAACAAGATAAAGTTACTTCATGGCAGCTGTAACCTTTTACCTAATTAAATAACAGAATTTATCTTTAAGCAACAAGAAAATGGAGTCAAAAACACAAAATGGAGAATCTAGCACAAAATGGAGAACCTTTCATAATTTGTTCCTTCACATTCCCCCCTAGATAAATTTTGTTAATCAATATCCAGCATCAGAGATACTATCCCAAGCTCTAAGCTCGAGGGGTACTGGTCTTCACATGACTGGTGCCATGTTACCAGCCATTTTAAATACAGTTTCATTAATATCTACAAGCGAGGGAAAAATCTTATTATTTCACAGTCTAAGATATAGCAGTACAAAAAGTATATAAGAAAATATATTTTCACCTTGACAATCCCCCTAAACACTAAGTTTTTTTTTTTCCCTTAAAGAAAGATCCTTCGAGACTGTCCATGTGATGGGAAAAGGGGAGGTGGATTTCTTCATCCAGACACCTCAGAAACTCTCCCCTAGCGAGAGGCCTCCAGGCAGCTGAACCCTTCACTAACCTCACATGGAGTTCTCCCACTGTCCCTAAACTAAATCTCTTAGCATCATTTGAGAATGGGGGGTTTTGTCTACTCTCTTGAGGGGGACATACTTGGGGATCTCCCTTGGATCAGTACCATCGTACTCTGGTGGGTCTACTTCTTGATTGAGGAAGGTGCCAGTCGAGATTGCTTTCACTAACTACCTAGGCCTGCCCAGGTGTACTTATACATCTATCATATTGTCATTATTTGTTTGTAAAATGAGAAAGGTTGGTTCTCAGGGTCAGCCAATTGTTTTTGCATAGCTAGCTAGTCAGAGGGCCTCCAGGGATAATATTCCTGTATCTGTCTTACCCTACCTGATGTGGTTGGTTCCCTGGTGGTGGGAGCGACATGACATACTGGTCTACAGCTCCTTCCCAAAAGGATTACTGTCAGCCTACTCCCAAAAGTTAATGTCCCCACTATCCACCAACCACAATCCTGTGTCAGCTTCTTATATCACTGCATGTGATCTTGTCTGGACAGGATTCAGTGTAATTCTCTTAGGTCGGGTTGCAGCACGGGTCATACAAGTGTTAGGGCCCAAATCCTCAACTATACCCTGGAAGGCATCACAGCTATAATTGACAAATCTTTGTTCACTGTAATATATATATATTTGATCCATTCAACATTTTTATTAATCTGCACCTGTGGGATTATAGAAGCAATGCCGGCATAAATCTGGTTCTGGGCTTTAAACTGGTCAGGCACCCCCCTTGGCACTCCAATGGCATCAATATATACTAGTGGATCTTCTTCATAACTCATGTGGAGCTGATCAAAACTTCTCCTCTTTTCTGGTAGGTTCATCAGGTATCTTTGGTGTACATATATTGTGTATATTTAATTAGCAAATCAGTATCTAGAGAACTGTTCTCTTTGCAGAAACTTGTCTCGAAGATCCCTACTGGTGTACCTGTGGTGTCGTGGGAATTATAGCAGGTGTAATTGTCAGCTAATACGGTTACTCCTCCTGGAACCTTTAGTTTGGGTTTCTCATGAATTAGTAGGACATAATCTGGACAATCAGTGGACTTCAGACCTTTCAAACGATTCATGACACAGGCAGTGGTGTTGTCATCAGGGAAAAGCAATGCATGTGTGTATAGGTGTGTATTCGCAGCAGCACAAGCAATACATCCTACAGAGATATTCTGGACTCTTACATTGTATCTCACCCATTCTAACCATAGGTTTTTTCCTTGGGGCTGTTTGTGTTTCTATGGAGAAAACTTCTTGCCAACTGAGACCTGGAATGGGTATCACTTCATTAACTACATTTTGCAAACGCTCACCTGGGCCTGTTTTAGCTGTACTGGTAACAGGGGTCATGGTTGGTCTGAAGCTAATATCCCGGAGCTGTATATGGCCTAAATTCCCATGGTATCCACTACTAAATACATAATTATAATGCCTTCCCAGTACAAATGTCTGCAGGTCAGCAGATTGGGGGCTTTCAAGATTTAGGAGGAGGGGGTGACAGCTTCTACCCCATTTACAGCCCCTAAGTGGTTGCAGAAGGGCTGTTAGATGCATTCTCTCACAAAGACTGCTACCCGTCCCATCCTTGGGAACATGGCTTCACTAGATTTATATCCCCAATCATCTCCCGTATTCCAGGCAGCATCTGTCTAATAATAACAGTTATTGTTGTCATTTCTGGTAACACATATATAAAAGTGGATGATCCCCTCTACCACCCGTTCAGTCTCGAGGCACTTGACTACATCACAGAAATCAAATCGCCAGATATTCACCGAGGCTGTCAGGTTTACCCAGAGAATAGTGGGGCCAGCATTCTTATTTACAATAGGGGCCGAAGAGGTAGGGGCAAGGATGGCCCTCAGTTCCAGGATCAAAAACAACAGCAACATTTCCCTTCAGTCACTACTGTGACTAAACACTGGTTCGGTCTCTTTTACAGTGTGAGGCGTGGATCCAGGTGCTCTTTCCTTCAAATTTTACTGCAGTGGGGGTAACCAGGATCACCGTGTGAAGTCCTTCAAATCTCGGCTGGAGACAATCTCTGCACACAAACTTTTTCACATACACCAGGTCTCCTGGCACAAAGGGATGGTGTCCAGGAACCTTGTCTGGGTCTGGAAGAGAACTGAAGACAGTTAAATGCACTTTGGCAAGGTGTCCATGTAAGGCCTGCACATAGCTAGTCAGTCCTGGTACTTGAGCTGCAACTGTTGTGGAAAGAAACATTCAAGATTGGGGCTCCTGCCAAACAGAATCTTATACGGTGACAGTCCTGTCTTCCTGTTTGGGGTATATCTTACTGGAAACAAAGCTAGAGGAAGGCATTCTGTCCGTGGTTTACCAGTCTCTGTCATTGCCTTCTGGATTTTAAGCTCAAAAATTCCATTTAGTCTCTCCACTCTTCCACTACTCTGCGGATGGAGTATGCAATGCTTGACTTACCCCCAGTGCTGCCATTACCTCTGACATGATCTCTCCAGTAAAATGGGAACCCTGATCGCTTTCAATGACTTCAGGAATTCCATACCTGCATATGATCTCAGCCATCAGTTTCTTCGCCGTTGTCTTAGCCGTAGCTTTGGCAACTGGGTAGGCTTCTGGCCAACCTGAAAATAAATCAATGCAGACCAACACATACTCATACGTCCCTACCCTGGGTAACTGAATATAATCATTCTGCAGTCTCTGGAATTGGTTAAAGGGCCGGGGAGTGTGTTTGGATGGGGTTTTCACTGTCCTACCCTGATTATGTGTGGCACATATCATGCAGCTCTGTACCTGCCTTTCTGCGCAGGTGGAAAACCCGGGGGCAATCCATTGTTTCTGTAGGGTGTCACACATGGCCGTCTTCGAGTGGTGCACATTCCCGTGCAGAACCTGTGCCATCATTGGGTACAGTACCTGTGGTAGGCAGACCTTTTCACCCCTCCCCCATAGCCCAGTGACGGTATCAGAGCAAGCCCCTATCCTTTGCCACCTATTTTTCTCCTCCTTACTTGCCTGTTCTTGTAACCGGGCTAAGATGTCTTTCAACACAAATGGAGATGGTGGGGTGTCTAGGTGATGTACTTGAGAGGCTACAGGAGTGCTTGCTGCTTTCTTGGCAGCCTGGTCTGCCAGTGCGTTACCCTTTTGTCCGTCCATCAGTGCCTTTGGTATGTGCCTTTACCTTTATGATGCCTGCTTGGGTGGGAAGCTGTAGTGCATTCATAAGTTGCTGGACTGCCTCAGCACGTTTAATGGGGTGGCCATTTGCTGTCAGGAAAGCCCTGGCTCTCCAGATAGGCCCATAATCGTGTGCAATGCCAAAAGCATACCTGGAATCAGTGTAGATATTTACAGTCTTACCTTCTGCTAGTTTGCTCTGCTTCTTGTGCAGACATATGAGCTGGCATTGACTCTGCCTTGATTACCTCATGTTCTGAGACCACAGCATATCTGGTACAGTAGCGTCCTTGGTCATCTTGGTGACAGGATCCATCTACAAAAAGCTCAAAATCAGCATTAGAATGGGCACACTAGAGACCAGCCGTTTCCTGAGACATCAATTCTAGACATCATATGGTTTGGAAACCTAATCTTGTTCCTCTGGATCCATTTTAGAAAGAAAAAGAGTGTCCTTTTTCATGTCACCTACTCCTCCCCCCTTTGGATCCATAGGAACTAGGAGAAGAGTAGCGGGGTTTAGGACAGTGCACCTTTTCAAAGTCACATTAGTAGGCATGAGAATAGCACACCGAAGTCGCAGCTGTCTGGTCATGGACATGTGGCTAGATTATACTTGGTTAGGGATACTATATACATCGTGTGGGGTATGGACCATCAGTGGGTAATTTGATTGAGTCCATGAGGGTTTTAACAGCTTCAGCATTCTTCACTGGAGTCCCGGCGGTGGTAATAAACCCTCGATTGGCCCATAGGGCTCCTAAATCATGAGCAATACCAAATGCATACTGTGAGTCCGTGTATATATTAGCCCGCCTGTCTTTGGCCAGAACACATGCAGTAGGCAGAGCCTGAAGTTCTACTTCTTGTGCTGACAGTGAGGGAGGGAGTGAAGCTCCGTGCACTACAGTATCTTCCGTAGTAACAGCGTATCTGGTGTGGAATCTGCCAAATCATCAGCATATCTTGAACCGTCTTTCAGGGCATTGTAGAAAGGTTGCATTATACGGGATGCGTGCGGTATCCACTGACAACAATAAGTACATAGTCCAAGAAAACGCTGGAGTTCAGTCTCATCTTTTGGTAAAGGAAGGGAGCTGACGGCTATTATTCTTTCTTTTGTGAGGTGTCTGGCACCCTGAAGGAGACAGTGACCCAAAAATATCACTTGACCAAGGCAGAACCGAAATTTCGAGGCCGAAACCCGACAGTTCAGATCTGCCAGATACTTGAGAAAACTAATAGTGGCAACAATGGTTTCCTGCTCTGTCCGTTCACACAACAAAAGATCATCCACATACTGAAGCAGCGTGACATAGGGGTGTTCTAACTGCCAGGGTAAAATACACTCTCCCATATTTTTTGCAAACTGATTGGGACTTCTTTTTTTTGGCCCCCTGTGGCATAACTGTCCGCGTCAATTGTCATCCCTGATAAGTGAATGCAAACAGAAACTGGCAATCTGGGTGTAATGGAATGCTGAAGAAGACATTGGCAAGGTCAATAACTGTGAACCAAGCAACATCCTGAGATATCTGGGACAAAAGAGTATGTGGATTAGGCACCGGAGTTTCTGGAACAGTAACTGCATTAACTGCCCGTAGACCTTGTACCAGCCGGTACACAGGGGGTTGGTCGGGTGGAGTCTTTTTCTTAATGGGAAAAAAGGGCGTGTTCCATGGGGAAACACAGGGTATCAGGACACCATTATCGAGTAACGTTTGTATTTGCCCCTTGAGGCACTGCTCCTGATCATGTTTCAAAGGGTACTGATGGACTTTGGGAAAAGGGGCACCAGGTTTGAGAAACACTTTTACTGGTTCTACAGGCATTATTGGGGGAGAATCTGGGTCTATCAGGACCATCATAACTGTGGGAAGGGCATGTAGGATACAGATCTCATTATATTCATCTGCATAGGGGTTATATAACGTAAGGACCATCTGACCATCATCTTGGAATTGTATTCTGGAGCGGAACTGTGATAATAAATCTGCCCCCAGTATATATTGGTGCTTTGGGATTGAGGGGCACAGAGCTTACAGTCGGGAGAAGAGGCTTGATTTCCTGGGGAGGGACCTTATCATCAAGCAGGGAGACCCCCTGTTGCAGATCATCATTTTTAATTGTTTGTCTTTCTGACACATTATTCATCAGAATTCACTTCCTCTGTTGATCCTCAATTTGCTATATATCAACCACTCAACTTGCTTTTACCAATCTTTCAATCATTTACAAATTTCCTTCTAAAACTAGACACTAGATTTCACTTTCAATTTTCCAGATTATATTTCTTTGTACTTCAAACAATATTGTCGCCTTAAACAAAACACAAATTTATCAGCGCGTAATCTACACCAAGAAAACACAGAGAGACTCAAGAGCGCAGCTACGCGCGCACGCGCCCCCTCCCTTTTCAGAAACAGAGATAAGAAACATCACAGCATTCCTCAGCACAGAAGAAAGCCATAACGCAGCTGTATGACTCCCCCCGCCCATCGGATATTCCAAAGACAAACACAGACACAAAATATAGCAGTTCTTAGACTTAATTAATTTCTACGAAACCTTCATCACACAATTCACATACCAGAACACCTTAGAAAAACCTATAATTGAGAATATTTTCCCCATTTTTGGGCTAACAATATCAGATTCATAATACAACTTCAAAGACTTCTTTTCCTTCCACAAAAACGGATTCTCCTTTAGAGCTAAATATCCTTCTTAGTTGTGCATAATACCGACGGCCTTACGGTTTTATTCCACTGGGTCTCTCTCTGTCCCCCGCTGGGACAACCCAAAAACCCGGTACTCAGTGAAAGGAGGAGGGCGTCTTAGACTTAACCCTCCGGACACCCCTGGAAATACATAAATATATGATTCCTGAGTTACGCATCCTACCCAATCTTCGATCACCTCACCGCGCCTGATTCTAACAGTGATCAGGAATTCAGGATATTTTGACTATAAAGAGAATTACATCACTGGTCAATCCGGGGTGTCCGTCCCTTATGAGGTACGGTTCGAGCACTGGGCTTCCAACGGAACTACACCTCTATATGATTCCACCCAAAAATCATCCCACCTCCGGGGACAAACCTCAGATCCTCTTTGCAGCAACAAACACAGGAAAACCACACCAAACGGTCAGTCTGGACAGTATAACTGCCAACTTACCGTGGTTGTTGTGGGGGATGATCAGTCCCAATTTTCCAGTGCCTGTGTCCGGTCCGAGGGTCCTTTGTCTTGTTGTCCTCCGGGCGGCAGAGGCGTTCCTGCTTGGAGCCCCACGTTGAAGGGCGCCAACTGTTGAGGGAGGATTTAAATTTATCCTTCACAGTTAACCCAGTGATTTCCAAATTAATATACAAGGTGTTGCCGGCAACTGAAAATGACCAGACGGAGACGTGTGTCTCTGTATGGGGGATCGAGCTGATCTCTGGCCCCCGTTTATTTTGTATATCAGTTTTCATTGTCACAGAAATTATACTTCAACCAATCAGCATAAGAACACGCTCACAGTTCTTAACCTATAAGAATGCAGGAAAAACTTAACCCATGAGGATACAGGAAAAATGGAAACTACAGATATGGTCATGTCTTTTTGGCACAGTATGTGTTTTTCTAATAGATGCCTCAGTCTTGTATAGTGATACACCCCCGAATCTCTTATCTGGCTCGAGACAGAAGACTCAAGGTCTTTATACCAATTATGAACAATAGCCTAGTTGCATACCAGGCTTGTGAACAACAAGATAAAGTTACTTCATGGCAGCTGTAACCTTTTACCTAATTAAATAACAGAATTTATCTTTAAGCAACAAGAAAATGGAGTCAAAAACACAAAATGGAGAATCTAGCACAAAATGGAGAACCTTTCATAATTTGTTCCTTCACAATTCCACCTGCGGTTTTACACCTGCGAATTCCTATTGTGGAGCAGGTGTAAACCACTGCGAAATCCGCACAAAGAATTAACATGCTACAGAATAAACAACGCAGCATTTCTGTGTGTTTTTTTCTGCAGCATGTGCACTGCAGATTTTGTTTTCCATGCATTTACATGGTACTGTACAATGCATGGAAAACTGCTGCACATCCGCAGAGGCCAATCCGCTGCGGATCTGCAGCAAAATCCGCAACGTGTGCACAAAGAAAAAGATATTAATCCAGTCTTTTAGGCTATGCTCCAGATGTTTCAGAAGGTTAGAACAAGACAACTATTTCTAAAATCTATCAAGTTCATGAGTCAGTTGCATAGAGATTGAGGGGAAAAATAAAATAGTATGATTTAGAAACACCTACAAAAATGATTTGCTCCCTTCAATTCACATTGCTGTGCCTGACTCTTCCTGTACACCAGTTTACCTAGTTCTCTAGGGACCGTCTCTTATATGGAATCTGAGACCTGAATCCAAATAATTAGAGGGACTGAAACTACATATCCCTTCATCCCTATGACCCAGGCTGTCTAGAAATATGAATCCAATTAAGTGAGGCTCTTGCAAAGTTTTCTCTAGCTCTCCCGTGACACCATTGGGAATAAGTATCAGGTTTCTTTTAGAGGTGAAGGCATAGAAAATTGCACATTACTATTGCCAAACGTTTAAGAAAATTGACAACTTATTCCTGTGGTACATTGTAATTGTGATAATTATTGCAAATTCTCGTTAATTATAAATGCACAGATAATTGAAAGTTTAAGAAAAATCCAGAATGCAAATATTGCACTTTTTTTTTTTTTTTTTTTTTTTTAGCAATAATCTCAGATATAAAGTTAGAACATTGCAGAACAATCTCAAATAATGAGCTGAAGAGCCATAATATTACAGGTCCCTGTTAGTGTTGAGCGATACCTTCCGATATCGGAAAGTATCGGTATCGGAAAGTATCGGCCGATACCGTCAAAATATCGGATCTAATCCGATACCGATACCCGATCCCAATGCAAGTCAATGGGACGAAAATATCGGAATTAAAATAAACCCTTTATAAACTTGTAGGTTCATTCTACATGAAGGAAAACAGCTAAGAATAATGTAGGATGTATTGGGGGACGTGGCGGAGACATTAAAGGCACAGAGGTTTAGCCCAATGTAATAGAATAGCAGGATTTTGTTTTTTTTATGACGTTCGGCGGTAGAAAGATTTTGACTATGTTAATTTTTTTTTTATTTTGTCAGATATTGATGTTTCACTACTTCCACGCCCTTCACCTTCTTTTTTACTTCTCCCACACTTTCTTCTTCATTATCCTCATCATCAGCTTCTTTGACATCAACTTCTTCACCTTATTCATCTTCTTCTTCATCTTCTACCTATTATTTTTTTGGTTACATTGTTCATATTCTTTTTATTTTACTATTATCTTCATCATATTCTACTTCTTCATCATATTCTTATTTGTGACAGGCATTCCCGTAGTTGTTATCTATAAAAGTTTGAAGATTACACCTTCCGTTCTGCCTGTCACAAAACAGTTACATTTGTCCGCGTTCAGTTTGGCCTGCAGCATCAGGCTTTATCCAGGGACACCACGAGGAGGAACGGACTCACCCCCATACACTGCTTAGTCTTCTTCTGCTTATAATTTAGATAATATTTTTTGCTCTGATATTTAGTGTTATGCTTAATGTTCTTCTGCTCTTTGTTCTGCAGCCTCTTGTTCTTCTGCTTCTCGGTCTTCCAGGTCGTCGTTGTCTCCAGGGTCGTCGTCTCCAGGGTCGTCGTCTCCAGGGTCGTCGTCATCGGGGTGGTCTTCAGGGTCGTCGTCTCCGGGGTCGTCGTCATCGGGGTGGTCTTCAGGGTCATCGTCTCCAGGGTCGTCGTCATCACGGTGGTTGTCGTCTCTGGTGTCGTCGTCATCTTAGGGGTGGTCTTCCGGGTCATCGTGTTTAGTCTCTTGAACTTGGAAATGTAGCAGAAGGTACAAGAAGGCTGAGAAAATGCCGAGAACCAGCTGATGGAACTGGAACTCGGATGGCTACCCGAAGGTCCAAGAGCCAATGGAACTACCGAGGACCAGCTGACGTTACTGGAACCCGGTTACTAAGCAGGAGGTACCCGTGCCTGAAAGCACTACCAAGGGCCACCTGACGTTGGTGGAACTCGGATACCCAGAGGGAGGCACCTAAGCCAAAGGCTCTGCCCGGAATCAGCTGACGGTACTGGAACCAGGATGGGGAGCAGAAGGTACAACAGCAAAAGACACTGCCGAGAACCAGCTGACGGTGCTGGAACCCGGATGGGTAGCCGAAGGTCCAAGAGCCAATGGAACTACCGAGGACGAGCTGACGTTACTGGAACCCGGTTACTAAGCAGGAGGTACCCGTGCCTGAAAGCACTACCAAGGACCACCTGACGTTGGTGGAACTCGGATACCCAGAGGGAGGCACCTAAGCCAAAGGCTCTGCCCGGAACCAGCTGACAGTACTGGAACCAGGATGGGGAGCAGAAGGTACAAGAGCAAGTGTCTGCGTGGCTTTTGCAGGACACGATGCCGGCTGCGCAGCAGGGGAACAGCTGGCGGTGCTGAACCCCACTGACACATTGGCTGGTGTTTTTCTCTGTGCAGCTAGCAGTACCGGGCCCCAACTGGCGGTGTTAGAGCCTGGGGTCAGCAGGAGGAGGAGAGGGAGCAGAGTGTAGGCCGAAGCCTGCACTGGCGGCAGCTTTGGGTCTGTTGTGCCTGCGTGGCAGTTGCAGGACACGTTGCCGGCTGCACAGCAGGGGAACAGCTGGCGGTGCTGAACCCCACTGACACATTGGCTGGTGTTTTTCTCTGTGCAGCTAGCAGTACCGGGCCCCAACTGGCGGTGTTGGAGCCCGGGCTCTGCAGGGGGAGCAGAGTGTAGGCCGAAGCCTAATTGAACCAATTTCAAAGGTAACCTTTAACCCCCCCTCAGGGGTTACAAAGTAGAAGAGCCACAGCTTATGCAGCAGTAGTGCTGCACAAGTCAAAGGTTGCTCTTTTAATTTTGCTCCTTGCACACGCTGAATGAAACACGTATAACATTTAGCCCTTTATACAGTCAAACTGTGTTGGAGGCGCGAGTTCCCTTTGTAATGAGACGCAGCACAGATGTCAAGAATCCCACCTTGGTGCTGGGTGCAGCCTCCTGAGCGTTGTTATTTGCTGTACAGGAGTCTGCGCTGTCGTGTTATCCGCTGGCCTAGCGCTGTTAGCGCTGCCCATCTTCTGACATCATTTAATGTCGGCCGGTGCGGTTCGCGATGACCATGAATCCCAGCCCCGCAGTGTCTTAACATTGTTAAAACACTGCGAGGCTGGGATTCATGGCCTGGCGCAGCACATATGTTCGCCTCTCACACTCGGGTCCTTACACCCGCTTCAGACTGTGCGGCGTCAGCTGATCCCTTATCGCATGCCACGGCCATGAAGCCGCACAGTCTGAAGAAGGCGGAAGGAGATGAGGGACAGGCGAACTGATGCACTGCTCATGCCCATCAATCACACCCTCGCAGTCCCAATAAATAAGACACCGAGGGGCGTTGTGTGGGTCAGGGCGGCCGCAGAGGCGCAGGCAGCCAAACAATGATGCCAGAAGACGGGCAGCGCTACCAAGGGGGTTGCAGCGTGTCATTACAAAGGAAAGTCACACCACCGGGACGGTTAAATGGTCACACAGAGGACACATTTTAGACGTGTTTTCAGTTCCACATGTGCGAGGAGAATACGTTTATGAGCCACCTTGCACACATGCAGCATTACCACTGTACAAGGTGGCCTTAAAAACGTACAAACGCCTGGGGGAGGGGGGACAGGTTCCCTTCAATTTCAGTTCTGGTGTCTGCGTGGCTTTTGCAGGACACAATGCCGGCTGCACAGCAGGGGAACAGCTGGCGGTGCTGAACCCCACTGACACATTGGCTGGTGTTTTTCTCTGTGCAGCTAGCAGTACCGGGCCCCAACTGGCGGTGTTAGAGCCCGGGGTCAGCAAGAGGAGGAGAGGGAGCAGAGTGTAGGCCGAAGCCTGCACTGGCGGCAGCTTTGGGTCTGTTGTGCCTGCGTGGCAGTTGCAGGACACGTTGCCGGCTGCACAGCAGGGGAACAGCTGGCGGTGCTGAACCCCACTGACACATTGGCTGGTGTTTTTCTCTGTGCAGCTAGCAGTACCGGGCCCCAACTGGCGGTGTTGGAGCCCGGGCTCTGCAGGGGGAGCAGAGTGTAGGCCGAAGCCTAATTGAACCAATTTCAAAGGTAACCTTTAACCCCCCCTCAGGGGTTACAAAGTAGAAGAGCCACAGCTTATGCAGCAGTAGTGCTGCACAAGTCAAAGGTTGCTCTTTTAATTTTGCTCCTTGCACACGCTGAATGAAACACGTATAACATTTAGCCCTTTATACAGTCAAACTGTGTTGGAGGCGCGAGTTCCCTTTGTAATGAGACGCAGCACAGATGTCAAGAATCCCACCTTGGTGCTGGGTGCAGCCTCCTGAGCGTTGTTATTTGCTGTACAGGAGTCTGCGCTGTCGTGTTATCCCCTGGCCTAGCGCTGTTAGCGCTGCCCATCTTCTGACATCATTTAATGTCGGCCGGTGCGGTTCGCGATGACCATGAATCCCAGCCCCGCAGTGTCTTAACATTGTTAAAACACTGCGGGGCTGGGATTCATGGCCTGGCGCAGCACATATGTTCGCCTCTCACACTCGGGTCCTTACACCCGCTTCAGACTATGCGTCGTCAGCTGATCCCTTATCGCCTGCCACGGCCATGAAGACGCACAGTCCGAAGAAGGCGGAAGGAGATGAGGGACAGGCGAAGAAATGCACCGTTCATGCCCATCAATCACACCCTCGCAGGCCAAATAAATAAGACACCGAGGGGCGTTGTGTGGGGCAAGGCGGCCGCAGAGGTGCAGGCAGCCAAACAATGATGCCAGAAGACGGGCAGCGCAACCAAGGAGCTTGTTGCGTGTCAATACAAAGGAAAATCACACCTGAGGGACGTTTTAATGGTCGCAGAGGACTCATTTTTAGACGTGTTCACTTCAACATGGGCAAGGAGAATAAGTTTCTGAGCCACCTTGCACACATGCAGCATTACTGTCGTACAAGGTGGCTGTAAAACGTAAAAACGCCTGGGGGAGGGGGGACAGGTTTCCTTCAATTTCAGTTCTTGTGTCTGCGTGGCTGTTGCAGGACACGTTGCCGGCTACACAGCAGGGGAACAGCTGGCGGTGCTGAACCCCACTGACACATTGGCTGGTGTTTGGCTCTGTGCAGCTAGCACATCTGGGCCCCAACTGGCGGTGTTAGAGCCCAGGGTCAGCAGGAGGAGGAGAGGGAGCAGAGTGTAGGCCGAAGCCTGCACTGGAGCAAGTTGAAAGGGAAACTTTAACCCCCCCCCCCCCAGGCGTTTGTAGCTGAAAGAGCCATCGTGTACAGCACTAATGCTGGAAAAGGTAAACTTAGCTCTTTTAATTATGGTCCTTGCACATGCTGATCCTAACACTTATGAAAAGTGTCCCCTCCTACCTTGATACCGTCCAGTTGGTGGAACTTTCCTTTGTGATGTGACGCAGCACAGCCGTCATTCTTACCCCCTTGGCGCCGTGCGCCGCCTCCTTAGCGTTGTTTGAATCAGTCCCGGAGCCTGCGCTGTTAGGTTAGCCCTTGGCCATGCACACATTTTGCGCTGCCCGTCTTCTGACATCATTTGGTGTCAGGCTGGCTGCACCTGTGCGGCCGCGCTGGCCGAGAGCCCGCCTCGTACTGTCTTCTGATTTAATCCCACTGGGGGCCTGAGATCCATGGACATGCGCAGTGCATATCTGAACCTCCACCTCTCACTCATCTCCCTACGGCTTCTTCAGACTGTGCGGTGTCACGGCCGTGGCATGCTATTAGGGACCAGCTGACACCGCACAGTTTGAAGAAGCCGTAGGGAGATGAGTGAGAGGTGGAGGTTCAGATATGCACTGCGCATGTCCATGGATCTCAGGCCCCCAGTGGGATTAAATCAGAAGACAGTACGAGGCGGGCTCTCGGCCAGCGCGGCCGCACAGGCGCAGCCAGCCTGACACCAAATGATGTCAGAAGACGGGCAGCGCAAAATGTGTGCATGGCCAAGGGCTAACCTAACAGCGCAGGCTCCGGGACTGATTCAAACAACGCTAAGGAGGCGGCGCACGGCGCCAAGGGGGTAAGAATGACGGCTGTGCTGCGTCACATCACAAAGGAAAGTTCCACCAACCGGACGGTATCACGGTAGGAGGGGACACTTTTCATAAGTGTTAGGATCAGCATGTGCAAGGAGCACCACGAAAAGAGGCACTTTTTCCCTTTGCATCATTACTGCTGCACAAGGTGGCTCCTTCAGTAACAAACGCCTGGGGGGGGGGGGCAGGTTCCCTTAAATTTAACTTGTTGTGCCTGCGTGGCGGTCGCAGTACACGTTGCCGGCTGCACAGCAGGGGAACAGCTGGCGGTGCTGAACCCCACTAACACATTGGCGAGGTGTTTGGCTCTGTGCGGACAGCACTTCTGGACAGCAACTAGCGGTGTTGGAGCCCAGGGACAGGTGGAGGAGGAGGAGGTGGAGGAGGTAGGAGGGATTGCCACACACACAGCAGGGGAACAGCTGACGTTACTGAACCCCAATAACAGAGGAGGGACTGTTGACTGTGCGTACAGCACTACTGGACGGCAACTAGCGGTGTTGGAGCCCAGGGACAGGTGGAGGAGGAGGAGGTGGAGGAGGTAGGAGGGATTGCCACACACACAGCAGGGGAACAGCTGACATTACTGAACCCCAATAACAGAGGAGGGACTGTTGGGACTGTGCGGACAGCACTTCTGGACGGCAACTAGCGGTGTTGGAGCCCAGGGACAGGTGGAGGAGGAGGAGGAGGTGGAGGAGGTAGGAGAGATTGCCACACACACAGCAGGGGAACAGCTGACGTTACTGAACCCCAATAACAGAGGAGGGACTGTTGACTGTGCGTACAGCACTACTGGACGGCAACTA
Organism: Ranitomeya variabilis; assembly: GCF_051348905.1. Classification (NCBI taxonomy): domain Eukaryota; kingdom Metazoa; phylum Chordata; class Amphibia; order Anura; family Dendrobatidae; genus Ranitomeya; species Ranitomeya variabilis. The sequence goes on along the minus strand of NC_135235.1, from coordinate 182,186,480 downwards.
GCGGTGTTGGAGCCCAGGGACAGGTGGAGGAGGAGGAGGTAGGAGGAGGTAGGAGGGATTGCCACACACACAGCAGGGGAACAGCTGACGTTACTGAACCCCAATAACAGAGGAGGGACTGTTGGGACTGTGCGGACAGCACTTCTGGACGGCAACTAGCGGTGTTGGAGCCCAGGGACAGGTGGAGGAGGAGGAGGTAGGAGGAGGTAGGAGGGATTGCCACACACACAGCAGGGGAACAGCTGACGTTACTGAACCCCAATAACAGAGGAGGGACTGTTGGGACTGTGTACAGCACTTCTGGACGGCAACTAGCGGTGTTCGAGCCCAGGGACAGGTGGAGGAGGTGGAGGAGGTAGGAGGGATTGCCACACACACAGCAGGGGAACAGCTGACGTTACTGAACCCCAATAACAGAGGAGCGACTGTTGGGACTGTGCGGACAGCACTACTGGACGGCAACTAGCGGTGTTGGAGCCCAGGGACAGGTGGAGGAGGAGGAGGTGGAGGAGGTAGGAGGGATTGCCACACACACAGCAGGGGAACAGCTGACGTTACTGAACCCCAATAACAGAGGAGGGACTGTTGACTGTGCGTACAGCACTACTGGACAGCAACTAGCGGTGTTGGAGCCCAGGGACAGGTGGAGGAGGAGGAGGTGGAGGAGGTAGGAGGGATTGCCACACACACAGCAGGGGAACAGCTGACGTTACTGAACCCCAATAACAGAGGAGGGACTGTTGACTGTGCGTACAGCACTACTGGATGGCAACTAGCGGTGTTGGAGCCCAGGGACAGGTGGAGGAGGAGGAGGTGGAGGAGGTAGGAGAGATTGCCACACACACAGCAGGGGAACAGCTGACGTTACTGAACCCCAATAACAGAGGAGGGACTGTTGGGACTGTGCGTACAGCACTTCTGGACGGCAACTAGCGGTGTTGGAGCCCAGGGACAGGTGGGGGAGGAGGAGGTGGAGGAGGTAGGAGGGATTGCCACACACACAGCAGGGGAACAGCTGACGTTACTGAACCCCAATAACAGAGGAGGGACTGTCGACTGTGCGTACAGCACTACTGGACGGCAACTAGCGGTGTTGGAGCCCAGGGACAGGTGGAGGAGGAGGAGGTGGAGGAGGTAGGAGGGATTGCCACACACACAGCAGGGGAACAGCTGACGTTACTGAACCCCAATAACAGAGGAGCGACTGTTGGGACTGTGCGGACAGCACTTCTGGACGGCAACTAGCGGTGTTGGAGCCCAGGGACAGGTGGAGGAGGAGGAGGTGGAGGAGGTAGGAGGGATTGCCACACACACAGCAGGGGAACAGCTGACGTTACTGAACCCCAATAACAGAGGAGCGACTGTTGGGACTGTGCGGACAGCACTTCTGGACGGCAACTAGCGGTGTTGGAGCCCAGGGACAGGTGGAGGAGGAGGAGGTGGAGGAGGTAGGAGGGATTGCCACACACACAGCTGGGGAACAGCTGACTTTACTGAACCCCAATAACAGAGGAGCGACTGTTGGGACTGTGCGGACAGCACTTCTGGACGGCAACTAGCGGTGTTGGAGCCCAGGAACAGGTGGAAAAGCAGAGGAACACAATGTAGGCCGAAGCCTGACAAAGTCGAAAGGGAACCTTTAACCCCCCCCCCCCCCAAGGCGTTTGTAGCTGAAAGAGCCAGCTTGTGCAGCACAAAAGATGCAAAAGGAAAAGGTGGCTCTTTTCATCATGCTCCTTGCAAACACAGAACTAAACACTTATAAAATGTGTCCCCTGAAACCGTGAAGCCGTCCCGGAGGTGGGACTTTCCTTCGTAATATGACGCAGCACAGCCGTCATTCCTACCCACCTGGCGCCGCGCCCCGGCTCCTCAGCGTTGTTTGATTCCGTCCCGGAGCCTGCGCTGTTATGTTATCCCGTGGCCAGGCACACTTAGCGCTGCCCATCTTGTGACATCTTTTGGTGTCAGGCTGGCTGCGCCTGTGCGGCCGCGCTGGCCGAGAGCCCGCCTCGCAGTGTCTTCTGATTTAATCCCACTGGGGGCCTGGGATCCATGGCCATGCGCAGTGCATATCCTCGCCTCTCACTCCCCTCCCTACGGCTTCTTAAGACTGTGCGGTGTCACGGCCGTGGCATGCTATTAGGGACCAGCTGACACCGAACAGTCTGAAGAAGCCATAGGGAGATGAGTGAGAGGTGGAGGTTCAGATATGCACTGCGCATGTCCATGGATCCCAGGCCCCCAGTGGGATTAAATCAGAAGACACTGCTAGGCGGGCTCTCGGCCAGCGCGGCCGCACAGGCGCAGCCATCCTGACACCAAATGATGCCAGAAGACGGGCAGCGCTAAGTGTGCCTGGCCACGGGATAACATAACAGCGCAGGCTCCGGGACGGAATCAAACAACGCTGAGGAGCCGGGGCACGGCGCCGGGGGGGTGGGAATGACGGCTGTGCTGCGTCATATTACGAAGGAAAGTCCCACCTCCGGGACGGTTTTACGGTATCAGTGGACACATTTTATAAGTGTTAAGTTCTGCGTGTGCAAGGAGCTAAACAAAAATAGCTACCTTTTCCTTGTGCAGCATTACTGCTGCACAAGGTGGCTCTTTCAGTAACAAACGCCTTGGGGGGGGGGGACAGATTCCCTTACATTTCAGTTGTTGTGTCAGCGTGGCGGTCGCAGGACACATTGCCGGCTACACAGCTGGGGATCAGCTGACGTTACTGAAACCCAATAACACTGGGTCGTATGTTTTGACTGTGCAGACGGCACTTCTGAGCCTCAACTGGCGGTGTTGGAGCCCAGGAATTTAAGTTCAGGTGGTAGAAAGATGAACACAACAGGAGACCTGGATAACGTATACAGTGACCTAATTATTTAATCAGGAAGAGGAGTGGCAAATTCCTGCGAGATCCAGGCCTTGTTCATTTTCAGGAAAGTAAGCCGGTCAACGTTATCGGAGGATAGTCGCATGCGACGGTCAGTTAGTACACCACCTGCAGCACTAAAGACACGTTCCGATAATACACTGGCCGCAGGGCAAGACAGCACCTCCAATGCATACTGGCTTAGCTCTGGCCATGTATCCAGCTTTGAGACCCAAAACTTGAAAGGGGAAGAGCCGTCTGGGAGTACAGCAAGAGGGCAAGACATGTAGTCTGTCACCATCTGACGGAACCGTTGCCTCCTGCTGACTGGAGCCGTCTGTGATGGTGTAGACTTTTGTGGGGGGCACAGAAAACTGTGCCACAGTTGGGCCATACTGGTCTTGCCTTGGGCAGAGGCACTGCTTCTGCTCCCTCTTTGTCCAGAGCCTCCACCACTGCCTGGACGCACTGAGCTGCTTTGGAATGCACTAGCAGCACTTCTCTCAGTTGGAATGGAGAAGATGATGGAATTCACCAGTGTGTCTTGGTACTCCCGCATTTTTCGCTCCCGGTTCAACGGTGTGATGAGGCTTTCTACGTTGTCCCGGTAGCGAGGATCGAGGAGGGTGAACACCCAATAATCAGACATGTTGAGAATGTGGGCGATGCGGCGGTCGTTTCTCAGGCACTGCAGCATGTAATCCACCATGTGCTGCAGACTGCCAACTGCCCAAGAAACGCTGTCCCCTGCTGGAGGCGTGATCTCTGCCCGCTCGTCATCACCCCACCCTCGCTGTACACACTGAGTACTGGACAATTGTGTAACTCCCTCCTCTGGACGGATGTCTTCCTCCTCCATTGACTCCTCCTCATCCTCCTCACAAACTGTCCCCTGCCTACGCGTTTGTGAGGAACCACGTGGCGCTGACTGTCCAGAAGATGATGGAAATGGTGAATCCTCATCCTCCACCTCTTCCACAACATCATCCCTTAGCGCTTGCAGTGATTTTTCAAGCAGGCAGATAAGGGGGACAGTCATGCTGACTAGTGCATCATCTGCACTCGCCATCCGCGTGGAATAATCAAAGGGACGCAAAACCTGGCAGACGTCATTCATAGTGGCCCACTCTGTGGTTGTGAAGTCTGTACGGCGCTGAGTGCGACTTCTTTGCGCCTGAAGCAGCTGGTACTCCATTACAGCTTGCTGCTGCTCACACAACCGCTCCAACATATGTAACGTGGAATTCCACCTGGTAGGTAGGTCACATATGATGCGATGTTCCGGCAGGCGGTGTCGGCACTGCAGAGCCGCAATGCGCGCTTTTGCCGTGCTGGAACGCCGCAAGTGAGCACACTCTAGGCGGACCTTGTGCAGCAGTGCATCAAGATCCGGATAGTCCCTCAAAAAGCTCTGCACGACCAAATTGAGCACATGTGCCAGACATGGGATGTGAGTGAGGTTGCCGAGGCCCAGAGCTGCCACCAGATTTCGGCCATTATCACACACTACCATGCCTGGCTGGAGATTCGCTGGCACAAACCACACATCGCTCTCCTGCTTGATGGCATTCCAGAGCTCCTGCGCTGTGTGGCTACGATTCCCCAAAAAAATTAATTTCAAGACGGCCTGTTGACGTTTGGCCACGGCTGTGCTCATGTCGGTCGTAACAGGTACACGTTCATCACGGGTCCATGTGGAGGTGGACTGTGACGGCTCCTGCAGCGATGATTCTGAGGAACTGGTGTAAGAGGAGGAGTCAATGCGTACAGAATGGATTCCTGCAATCCTTGGAGTGGGCAGGACACGTCCTGCGACACTCGCACGGTCTGTACCCGGATCAACGACATTAACCCAATGGGCAGTGAGGGAAAGGTATCGCCCCTGTCCATGTTGACTGGTCCACGCATCGGTGGTGAGGTGGACCTTGCTACTGACGGCGTTCAGTAGCGCGTGTTTTATGTGTCCCTCCACATGCTTGTGCAGGGCAGGGACGGCTTGCCTGCTGAAGTAAAAGCGGCTGGGCACATTGTACTGTGGGACTGCCAATGACATCAAGTCACGGAAGCTGTCAGTCTCCACCAGCCTGAATGACAGCATTTCCAGTGACAGAAGTTTGGCAATGCCTGCAGTCAGAGCCTGTGCTCGTGGGTGGTTTGACGAGAAAGGCCGCCTTTTCTCCCATGCCTGTACTACCGATGGCTGTAGACTGGGCTGGGAGTGTGTGGATGACTGGGAAAGTGGTGCTGCGGGTGGAATTACAGCGGGTCTCTGGACAACAGGGCCAGAGGTTCTTCCACGGCGATCCTGGGAGGAAGCCGAACCAGCTGCGTGTGAGCTGGAGGAAGAGGCAACACGAGCTGAAGAGGTGGTAGCTGCCGCTGTTGGTTGGCCTAGCTCTTCAGTGTGTTTTTCTAACTCCGCCGGGTGCCTAGTGCGCACATGTTTCCACATGTTGGAGGTATTGAGGTTGCTGACATTTTTCCCTCTTTTGACTTTTTGATGACACACCTTGCATCTGACATAGCAAATGTCATCTGCAACTGTGTCAAAAAAGGACCAGGCACTGCAAGTCTTGGGAGCGCCCTTTTTGGCTTTTGGAAGAGACATGCTCCTAACGGGTGCCAAAGCGGAGGCTGCAGGATCCGCAGTCTTCCCCCTCCCTCTCCCTCTTTGGGCCGTACGGGGAATCTCTTCCTCAGAGCTGCTCCCACCACCTTCCTGTCCCTCACGCCAAGATGGGTCAAGGACCTCATCATCTACACTACCCTCTGCCCCCAACTGCTCCTCCTGGGTAGTCTCAGCAGCAGAGCACGCACCAGTAAGTGGCACCTGAGTGTCATCATCAGCTGATGCGGCCTGCGATGTGGTGACCGGAGCCACTGGCCCACCCGCCTCTTCAGAGGAAGAGAGAAAAAGCTGTTGGGCATCACTACACCCTGCCTCTTCTTCCATTTCTCCAATGCTGCTTGGCTGGCCCCCTGTTTCCAAGCCAAGAGATTCAGAGAACAGAAGTAGAGACGGCTCCTGTCCTGGGCTCTCTGTCTGCCTGGGCAATTTGGCAGGTGGTGAAGAGACAGATGGCTGCTCTCCAGTGCTCTGTGTCTGAGAGGATGTGGCACTAATTGAAGTTGATGCATTAGCTGCCATCCATCCGACAACGGCTTCAATTTGTTCTTCACGCAGCAGCGGTGTACGGCGCTCTGACACAAAGCTGCGCATGAATGACTGTTGCCTGGTGAAAGTGGGTGCTGATGAGTCACCGGTGCCCGCAGCAGGCACAGAATCCCCACGTCCCCTCCCTGCTCCGCGCCCACGCCCACGCCCACGTGCCTTACTCACTGCCTTCTTCATCTTGGTTGACTGATAAAGATAAGCAGAAAAGTACTAACGGCTTTGTGTGCTTATTCCTGAACAACTCCTCCTAACAGGTATAAGAAACACTAATTTTCTAAAGTGTGGACTAGACTTTAATATGAGCTAATGTGGCCTACACAAATGTAAAGTGGTGTAACTGGTGTGTTTGGTGAACTTTATTATTTATTTATTTTTTGGGGGCTGAACTGACAACAGATAGAGCTGCAGTCACACGGAGACCGTGCAGACAGCCGTAAACGGCGCTGCAAGGCCCAAAAACCCTCCTCTACGTTATCCTATGTAGTGTTTTTCCACAAGTTAGCTGGAGACTGGTGGAAAGACACTAATAGGAATTTTTTGAAATAATGTGCAGCAGCCTGCACTACTTAAAACAAAATGAAAATTGATTTGGCGGTATGACGCAGTGAAGAACCCTGAGCTGGAGACAACCAGGCTATGGCTGCTCACAGACTACAGGGCGAGCTGCAGTCACACGGAGACCGTGCAGACAGCCGTAAACGGCGCTGCAAGGCCCAAAAACCCTCCTCTACGTTATCCTATGTAGTGTTTTTCCACAAATTAGCTGGAGACGGGTGGAAAGACACTAATAGGATTTTTTTGAATAAATTAGCAGCAGACTACACTACTTGGAAAAAAAAAAAAAAAAGAACAGTATGAGGCAATGAACCACCCTCCCTGAACTGAATACAACCAGCTATGGATGGCCTATGTGGCTGCACTCAGACTAGAGAGTGGGCTGCACTCACACACACACACACAGACCTTGCAGATCGCTGTGAAAACAGCGCTACAAGGCAAAAGCAAGGTGAATAGTAGGTGAACACAGCGGTTGCTAAATTAGCCTTTGGAAAGCACAAAGAAGCAAATCGCTATCTCTAAACTGGCCCTCAGTCAGCAAACAGCGTCCTGTCACTAACTGAATTCACAGCAGAGTGATCGCAAAATGGCGCCAGCGACTTTTAAACTGCATCATGACATCATTTCAGCAGCCAATCACAGCCTTGCCAGTAGTTTCATGCCCTCCATGCTAAACAGGATGTGCCCACACTTGGAATCATTCTCATTGGCTGAATTTGTGCATTTTGAATCTGGGAACTTCCGATTCCGGTATCCGATACGCGGCAAGTATCGGAATCCCGGTATCGGAATTCCGATACCGCAAGTATCGGCCGATACCCGATACTTGCGGTATCGGAATGCTCAACACTAGTCCCTGTCCTTTCACAATCAGGGCTTTCATGATGAGAGCATTATACTGCCTCTGCACAAATCCCTGGTTAGACCGCACATGGAGTACTGTGTACAATTTTGGGCACCAGTGCTCCGGAAGGTGTAAGGATTCTGGACTTTCCTGGTGCCTGTTCGCCCTAATCCAAGATGGAGTCTTGGATCTCGCCCTGTCATGGAACTTCCTTTCTGTCCTGATTATTTAAGTCCAGGTAATGTGTTCTCTTGTGCCTGAATATTTTGTGCTGCTGGCTCCTGAGCTTCTGCCGGTTTGCTGGTGAACTCCCTGCTTCTGCTCATTACTCGGTGGTCTGCCTTTCTCCATTCAGCTACCTCTCGCCTCTGGAACTTCTGTGACAAGCTGCACACCAGTGGAAGTATCTTCTTTGTTTGCAAGACTTTTCCCAGTGTTGTGCCTCTTTGCACAACCACACCAGGTGAGCAAGATTCAAGTTGTGCTTGTCTCATCGAGATTTACTCATCTGCTACGCTTAGATAGCGCTCTCACTCTTTTTCCCTCATCCTCGGTTTCCCAGGACTGCATTCACACAACGCATCATCTGTGAATTATTAGACTCCTACTAACAAGTACTGTGCACATGTGTGATCAAGTTTTGCTGGACTTCCTCATTTAAGTACTGTGTGCATACACACTAATAACCTTATTGGACTTCCTTGTTTTAATATCTGTTCACCTCTCAGTCTGCTGTGATTTACTTTATTGTGCTGAGGACCTTGTTACTACTGCAGGAATATCTGTATTATGCTCTGTTTGCTATTTACTATATAGAGCTGAAGACCTCATTGCAATTGCAGAAATATTTGTGTAATTTCTATTTACATTTCTGTTTCGAGTAAAACATTCTTTGCTGCAACTTGGTTCTCGGACTGGCATTATCCCATGCTATTAGATTCTGTAGTTCCCATATAATTATTACAGGATACTCAGGCCATAAAGGAATCTGCTGGGATATAGTCAACCGAGACAAAGATGGATCAGTTGTTTTCTATGATCTACTCTTTACAGGGGGATATTGAGGCACTGCAAAACAAGGTTGCTAACTGGGAGGCCCATTTTGGGCAGGCTCTTCAGGATTAAAGTAATCAGGTGGCTGGTCTGATGACAGCATGGGCACCTACACCTCCAACCCCAGTACAGCCACAGCCAACTACTCCTCCCAAGTTACCACCATTTAGGTTCAGTGGGGACCGTTACAAGTTTCGTGGGTTTGTAAACGAATGCCTTTTTTATTTTGATGTGCATGCCGTCCATTTCCTTACTGATCGATCTAAGGTTTTATGTATTATCATGTTGCTCAATTCCCAAGCTCTCGCATGGGCAAATTCGCTTATGGAGACTCGTGACCCTCGCTTGAATAACCTTGCCGATTTTCTTGCTGCTATGTCCATGATGTTCGATGATCCTAATCAACGCACTACAGGTGAGACCACTTTGTTAGCATTACGTCAGGGTAAGCGTTCTGTCATCGAATATGCCACTGAGTTTAGACGGCTGGCGGTGGATACGATTTGGGACAGTTATGCTCAATTACCTATTTTTAGGAGAGGATTGTCTAATGTGTTGAAAGATGAACTAGCTCATGTAGATGCTCCGGAAGAGTTAGACGCTTTTATTCAGCATTGTGTACGCATTGACATACGTCTTACAGAATGTAGACAGAAGAAATTTGTAGCCCCTATTCGTGTCACTAACTATTCCCTTCCTCCTAAAGAATCTACAGGCAAGTCCTCTTGGGAGGCTGAACCAGTTCCCATGCAGGTGGATGCGCTACAGCATCATGTGAGTAACGAGCGCAGAGCGCATCGTTTCCCGGAGAGTCTGTGCTTATATTGTGGGCAGTCAGATCACTTCCTCATCAACTGTCCAAAGCGACCTTGCAAGGTATTAGCCACAGTAGGGGAATTTGAAAATCAAGATGCTGAATCCATTACGTCGGAGTCTAGTTTTTCAGTGAGTGCCTTCTTCCCCTCTCTATCTATGACTGCCTCTCCTGAGACTCCGAAGGGTAAGGACATACATTGCTCCCTTCCCATTATGATCCGGTCGGCGGGACAATGGATTCCCTGTGCAGCTATGATGGATTCAGGGGCAGGAGGAAATTTTATGGACATAGCTTTTGCCAGGGAATATGGCATACAGACTCAGCAGAGAGCTGCTCCGGTAACTATGGAAAAGGTGGATGGCTCACCTCTAGTTTCTGGACCTGTAGATCAGGAGATGGGACTTCTGGAAGTTTTCATAGAGCCTGATCACCAGGAAAACCTGTCATTTATGTTGATCTCTTCTCCACATCTACCTTTAATTTTAGGAATTCCATGGTTGCAGTTGCACAATCCTACTATCAACTGGGAGACTAAGGAGATCACCTTTCCATCAAAGGAGACACCGGTAACAGGCCAGACAAGTCCAAGGGCTACAGTACGGGTTTCTGAGGAATCGTCTTTACCACCTGTTTATAGTGAATTTTCAGACATCTGTGAGAAAAAGATGGCAGACCAGCCTCCTCCTCACAGACCCTATGACTGTCCCATTGAGCTGCTTCCCGGAGCAGCTATTCCCTTCAAGAATGTCTATCCACTAGCAGTCCCAGAGCATTGAAAGAGTACATCGATGAGAATTTGGCTAAGGGTTTCATTCGCCCCTCCTCATCACCAGCAGGAGCACCCTTTTTTTTGTTAAAAAGAAAGATGGAACTCTTAGACCATGTATTGACTATCGAGAGATCAATAAAGTGACCGTCCGGAATCGCTACCCGTTACCGTTAATTCCTGAACTGCTGGAAAGCGTACGACAGGGCAAGATCTTCTGCAAGTTGGATCTTCGAGGAGCATATAATTTAATTAGGATCCGTCCTGGAGATGAATGGAAGACAGCATTTAGGTGTCGGTATGGGCATTTCGAATATCTTGTGATGCCTTTCAGTCTCTGCAATGCTCCAGCTACTTTCCAACATCTAGCAATATTAGCAATATATGAATATATATTCAGAGATCTTTTGGACCATTTTGTTGTGATCTATCTGGACGACATTTTGATTTTCTCTGACTCTTTGCAGGAACATCAGGAGCATGTGAAGACCGTCCTGAGGCATCTAAAAGAGAATCACCTCTACATTAAGCCTGAGAAATGCAAATTGCATCTCACAGAGATTCAGTTCCTGGGGTATGTCATCTCGCCACAGGGGCTTAACATGGAGGCAAGTAAGATCCACGTTATTCTTGATTGGCCTGCACCTAAAAATGTCAAGGAGGTACAGCGTTTCATCAGATTCGCAAACTTCTATAGACGATTCATTCGTAATTTCTCTGAAATTGTGTGACCCATTACACAACTATCTAAGAAGGAAAATACTTTCTTGTGGTCCTCACTGGCTCAGGAAGCTTTCGATTATCTTAAATCCCGGTTTACGTCTGCTCCTGTACTAATTCATCCAAACCCAGCACTTCCTTTTATCATAGAAGTGGATGCTTCGGACTGTGCTCTGGGGGCCATCCTCTCACAGAGAATGGGAGAGAAAAGCTTGGTACATCCATGTGCTTTCTTTTTCTTTTTTTTTTTCTCGCAGACTCTCCGCTGCAGAAAAGAACTGCGATGTGGGAGATACGGAGCATCTTGCCATTATCGCTGCTTTTAAGGAATGGAGACACCATCACCAGGGGGCTTCACAACCAGTTATTGTGCTCACGGATCATCGCAACCTGGAGTTCCTTAGATCTGCAAGATGTCTTTCTCCACGGCAGGCTCATTGGAGTCTATTTTTGAATCAATTTAACTTTGTCATTTCGTACCGCCCAGGTTCACGTAATGGGAAAGCGGATGCTTTGTCCCGAATCCATGCCACGGATTCCGTACCTGGGACCCCGTCTAAGACTATCCTGTATTATGCCAACTTTATCAGAGTCATTCAGAATAAGGACTTATGGAAGACCATTAAGGAGGCCTACGACACAGATCCATTTCACGCCAACCCGACTGCTGATGTGAACTTGGGTCTCAGAAACGGTATGTGGGTCCAGGATCAACGTTTATATGTTCCAGAGGACGTAAAGCTGCAGGTCCTCAAGTTTGTCCATGATTCCAAGTTGGCGGGTCATCGGGGGGTACAGAAGACACACAGGAGTTTCTGAGCCATTTTTTTTGGTGGCCTACCTGTCTGAAGGAAGTGAAGAGCTTTGTTCTCTCTTGTGAGGTATGTGCACGTTTCAAGACTCCCCGTGTATCATCTACTGGACTGCTTCAACCACTACCTGTCCCCTCTTGTCCTTGGGGGTCTATTTCAATGGATTTTATAGTTGAATTGCCCACCTCTGGGGGGAAAAAAAATCTATTCTGGTGGTTGTAGACCATTTTACTAAGGCTACTTTCACACTTCCATTTTTTTGTGTCCATCGTAGTGCAGCAAAATGACAGATCGATGGACGTCATGAAAGTAGTGAAAAACATGCGCGACGCATCCAGTGTAATGACGGATGTGTCGACCACAAATTCCGGTAAAATAAATGTCCGGGAACGAGAGAGAGCGAGAACAAAAATCCTTCCTGGCATGCTCAGAGGGGAAAAACTGCATCCGTCACTGGTCCAGTGTGTGACGGATCCTGGGTCCATAGGCTTCCATTCTAGTGAACGACGTATGACGCAAGATCCATCGCAACACGTTTTCCCAACGCAGACAAAAAATTTTACATTGAACATTTTTCCCAGACGACGGTCCGCCAAAACACGACGGATCCATCGCACGACGGATGCGACGTGTGGCCATCCGTTGTGATCTGTCGCTAATACAAGTCTATGGGAAAATGCAGGATCCTGCAAATTTTTTTGCAGGATCCTACATTCTCAGAAATCGACGGATTGTGACAGGAGCTGAAAGACTGAAGTGTGAAAGTAACCTAAGTGAAAGATATGCTTGATGAACAATGCTGCCAGAGCCCGTGCAGAAGGTAGCCGTGGAAGAGGCACCAAGTGCACCATTTTGGAAAAATGGTCGGTGATCACCCAGATAATGGTGAAGCTACAAGACTTGGGTAAGCCCACCACAAAATCCATCCAGACCATTTCCCAGGGCCTGTACGCCACCAGCAGTGGGTAAAGCAACCCAGCTGGCCATTGCTGAGAAGACTTGTTCTTGGCGCAGGAGACAGACGCCCGAACATAGTCTGCGACATTACGAGCCATATGCGGCCACCAGTATGTCCTCGCCAGTAGCTCAGATGTCCTTTTGGACCCAAAATGTCCACCCACCCTGGACGAGTGAGCCCAAGAGAGAACCTCAAATGCAGACTGGATGATACAAAAGTCTTGCCCGGAGGCACAGACTCTAGCAAAACTGGTACCACAGTTCTCAGGCTCTCGGTGGGGACAATAAGCTGAGGCTCCTCTTCCTCCTCCTCAGATGATACAATGGAGCGAGAGAGAGCGTCGGCACGAATATTCTTCTCCCCGGAAAGAAAATGGAGAGTGAAATGAAAGCATGAGAAGAACAAGGACCATCTGGCCTGGCAAGAATTTAACCGCTGGGCTGTCTGCAAGTACACCAAATTCTTCTGTTCTGTGATGACTTGGAAGGGAAAGCGAGCCCCCTCCAAGAGATGTCTCCACTCTGAGAAGGCCAACTTCATGGCTAGCAACTCCCTGTGCCCGATGGAATAATTCGTCTCCGCTGGTGAGAAGGTCTTGGAAAAGAAGAAGCAAGGATGCTTTCGACCTTGAGCATCCTTTTGGAAGAGGACTGCTCCAGCACCAACGGATGAGGCATCCACCTCCATTATAAATGGCTTATCTACATCGGGGCGATGTAGGATGGGAGCGCTAGCAAAGTGTGACTTAATGGAGTGAAAGGCCTTGGAGACCTCCTCAGACCACAATTTGGGATTTGCTTTCTTCTTGGTGAGGGCAACCAAGGGAGCTACCAAAGTTGAGAAGTGTGGAATGAACTGGCGATAGTAATTAATGAACCCCCATAAAGCGCTGCGCCTCTTTAAGAGAATGGGGTTTCTGCCAGTCCATCACAGCCTGTAGTTTGTCAGGATCCATAGCCAATCCCTGGGATGAGATGATATAGCCCAGGAAAGGTAAAGACTCCTGCTCAAACACACATTTCTCCAACTTTGCGTAGAGGGAATTTGCCCGTAAGAGGTCGAAGACTCTGCAAACATCTCTCTGGTGGAAGTCAATATCTGGAGAGTAGATGAGAAGATCATCCAGATGGACTACGACAGAGGTGGAGAGCATATTCCGGAAGATGTCGTTCACAAAGTCTTGGAAAATGGCTGGGGCATTACAGAGCCCGAAGGGCATCACCAGATATTCATAGTGCCCATCCCTGGTATTAAAAGTCATCTTCCATTCGTCCCCCTCACAGATGTGAATCAGGTTGTAAGCACCCCCGCAGATCTAATTTTGTAAATACCCTTGCTCCCCGAAGCCTATCAAAGAGCTCAGATATCAGGGGCAGAGGATACTTATTCTTAATGGTGATGGCATTAAGACCCCTGTAGCCTATGCATGGAGGTAGTTCTCCACTCTTCTTCTGCACGAAGAAGAACCCAGCCCCTGCAGGTGACACTGCCTTCCTGATGAATCCTCTTGCCAGATTTTCCTGGATGTACTGTGACATTGCCTCCATCTCCAGGAGAGATAACGGATAGACTCGACCCCGGGGAGGCTCAGTACCAGGCAAGAGGTCAATAGGACAGTCATAGGGGCGGTGAGGCGGAAGGATCTCCGCAGCCCTTTTGGAGAACACGTCCGCATAGGGCCAATATTGCTTGGGGAGAGAGGATAGATTTGTGGGTACCTCAGTAGTAGCAACCTGAACACATTAACTCTGACATCTACCCCCACAAGATTCACCCCATCCCAAAATTCTGCCTGTGGACCACTCAATATGAGGAGAGTAGCCAAGGTATCCCTAACAGGACCTCATCAATTCTCTCAGGAATGACGAGCAGAGATCTAATTTCCTGATGAGAAAAAGGGATGGTCTGGTGTTTTATCTGTGAGGGCAGTGTCGGCCCATTTACCACTCGTACGGTTACTGGTTGAGCTAACATTACCAGGGGAATTGCGTGACGTTGGGCGAAGGCGGAAGACATAAAATTGCCCTCTGCCCCAGAATCCACGCAGAGCTCTACCCAGTGGGTAAATGAGCCTATAGTAATTGTCCCCTTAAAGGACAATTTGGAGGCAAACGTCACCGTGTCTTGTGCACCTCCAGCTACTACCACTAGACGCTGACTTTCCTCGACCGCTGGGGACATCTGGTGGCAAGATGTCCTGACTGCTGGCAAACATGACAAACCTGGAGTGCACGAGCAGTCCGGGACTTAGATCCCACTCGTGACACTTCCATGGCCTCATGTGACTTATGGGCCTGGACTGGAGATTCCAAAGGTTTGGCGAGGGTGGGAGCCAGCCGAAACCTCTGCCTATACTGGGCTCGCTCTAACCTCCGCTCGTGAAAACAGAGGTCAATACGAGTGGACACAGCTATTAACTCCTCCAGTGTGGCGTGAAATCTCCCTAGTGGCCAGAGCGTCCTTCACGTGGTCAGCCAGCCCCCTCCAAAATATCGGAATAAGGGCTTTATCCGACCACTCCAGTTCAGATGCTAGGGTGCGAAAGTGGACGGCAAAATGGCTGACCAAGGACAAGCCCTGAGTCAATGCCAACAGTTGGAGCACCATATCATGGGTGACACGAGGTCCGAAATAGACCTGTTTCAGAGTGCTCAGGAACAACGGAGCACTCTGCACCACATGATCGCCACGCTCCCACAGTGGCGTAGCCCACTCCAACGCCCTGTCCGACAGGATAGACACAATAAATTCCACCTTAGCCCGCTCTGTGGAGAAACGTGCAGCCAGAAGCTCGAGATGTATAGAGCACTGGCTCACGAAATGCCTACAAGATTTACTATCACCAGAATTTTTTTCTGGCAGCGGGAGGCGAGATAGAGTTGGAACAGGGGTGGCAGTGGACAAGGTTGCTGCAGCCACACTAGCAGCCTGAACAGCAACTGCGGTTACATCCACAGCTGAAGTTGTGAACTCGAGAGCCGCCAACCTACCCTCCAGCTGCTAGATGTGTGTCTGCCATTTACTAGCCAGACCCTGGCGCTAGTATTATGTTAGGGTTGGCAGAAATCACTGAATATATGTTCAAATTAGTTGGTGCATTTGCAACCCGGGGTCCACCGTGCAGGAGAACAACCCGCTGCCAGAAATGGCGGCACTATATGGCGGTATAAGCGAACTCTGTTACTTCACAGAGTCACAGAGAAATGAAGACACTGTGCCCTGTTAACCTCACAGAGGCACAGCTACCAAATTAAGCAAAGAGTGGTCATGCAGTCAGCATAGCACACAAGCAACTCCTCTCCGGTGGAGCTGGAATTCTAATGGCTATACGCCAGCACTGAATTCACATAGAAAACTCCTCACCAGAGGTGCCAGCATTCTAGGGGCTTATATCAGCCAAACCCTGACCACACACAAACATGACCACAATGAAGCTGCGCTCACAACATAGGTTGATACTAGCGCATGGCCGTGCGGCCATGCAAACCTTTTATAGCTGCAGCAACTTCAGGACCTTCCTAGGGGACCAATGGTAGCTGCTACAGTATCTGAGCAACTTCAGGACCTTCCTAGAGGACCAATGGTAGCTGCCACAGTACCTGAGCATGTGACCCCCGACATCCAACAAGAGGTCTTACCCTGGGCATGTGGAGCGCCCCCACATCAGGGCAATGGGGTACTCGGTACCGGGTCCTTTCGGTTCGGGGGATGTCACGGTGGCCTGACCTGGTCCATGGCCCTTTGAGGGGCGTCCAATAAAAGATAAAGTGTTTATAGCAATAATCCTGTTTGTGACGCCAAAATTTGGAGCGCCTCCACGTCAGGGCAATGGGGTACTCGGTACCGGGTCCTTTTGGTTCGGGGGATGTCACGGTGGCCTGACTCGGTCCGTGGCCCTTTGAGGGGCGTCCAATAAAAGATAGTGTTTATAGGAATAATAGTGTTCGTGATGCCACCTGTGGTATCCGGTCATGGTGACCGACGCTGCTTAGGGGTCCGCTGGGGTGATGGAATTGCAGCTAGATTGTATACCTTCCCACAGGTGAAGTATGTCCCCAGGGCTTCCCAGAGTGCAGATGGTGGATGGTGGATGATGTAAGGTGCAGTGAATAATGAGGACACAAGGTTGCAGTCCCTTTACCTTTACTGAAGGCTTCAGCATCCACAGTCCAGGGTGCCAGATCACAGGGTAGGCAGAGTCCGGCCGGTCTGAAGGCAAATCCAGAGTCCCCTTATCCAGGTGGAATTCAGTAGCCTTCCTATAGCGCCTGTGTGTTGTAGTACCTCCCTGCTGGGCAACTCGGTAAGGTCCTCACAACTGTTGTAGATGTTCTAGATGTTATGTCTTCCTCTCTGTCCCCCAGATGGTATGGATAGGACAAACCCGTATGACTGGTGACATGAGACTTGTTATAGAGACCCTAGAGACGCCTCGGCCCCCAGAAGTTGCCACCCTGCCTCCTGGGTATATGGTCGGGCAGCCAACGTGGAATTAACTGTCCTGCCAGTCTCTGAAGTAAAGCATAGAGTTCCTTACTCCCTCGGTGTTCTGGCTGCCGGTTATGCGCTCCAGAAAGAAGCAGCCTTTTACAGGGCAGAACTCCTTCTGGTTTTCCTCTCCTTGTGCTATGACTAGTGTTGACCATTCCGATACTGCAAATATCGGGTATCGGCCGATATTCGCTGTATCGGAATTCCGATACCGAGTTCTGATATTTCTGCGATATCGGAAACGGAAGTTCCCACAGTGCAAAAATGCAGTATAATAGAGTGTGGGCGGTGCGTGGCTCTGTGCGGGCGGGGTCTGTGCGTGCCTGCCAGGGGGTCTGTGTGGCTTGCCAGGGGGTCTGTGCGGCCTCTCCAGGGTCTGTACGGCCTGTCGGGGGGTCAGTACGGCCTGCCGAGAGGTCTGTGCGGCCTCTCCAGGGTCTGTACGGCCTGCTAGGGGGTCTGTGCGGCTTCTCCGGGGTCTGTGCGGCTTGCTGGGGGGTCTGTGCAGCCTGCCGGGGGTCTTTGTGTCTGTGCAGGCATCGTCCAATGGGACTACAAGTCCCATCGGACGATGCTTGCTACAATGACAGTGATTGACACATTAGCCAATGATGGGACAGTAGTAGTCCCATCATCCGGCTAATGTGTTGAATGTACAAAAAAAAAAAATACTTGATACATACTACATACATGCTACATAAATGCTCCATACATGCTACATGCATGCTACATGCATGCTACATACATGCTACATACATACTACATACATACATGCTACATACATGCTACATACATACATACATACATGCTACATTCATACATGCTACATACATGCTACATACATGCTACATGCATGCTACATGCATGCTACATACAGTTATATGAAAAAGTTTGGGCACCCCTATTAATCTTAAGCTTAATGTTTTATAAAAATTGTTTTTTTCGCAACAGCTATTTCAGTTTCAGATATCTAATAACTGTTGGACACAGTAATGTTTCTGCCTTGAAATGAGGTTTATTGTACTAGCAGAAAATGTTCAATCTGCATTCAAACAAAATTTGACAGGTGCATAAGTGTGGGCACCTCTCCAGAAAAGTGACATTAATATTTAGTAGATGCTCCTTTTGCAAAAATAACAGCCTCTAGTCGCTTCCTGTAGCTTTTAATGAGTTCCTGGATCCTGGATGAAGGTATTTTTGACCATTCCTCTTTACAAAACAATTCCAGTTCAGTTAAGTTTGATGGTTGCCGAGCATGGACAGCCCTCTTCAAATGATCCCACAGATGTTCAATGATATTCAGGTCTGGGGACTGGGATGGCCATTCCAGAACAGTGTAATTGTTCCTCTGCATGAATGCCTGAGTAGATTTGGAGTGGTGTTTTTGATCATTGTCTTGCTGAAAGATCCATCCCCTGCATAACTTCAACTTTGTCACTGAATCATGAACATTATTGTCAAGAATCTGCTGATACTGAGAGGAATCCATGCATCCCTCAACTTTAACAAGATTCCCGGTGCCGGCATTGGCCACACAGCCCCAAAGCATGATGGAACCAAGTGTTTTTCTTGGAATGCTGTGTTTTTTTGCCGCCATGCGTAACGCCTTTTTGTATGACCAAACAACTCAATCTTCATTTCATCAGTCCACAGGACCTTCTTCCAAAAAGAAATTGGCTTCTCCAAATGTGCTTTTGCATACCTCAGCCGACTCTGTTTGTGGCGTGCTTGCAGAAATGGCTTCTTTCGCATCACTCTCCCATACAGCTTCTGCTGCAAAGTGCGTTGTATAGTTGACCGATGCACAGTGACACCATCTGCAGCAAGTTGATGCTGCAGCTCTGTGGAGGTGGTCTGAGGATTGTCCTTGACTGATCTCACCATTCTTCTCTGCCTTTCTGATGTTTTTCTTGGCCTGCCACTTCTGGCCTTAACAAGAACTATACCTGTGTTCTTCCATTTCCTTACTATGTTCCTCACAGTGGAAATTGACAGGTTAAATCTCTGAGACAGCTTTTTGTATCCTTCCCCTGAACAACTATGTTGAATAATCTTTGTTTTCAGATCATTTGACAGTTGTTTTGAGGAGCCCATGATGCCACTCTTCAGAGGAGATTCCAGCTGGAGAACAACTTGCAAGTGGCCACTTTAAGTAGCTTTTCTCATGATTGCATACACCTGGCTATGAAGTTCAAAGCTCAATGAGGTTACAAAACCAAAAAAGTGCTTTAGTAAGTCAGTAAAAAGTAGGGAGGAGTATTTAAGGCCGGCGTCACACTGGCGTAGTGCATCCGATGCGAGAACATCGGATGCGATATGCTAATGACACTCGGCTCCTGCTCGCAGCAGAGCAGGAGCCGAGTGTCATGCGTCTGTGCTCCAATTCTCTCACACAGGGAGGATCGGAGCACAGCTGCGGAGGAGGCGGAGAAAAGAATTTCTCCATCTCCTCCATTGCTGGGGTCCGCTTATAACGCACAGCACTCGGATGATATCCGAGGGGTGTGCGCTGTCTCACTCGCACTCATAGGCTTATATGGGTGCCAGTGTGCCGAGAGTTTTCCTTGGTCCGAGACAATCGCAGCATGCTGCGATTGTCTCGGACCGAGGAAAACGGCCGGCAAAAAGTCGGCTGGTGGGAGCTGCCCCATAGCTGAACATTGGTCCTAGTGCAATGCGATTTTTTTATCGCATTGCACTCGGCCGTTTAAAACGCCAGTGTGACGCCGGCCTAAAACAAGAAAATGACAAGGGTGCCCAAACTTATGCACCTGTCAAATTTTGTTTGAATGCAGATTGCACATTTTCCGTTAGTACAATAAACCTCATTTCAAGGCAGAAACATTACTGTGTCCAACAGTTATTAGATATATGAAACTGAAATAGCTGTTGCAAAAAAAACAACAATTTTTATAAAACATTAAGCTTAAGATTAATAGGGTTGCCCAAACTTTTTCATATAACTGTACATACATGCTACATACATGCTACATATTACATACATACATGCTACATACATGCTACATGCTGCATACATGCTACATACATGCTACATACATACATACTACATACATACATAAAACATACATACTGCATACATACTCCATACATACATACTGCATACATACATACATACTACATACAATACATTCATACATTACATACATGTAGACATACAGTACATTAAACATAGATTACATACTCACCATTACTTGTCATTTTGATCCCCGAAGCCAGTGTCAACCTGTAAAAAATATGAAAAAAACAAACAACCAATATACTCCCTGTCCGCAGAAATCCACGAGTGTCCCACGACGATCTCCCGTGGAGAACGGCAGCAACAGCTGTTGCAACCACTCTCCAGGGGCCCCAGGAACACAATGAGGGGAGGAAGGTATACCTCCGCCGCTATAAAAAAAAGGCCCTAGTCTCACTTTATGGCATTGCTGTATGAGAAATTTTCCCAGGCAGAAATTGCCATAAAGTGAGATTTTGAACTCAGGTAACCTCAGTGATGCACTGCAGGAGCCATTGTCTCCTGTCAGTGTGTCACTGAGGGTCCTATAGAGCAGTGACATCACCCGATGTCACTGTTCTATAGGGGAGATCGTCGTGGGACACTCGTTATTAATTGGACTACGGCGGACAGGTAGTATACGGTTTATTATTTTACGTTATTTGCAGGCGCTGAAGTATGGTGAAATGAAGAATATTAAAATACTTTTTTCTAATGTGTGTGTGTTTTATTAACCCTTTCTTACTATTGGATTAATAACGGATAGGCGTCTTATTGACGCCTCTCCGTTATTAACCCGGCTTAATGTCACCTTACAATAGCAAGGTGACATTAACCCCTTATTACCCTATATCCCACCGCTACACGGGAGTGGGATGAGAGGGGCTAAGTGCCGGAATTGGCGCATCTTACAGATGCGCCATTTCTGTGGCGGCTGCGAACTGGTATTTGTGGCCGGGGGGGGGAAGGCAATATCCATGGCCCCTCTCTAGGCTAAGAAAATCAGCCCGCAGCTGTCTGCATAGCCTTTCTGGCTATAAAATATAGGGGGACCCCACATCATTTTTTTGGGGGGTCCCCCTATTTTAATAGCCAGTAAAGGCTACGCAGACTGCTGCGGGCTGATATTCATAGCAGGCTACAGATATTGGTCCCCGGCCGTCGGCTTTTTCTGGCGCAGAAAATTGCGCGGGAGCCCATGCCGTTTTTTTCTGGGTTTTTTTGTTTGTTTTTTAACTCAATGCTCATAAAGGCCACTTTCACACTTGCGTCGGTACGGGACAGTCGCTATGCGTTGGGCCGATGTACCAACGCACGTTGTGAAATTTGTGCCCGACGTGGGCAGCGGATGCAGTTTTTCAACGCATCCGCTGCCCATTCTGAAGTCCGGGGAGGAGGGGGCAGAGTTTCTGAAGCGCATGCGCGGTAGAAAATGGCGGACACGACGGACAAAAAAAGTTCACTTGAACGTTTTCTCGTGCCGAAGGTCCGCCAAAACATGACATGCAGTTTTTGGTGCAGGTTTTGATGCTGGTTTTTGCTGCAGTTTTTGGTGCGGTTTTTGATGCGGTTTTAGATGCTGTTTTTGATGCGGTTTTTGATGCTGTTTTTGATGCAGGTTTTTGTTCCCTTTTTTTGACCAGTTTTGATGCAGTTTTTGGAAATAAATAAATGGAAAAAGGTCATGATTTGAATGGAAACATGCATGAAAAACCGGATTCGGAGGCCAGATTCATCATTTCACATCTGTTTCATCCTTTTTTGCTGGATCCGTCACTGTGCGTTTTTTCGCCGGACAGAAAAACCGTTCCTCTGTATGTGTTTTCCGTCTGGTGGAAACAGCTTTTTTGACGGATCCTGCAAAAAACGGATGAAATGTGTGGCCATCAGGCGCAATCCGGCGCTAATACAACTCTATGAGGAAAAAACGGATCTGGCGGAAAAAAACGGATCCGGCGGAAAAAAACAGATCCGGTGGAAAAAACGGATCTGACGGAAAAAACGGATCCTGCAAATGTGCTCGCAGGATGCGTTTTTTCCCATAGACTTTTATTAGTGATGGATCGCGACGGATGGCCACACGTTGCGTCCGTCGTGTAACGGATCCGTCGTGTTTTCGTGTTTTGGTGGACCATCGGCACGAAAAATCGTTCAAGTGAACATTTTTTTGTCCATCGCGTCTGCCATTTTCTACCACGCATGCGCAGCAGAAACTCTGCCTCCTCCTCCCCGACTTCAGAATGGGCAGCGGATGCGTTTAAAAACTGCATCCGCTGCCCACTTCGTGCACAAATTTCACAACGTGCGTCGGTACGTCGGCCCGACGCATAGCGACGGACCTGTACTGATGCAATTGTGAAACAGGCCTTTATGAGCGTTGAATTTAAAAAAAAAAAAAAAAAAGAAAATACGGCGTGGGCTCCCGCACAATTTTCTGCGCCAGAGGGGGAAAGCCGATGGCCAGGGGCCAATATTTGTAGCCTGCTATGAATATCAGCCCACAGCTGTCTGCGTAGCCTTTACTGGCTATTAAAATAGGGGACCCCCCAAAAAAAATGATGTGGGGTCCCCCTATATTTTGTAGCCAGAAAGGCTATGCAGACAGCTGCCGGCTGATATTCATAGCCTAGAGAGGGGCCATGGATATTGCCCCCCTTCCCCTGGCTACAAATACCAGTCCGCAGCCGCCCCGGAAATGGCACATCTGTAAGATGCGCCAATTCCGGCACTTAGCCCCTCTCTTCCCACTCCCGTGTAGCGGTGGGATATGGGGTAATAAGGGGTTAATGTCACATTGTATTATAATTGTATGAGGCCGGGTTAATAACGGAGAGGCGTCAATAAGACGCCTATCCGCTATTAATCCAATAGTAAGAAAGGGTAATAAAACACGCACACATTAGGAAAAAGTATTTTAATATTCTTCATTTCACCATACTTGCCATACTTCAGCGCCTGCAAAAAACGTAAAATAATAAACCGTATACTACCTGTACGCCGTAGTCCAAGTAATAACAAGTGTCCCACGACGATCTCCCCTATAGAACAATGACATCGGGTGATGTCACTGCTCTATAGGACCCTTAGTGACACACTGACAGGAGACAATGGCTCCTGCAGTGCATCACTGAGGTTACCTGAGTTCAAAGTCTCACTTTATGGCAATTGCTGCCTGGGAAAATTTCTCATACAGCAATGCCATAAAGTGAGACTGGGGACTTTTTTTTTTACAGCGGTGGAGGAATACCTTCCTCCGGTCATTGTGTTCCTGGGGCCCCTGGAGAGTGGTTGCAACAGCTGTTGCTGCCGTTCTCCAAGGGAGATCGTCGTGGGACACTCGTGGATTTCTGTGGACGGGGAGTATATTGGTTGTTTGTTTTTTTCATATTTTTTACAGATGACTGGTTTCGGGGATCAAAATGACAAGTAATGGTGAGTATGTAATCTATCTTTAATGTACTGTATGTCTATATGTATGTCATGTATGTAATGTATGAATGTACTGTATGGAGTATGTATGTTGTATGTCGTATGTATGTATGTAGTATGTATGTTGTATGTATGCATGTAGCATGTATGTAGGACGTATGTAGCATGTAGTATGTATGTAGCATATAGTATGTGTGTAGCATGTATGTAGCATGTATGTAGCATGTATGGAGTAGGTATGGAGTATTTTTTTTTTCATTCAACACATTAGCCGGATGATGGGACTACTACTGTCCCATCATTGGCTAATGTGTCAATCACTGTCAGTGTAGCAGGCATCGTCCGATGGGACTTGTAGTCCCATCAGACGATGCCTGCACACACGCACAGAGCCCCCCAGCATGCTGCACAGAGACCCCCCCATGCCGCACAGAGACCCCCCCACGCCACACAGAGGCCCCCCACACCACACAGAGACCTCCCCCCACGCCGCAGAGACTCCCCACGCCACACAGAGACCCCCCACGCTGCACAGAGACCCCCCATGCCACATAGAGCCCGGGCAGCCCACATACAGCCCCGGCACACTGCATACAGCCCCGGCATGCCGCATAGCACCAGGGCAGCCCGGATACAGCCCCGCATAGAATTAGATCCCTGGCAGGCCCGCACAGACCCCGCCCGCACACACAGACACTAACAGTGTCCGCCCACGCACCACCCACACTCTTCCCCCCTCCAGAACAGCATATAGAAGGGCAGAAAGGGCTTATTTACATTCTGATATTTGTGTCCCATTGTCTTGCATTGGTATCGGTGTCGGCGATATCCGATATTTTTTGGATATCGGCCGATCCAATCCGATACCAATACTTTTGAATATCGGAAGGTATCACTCAACACTAGCTATGACTTTGTGTCTCACTCTCCACAATACAATTCCTTTTGGTGTCCTTTCTTAGGATGCTGCCGCACGTGGGGCAGGCGCAGCTCCGTGACCCTCTGGCTAGGCCTCTGACAGGATCCCACCCTGTCAGGGACCTCTCTCTTTGCAGTTCTGTGATGTTCCTCCTTCCCCTCTGTCTGTCTGACAGGAACTGACTGGGTGAAGCCCAGGCAGCATCTGACTGAGTCAAGCTCAGCCAGCTTCTGACTAACTTTCTCTCCAACCCACCAGTCTTACCCTAATGTGAGGAGTGCCCTAATAGATAGGAGCGTAGCTCCCCCTGGTGGATTGGAGTGTGAAGTGTGTTGTGTTGTTTGTGATACCTGGTAAGGTGAACTCTTTTATTGCCTCCAGATGTAATATCACTCCCCCTGGTGGAAGAATAACATTACTGCAACGACCAGGACTCTGGGGCGCTGCACATGCTCAGAAGGGGAAAAGCAGGACTTAGTCCCAGAGATGTCTGGTCGCTGCTGACCAGTACTGGTTACAATGGCTGAGCCAGGAAAGGCAGCAGTAACCATCCGCACAGTATCAGGCTGAGCCAGATGCTGGGACCAACATCTCCACTGAACAGGCTCCACTGCGGCTGGAGAAGAATGGGAGACCACAGCGGAGATGGCTCGAGATTTCCACTGTGCAGAGACGGGAACTCGACCCTAACATTAGGCACACTAGAATTTCTAAACATTTGATATGTTTTAAAGAACTGAAAATGCTCATTTGTGGAATTTACACATTAGGAGGTCACATTCACTAAACAAAACAGCTATTTAACTCCAAAACATTGTAACAGGCCAAGTTACATGTTAAAGTAGGACCCCTTCTTTGATATCACCTTCAGGCCGGCCTCACACTAGCGAGTTTTACGGACGTAAGAGCGCAGAAATTACGTCCGTAAAACTCGCAAAATAAACGGCACAATTATTCTCAATGGGGCTGCTCCTATTAGCCGTATATTACGGTTCAGTATTATACGGCTTTCTACGGCCGTACAAAATCGCAGCATGCTGCGTTTGTCAGCGTATTGCGCAAAAAAATCGCTAATGAAAGTCTATGGGGGCGAGAAAAATACGGATTCCACACGGACCTGCAGTGTGACTTGCGAGAAATACGCAGCGCTGTTAGTGAAAAGTCGGTAATTCAATTGCCGGCTTTTCATTTCTCCTGCACAAACCCGACAGGATATGAGACATGGTTTACATACAGTAAACCATCTCATATCCCCTTTTTTTTGCATATTCCACACTACTAATGTTAGTAGTGTGTATGTGCAAAATTTCAGCGCTGTAGCTGCTGAAATAAAGGGTTAAATGGCGGAAAAAATTGGCGTGGGCTCCCGCGCAATTTTCTCCGCCAGAGTGGTAAAGCCAGTGACTGAGGGCAGATATTAATAGCCAGGAGAGGGTCCATGGTTATTGGCCCCCCCGTGGCTAAAAACATCTGCCCCCAGCCACCCCAGAAAAGGCACATCTGGAAGATGCGCCTATTCTGGCACTTGGCCACTCTCTTCCCACTCCCTGTAGCGGTGGGATATGGGGTAATGAAGGGTTAATGCCACCTTGCTATTGGAAGGTGACATTAAGCCAGATTAATAATGGAGAGGCGTCAATTATGACACCTATCCATTATTAATCCAATTGTTGGAAAGGGTTAAAAAACACACACACATGATTTAAAAGTATTTTAATGAAATAAACACAGCGGTTGTTGTAATAATTTATTGCTCTCTCATTCCATTTTCAGACCCTCGCTTGGCAAAACAATAAACACACAAGATACATACCCTCTCTGATGAACTGTCACGTCCCACGAAGTAATCCATCTGAAGGGGTTAACTAATATTACAGGCAGAGCTGCGATAAACCACTCGCTCGTGCCTGTAATCCCCCGGGTGCTGAAAGGAAAGCAGTGATCTATACTTACATTCAGTCGCGGTGATGCGCCCCTGCTGGATGTTCTCATGAACTGCAGCCTGGGAACTTTTTCCCACGCTCCAGGTCATATGAGGACATCCACCAGGGGGCGCATCACCGCGACTGAAGGTAACTATAGGTCATTGACCTACATTTCCTTCAGTCGCGGTGATGCGCCCCCTGGTGGATGTCCTCATATGACCTGGAGCGTGGGAAAAAGTTCCAAGGCTGCAGTTCATGAGAACATCCAGCAGGGGCGCATCACTGCGACTGAATGTAAGTATAGATCACTGCTTTCCTTTCAGCACCCGGGGATTACAGGCACGAGCGAGTGGTTTATCGCAGCTCTGCCTGTAATATTAGTTAACCCCTTCAGATGGATTACTTCGTGGGACGTGACAGTTCATCAGAGAGGGTATGTATCTTGTGTGTTTATTGTTTTGCCAAGCGAGGGTCTGAAAATGGAATGAGAGAGCAATAAATTATTACAACAACCGCTGTGTTTATTTAATTAAACTACTTTTAAATCATGTGTGTGTGTGTTTTTTAACCCTTTCCAACAATTGGATTAATAATGGATAGGTGTCATAATTGACGCCTCTCCATTATTAATCTGGCTTAATGTCACCTTCCAATAGCAAGGTGGCATTAACCCTTCATTACCCCATATCCCACCGCTACAGGGAGTGGGAAGAGAGTGGCCAAGTGCCAGAATAGGCGCATCTTCCAGATGTGCCTTTTCTGGGGTGGCTGGGGGCAGATGTTTGTAGCCACGGGAGGGCCAATAACCATGGACCCTCTCCTGGCTATTAATATCTGCCCTCAGTCACTGGCTTTACCATTCTGGCGGAGAAAATTGCGCGGGAGCCCACGCCAATTTTTTCCGCCATTTAACCCTTTATTTCAGCAGCTACAGCGCTGAAATTTTGCACATACACACTACTATCATTAGTAGTGTGGAATATGCAAAAAAAAGGGGATATGAGATGGTTTACTGTATGTAAACCATGTCTCATATCCTGTCGGGTTTGTGCAGGAGAAATGAAAAGCCGGCAATTGAATTACCGGCTGTTCACAGATATCGCGCTGAATGAAATCTAAATACAGAATATATATATATGTGTCTCAATGACATATATATATATATATATATATATATATATACTGTATATATGTTTTCCCGAACATTTGAGCACATAAATCCATTAGATGTCGGTTTTGCAAGCCTGCGCGAAAATCTCGCAGTACGGATGCCATACGGATTACATACGGAGGATGCCATGCGCAAAATACGCTGAAACACCCTGACTACGGATCAATATTTTGGGAACATTTCTCTGTATTACGGCCGTAGTACGGACGTATAATACGTGGCGTATTGTCTTACGCCAAGTGTGAGGCCGGCCTCACAGTTCTTGCATCCATTGAACTTGTGAGTTTTTGGAGAGCTTCAGCTTGTATATATTTGCATGAAGTCAGAATAGCCTCCCAGAGCGGCTGTTTTGATGTGAACTGCATCCCACCCTCCTAGATCTTTTGCTTGATGATACCCCAAAGGTTCTCTATAGGGTTGAGGTCAGGGGAAGATGGTGGTAACACCATGAGTTTATCTCCTTTTATGCCCATAGCAGCCAATGACTCAGAGGTATTCTTTGCAGCATGAGATGGTTCATTGTCATGCATGAAGATGATTTTTCTCCTGAAGGCAATTTTCTGCTTTTTATACCATGGAAGAAAGTTGTCTGTCAGAAAATCTATCTACTTTGCAGAGGTCATTTTCACACCTTCAGGAACCTTAACCCCTTAATCCCATATGATGTACTATACCATCGAGGTGACCTGGGGCTTAATTCCCAGTGATGGGATAGTACATCATATGCTATCAGTCGTGCTCATGGTGGGAGCGCGGCTGATCGCGGCCGGGTGTCAGCTGACTATCGCAGCTGGCATCCGGCACTGCTAGGAGTGGTCACGGACCACTCCCGGCACAATAACCCCTGGAACACTGCGATCAAACATGATCGCAGCGTTCCGGCGGTACAGGGAAGCATCGCGCAGGGAGGGGGCTCCCTGCGGGCTTCCCTGAGACCCTTAATGCAATGCGATTTGCTCACCTTGTACCGAGCTTCTCCCCCCTGTGGGCCCCGGATCCAAAATGGCCGCGGGGCTACTTCCGGGTCCAGCAGGGAGGTGGCTTACCAGCGCCTGCTCAAAGCACTGGTAAGCCTGCAGCCCTGCATGTTAGATCACTGATCTGACACAATGCTGTGCAAAGTGTCAGATCAGCGATCTGACCCTATAACATGATGCCCCCCTTGGGGCAATGTTATAAAGTAAAAAATATATATATATTCACATGTGTAAAAAAAAAAAAAAAATTCCTTAATAAAGAAAAAAAATATATATATTGTTCCCATAAATACATTTCTTTAAATAATAAAAAAAACAATAAAAGTACACATATTTGATATTGCGGTGTCCGTAACGACCCCACCTATAAAATTGTCCCACTAGTTAACCCCTTCAGTGAACGCTGTAAGAAAAAAAAAAAAACGAGGCAAAAAACAATGCTTTATTATCATACTGCCGAACAAAAAGTAGAATAACACGAGATCAAAAAGACGCATATAAATATCCATGATAGCGCTGAAAATCTTGTCCCACAAAAAACAAGCCACCATAAATCAACATTAGCGAAAAAATAAAAAAGTTATAGTCCTCAGAATAATGCGATGCAAAAATAATTATTTTTTCTATAAAATAGTTTTTATCATATAAAAGCGCCAAATCATAAAAAAAGATATAAATGAGGTATCGCTATAATCGTACTGACCCAAAGAATAAAACTGCTTTATCAATTTTACCAAACGTGGAACGATATAAACGCCCCCCCCCAAAAAAAAAGAATGTCATGAATAGCTAGTTTTTGGTCATTCTGCCTCACAAAAATAAGGAATAAAAAGCAATCAAAAAATATCACATGCCCGAAAATGTTACCAATAAAAACGTCATCTCGTCCCGCAAAAAAAACAAGACCTCACATGACTCTGGAAAAATTATAGCTCTCAAAATGTGGAGATTCAAAAACTATTTTTTGCAATAAAAAGCGTCTTTTAGTGTGTGACAGCTGCCAATCATAAAAATCCGCTAAAAACCCACTATAAATAGTAAATCAAACCCCCTTCATGACCCCCTTTGTTAGACAAAAATAAGAAAATTAAAAAACGTATTTATTTCCATTTTCTCATTAGGGTTAGGGCTAGGGCTAGGGTTAGGGTTTGGGTTGGGGCAAGGGTTCGGGCTAGAGTTGGGGCTAGGGTTAAAGTTAGGGCTAGGGTTGGTGCTAAGGTTGGGGCTAAAGTTAGGGTTGGGGCTAGGGCTAAAGTTAAGGATAGGGTTGGGGCTAAAGTTAGGGTTGGGGCTAAAGTTAGGGTTGGGGTTGGGGCTAAAGTTAGGGTTAGGATTACATTTACGGTTGGGATTAAGGTTAGGGGTGTGTCAGGGTTAGGGTTGTGGTTAGGGTTATGGTTGGGATCATGGTTAGGGGTGTTTTGGAGTTAGGGGTGTAGTTAGGGTTGGGATTAGGGTTAGGGGTGTGTTGGGGTTAGGGGTGTGGTTGGGGTTAGGGGTGTGGTTGGGATTAGGGGTGTGTTTGGGTTAGGTTTTCAGTTAGAATTGGGGGTTTCCACTGTTTAGGCACATCAGGGGCTCTCCAAACACAACATGGCGTCCGATCTCAATTCCAGCTAATTCTGCGTTGAAAAAGTAAAACAGTGCTCCTTCTCTTCCGAGCTCTCCTGTGCGCCCAAACAGCGGTTTACCCCAACATATGGGATGTCAGCATACTCAGGACAAATTGTACAACAACGTTTGAGGTCCAATTTCTCTTGTTACCCTTGGGAAAATAAAAATTTAGGGGACTAAAAAACTACATAAAATATAATTTTTGTGAAAAAAAAATGATTTTTTATTTTCACAGCTCTGCGTTATAAACTGTAGTGAAACACTTGGGGGTTCAAAGTTCTCACAACTAGTGTTAAGCATTCCGATACTGCAAGTATCAGGTATCGGCCGATATTTGCGGTATCGGAATTCCACTACCGAGTTCCGATAATTTCAGTATATCCGATACCGGAATCGGAAGTTCCCATAATTCAAAGAGCCAGAATTCAGCCAATGAGGAATGATTAGAAGTGTGGGCACATCCTGTTCTGCATGGTAGGCATGTAACTACTGGCATGGCTGTGATTGGCTGCTGAAATTATGTCATGATGCAGTATAAAAGTCACCGCCGCCATTTTGTGTTCACTCTGCTGTGAATTCAGTTAGGGACAGGACGCTGTGTTCTTACTGAGGGCCAGTTTAGAGATAGCGATTTGCTTCATTGTGCTTTACCCAGGCTAATTTAGCAACTGCTGTGTGAGAATCTTGTTTTTGCCTTGCAGCGCTGTTCACGGCTGTCTGCAAGGTGTGTGTTTGAGTGCAGTCTGGTCTGCAGCCACCGCTGGTTGTAGTCAGCTCAGGGTGCGTCACTGCCTCATACCGTTCCATTTTCCTTTTTTTTTCTATTAGTGCAGCCTGCTGCACATTTTTTCAAATTTATCCTATTAGTGGCTTTCCATCCGTATCCTGCTAGATTGTGCAAAAACACTATATAGGATTACATAGAAGAGCTTTTTTTGGCCTTGCAGCGCCATTTACGACTGTCTGCATGGTCTCTGTGTGAGTACAGCTCACTCTGTAGTCTGTTCTGCCGCCACAGCCGCATGTAGTCAGCTCAGGGTGCGTCACTGCCTCATACCGTTCCATTGTCCATTTCTCAATTAGTGCAGCCTGCTGCACATTTTTTCAAATGTATCCTATTAGTGGCTTTCCATCCGTATCCTGCCAGGTTGTGGAAAAACACTATATAGGATTACATAGAGGAGCCTTTTTTGGCCTTGCATCGCCGTTTACGGCTGTCTGCACGGTCTCTGTGTGAGTGCAGCTCACTCTGTAGTCTGTTCTGTGGAAAAAACAAAAAGTTCACCAAACACTCCACTTTAGAGTTGTGTAGGCCACATTACCTCATATTAAAGTCTAGTCCACACTTGATAAAATTAGTGTTCCTTATACCTGTTAGCAGCTGTTCAGGAATAAGCACACTAAGCCCTTAGTACTTTTCTGCCTATCTTTATCAGTCTACCAAGATGAAGAAGGCAGGGAGTAAGGCACGTGGACATGGGTGTGGAGGTGGAGCAGGGAGAAGACGTGGGGATTCTGTGCCTGCTGCGGGCACCGGTGACTCATCATCCCCCAGTTTTAGCAGGGAACAGTCCTCCATGCGCAGCTTTGTAGGAGCTCGCCAAGCCCCGCTGCTGCAGGACGAACAAATTGAAGCCGTTGTCTGATGGATGGCAGCTAATGCATCGACTTCAATTAGTACCACATCCTCTCAGGCACAGAGCACTGAAGAGCATCCACCTGTCTCTGAACCACCTGCCAAATTGCCCAGGCAGTCCAGTCAGAGAGCCCAAGACAGGAGCCATCTCTACTTCTGTTCTCTGAATCTCTTGGCTTGGAAAAAGGGGGCCAGCCAAGCAGCAATGGAGAAATGGATGTAGAGGCAATATGCAGTGATGCCCAACAGCTTTGTCTCTCTGACTCTGAAGAGACGGGTGGGCCAGTGCCTCCGGTCAGCACTCCTCAGTACGCATCTGATGATGAGACTCAGGTGTCACTTTCAGGTGTGTACTGTGCTGCTGAGACTACCCCAGAGAAGCAGTTGATGGAAGAGGGTAGTGTAGATGATGAGGTCCTTGACCCATCATGGCGTGAGGTACAGGAAGGTGGTGGGAGCAGCTCTGAGGAAGAGATTACCCAAACGGCACAAAGAGGGAGAGGAAGGAGGAAGACTGCGGTGCCTGTAGCCTCCACTTCGGCATCCATTCGGAGCATGCCTCTTCCAAAAGCCGAAACAGGTGCTCCCAAGACTTGCAGTGCCTGGTCCTTTTTTGACACAGTTGCAGATGACATTTGCTTAGTCAAATGCAAGGTGTGTCATCAGAAAGTCAAAAGAGGGAAAAGTGTCAGCAACCTCAATACCACAAATATGTGGAAACATGTGTGGACCAAGCACGTGGTGGAGTTACAAAAACACACTGAAGACCTAGGCCAACCTACAGCGGCACCTACCACCTCTTCAGCTCATGTTGTTGCCTCTTCCTCCAGCTCACACACAGCTGGTTCGGCTTCCTCACAGGATCTCCATGGAAGAACCTCTGGCACTGTTGTCCAGAGACCCAGTGTAATTCCACCCACAGCACCACGTTCCCAGTCATCCCCACACTCCCAGCCCAGTCTACAGCCATCGGTAGCACAGGCATGGGAGAAAAGGCGGCTATTCTCGGCAAACTACCCCCAAGCACAGGCTCTGAATGCTGGCATTGCAAAACTACTGTCCCTTGAAATGCTGTCATTCAGGCTGGTGGAGATTGACACCTTCTGTAACTTGATGGCATTGGCAGTCCCACAATACAATGTGCCCAGCCGCTTTTATTTCAGCAGGCAAGCTGTCCCTGTCCTGCAAAAACATGTGGAGGGACACATAAAACACGTGCTACTGAACGCCATCAGTAGCAAGGTCCACCTCACCACCGATGCATGGACCAGTCACCATGGACAGGGGCGATACCTTTCCCTCACTGCCCATTGGGTTAATGTTGTTTAGCCGGGCCCAGATCATGCGAGTGGCGCAGGACGTGTTCTGCCAACTCCAAGGATTGCAGGAATCCAGTCTGTACACATTGACTCCTCCTCATACTCAAGTTCCTCAGAATCATCGCTGAAGGAGCCGTCACAGTCCACCTCCACATGGACCCGTGAAAGTTTACCTGTTATGACCGATATGAGCACAGCCGTGGCCAAACGTCAACAGGCCGTATTGAAATTAATTTCTTTGGGGAATCGAAGCCACACAGCGCAGGAGCTCTGGAATGCCATCAAGCAGGAGAGCGACGTGTGGTTTGTGCCAGCGAATCTCCAGCCAGGCATGGTAGTGTATGACAATGGCCAAAATATGGTGGCAGCTCTGGCCCTAGGCAACCTCACTCACATCCCATGTCTGGCACATGTGCTCAACTTGGTCGTGCAGAGTTTTTTGAGGGACTATCCGGATCTTGATGCACTGCTGTACAAGGTCCGCCTAGAGTGTGCTCACTTGCGGCGTTCCAGCATGGCAAGATCGCGCATTGCAGCTCTGCAGTGCCGATTCCGCCTTCCGGAACATCGCATCAAATGTGACCTACCCACCAGGTGGAATTCCACGCTACATATGTTGGAGCGGTTGTGTGAGCAGCAGCAAGCAGTAATGGAGTACCAGCTGCATCAGGT
Organism: Ranitomeya variabilis; assembly: GCF_051348905.1. Taxonomy (NCBI): domain Eukaryota; kingdom Metazoa; phylum Chordata; class Amphibia; order Anura; family Dendrobatidae; genus Ranitomeya; species Ranitomeya variabilis. Next base: position 182,152,736 of record NC_135235.1, on the reverse strand, counting down.
GCAAAGAAGTCGCACTGCGCACCGTTAAGACTTCATAACCACTGAGTGGGCCACTATGAAGGATGTCTGCCAGGTTTTGCATGCCATCGATGATTCCACGTGGATGGCAAGTGCAGATGATGCACTAGTCAGCATGACTGTCCCCCTTATCTGCCTGCTTGAAAGAACACTGCAAGCGCTAAGGGACGATTGTGTGGAAGAGGTGGAGGATGAGGAGTCACCAATTCCATCTGCTTCTAGACAGTCAGTGCAATGTGGTTCCTCACAAAGGCCTAGGCAGGGGACACTTTGTGAGGAGGAGGATGAGGAGGAGTCAATGGAGGAGGAAGACATCGGTCCAGAGGAGGGAGTTACACAATTCTCCAGTAGTCAGTGTGTAGAGCGAGGGTGGGGTGATGCAGAGCAGGCAGAGATCACGCCTCAAGCAGGGGACAGCATTTCTTGGCCAGTTGGCAGTCTGCAGCACATGGTTGATTTCATGCTGCAGTGCCTGAGAAATGACCGCCGCATCACCCACATTCTTAACACGGCTGATTATTGGGTGTACACCCTCCTTGATCCTTGCTACTGGGACAACTTTCAAAGCCTCATTACACCGTTGAACCAGGAGCGTAAAATGTTGGAGTACCAAGACACACTGGTGCAGTCCATCATCTTCTCCAGTCCAATCGAGAGCAGTGCTGCTAGTGCTCTACAAAGCAGCTCAGTACATCGAGGCAGTGGAGGAAGCTCTGCACAAAGAGGGAGCAGAAGCTGTGCCTCAGCACAAGGCAAGACCAGTATGGCCCAACTGTGGCAAAGTTTTGTGTGCCCGCCACAAATGTCTACACCATCACAGATGGCTCCAGTCAGCAGGAGGCAACGTTTCCGTCAGATGGTGACATACTACATGTATTGCCCTCTCAGTGTACTCCCAGACGGCTCTTCCCGCTTCAAGTTTTTGGTCTCTAAGCTGGATACATGGCCAGAGCTTAGCCAGTATGCATTGGAGGTGCTGGCTTGCCCTGCTGCTAGTGTATTATCGGAACGCGTCTTTAGTGCCACAGGTGGTTTACCAACAGACCGTCGCATGCGACTATCCTCCGATAACGTTGACCGGCTTACTCTTCTGAAAATGAACAAGGCCTGGATCTCGCAGGAATTTGCCACTCCTCCAGATTAAATAATTGGTTGGCTACAGTATCCAGGTCTCCTGTTGTGTTCATGTTTCTACCACCTGGACTGTAATCCCTGGGCTCCAACACCGCCAGTTGCTGATCAGAAGTGCCGTCTGCACAGTCAACACACATGACCCAGTGTTATTGGGTTTTAGTAACGTTAGCTGATCCCCAGCTGTGTATCCGGCAATGTGTCCTGCTACCTCCACGCTGACACAACAACTGAAATTTAAAGGAACCTGTCCCCCCCAGGCGTTTGATACTGAAAGAGTAACCTTGTGCAGCAGTAATACTGCACAAGGAAAAGGTGGCTCTTTTAGTTATGCTCCTTGCACACACTGAACTTAACACTTATAAAATGTGTCCCCTGATACAATTAAACCGTCCCGGAGGTGGGACTTTCCTTCGTAATGAGACGCAACACAGCCGTCATTCCTACCCCGTTGGCGGCGGGGTGCAGCCTCCTCAGCGTTGTTTGAATCTGTCCCGGAGCCTGTGCTGTTATGTTAAACCTTGGGCATGCGCAGTTAGTGCTGCCCGTCTTCTGACATCATTTGGTGTCAGGATGACTGTGCCTGTGCGGCCGCGCTGACCGAGATCCCACCTCGCAGTGTCTTATTTATTCACACTGCGGGGCATGTGCAGTGCATATCTTCACCTAAGGTTCTCACTCATCTCCCTCCAGCTTTTTCAGACTGTGCGCCGTCAGCTGATCCCTAATAGCATGCCACGGCCATAACACCGCACAGTCTGAAAAAGCCGGAAGGAGGTGAGTGAGAGGCGAAGATATGCACTGCGCATGCCCATGAATCCCAGGCCCGCAGTGTGATTAAATCAGAAGTCACTGTGAGGCGGGATCTCGGGCAGCGCAGTCGCACACTGCACAGAGAAAAACACTTGCTCCTGTATTAGTGGGGTTCAGTAACGCCAGCTGCTCCCCTGCTGTGTGTGCGGCAATAACTCATGTCTGCTCCTCCTCCTGTCCCTGGGCTCCAACACTGCCAGTTGCTGCTCGGAAGTGCTGTCTGCACAGAGGAAAACACTTGCTCCTGTGTTAGTGGGGTTCAGTAACGCCAGCTTCTCCCCTGCTGTGTGTGTGCGGCAATAACTCTAGTCTGCTCCTCCTGCTGTCCCTGGGCTCCAACACCGACAGTTGCTGCTCGGAAGTGCTGTCTGCACAGAGAAAGAACACTCGCTCCTGTCTTAGTTGGGTTCAGTAACACCAGCTGCTCCTCTGCTGTGTGTGCAGCAATAACTCAAGTCTGCTCCTCCTGCTGTCCCTGGGCTCCAACACCGCCAGTTGCTGCTCGGAAGTGCTGTCTGCACAGAGAAAAACACTCGCTCCTGTGTTAGTGGGGTTCAGTAACGCCAGCTGCTCCCCTGCTGTGTGTGCGGCAATAACTCATGTCTGCTCCTCCTGCTCTCCCTGGGCTCCAACACCGCCAGTTGCTGCTCAGAAGTGCTGTCTGCACAGAGGAAAACACTCGCTCCTGTGTTAGTGGGGATCAGTAACGCCAGCTGCTCCCCTGCTGTGTGTGTGCGGCAATAACTCTAGTCTGCTCCTCCTGCTGTCCCTGGGCTCCAACACCGACAGTTGCTGCTCGGAAGTGCTGCCTGCACAGAGAAAAACACTCGCCCCTGTGTTAGTGGGGTTCAGTAATGCCAGCTACTCCCCTGCTGTGTGTGTGGCAATAACGCAAGTCTGCTCCTCCTGCATTCCCTGGGCTCCAACACCCCCATTTGCTGCTCCGAAGTGCTGTCTGCACAGTCAACAGTTGCTCCTCTATTATTGGGGTTCAGTAACGCCAGCTGCTCCCCTGCTGTGTGTGTGCGGCAATAACTCTAGTCTGCTCCTCCTGCTGTCCATGGGCTCCAACACCGACAGTTGCTGCTCGGAAGTGCTGCCGGCACAAAGAAAAAACACTCGCTCCTGTCTTAGTTGGGTTCAGTAACACCAACTGCTCCCCTGCTGTGTGTGCGGCAATAACTCACGTCTGCTCCTCCTGCTGTCCCTGGGCTTCAACACCGCCAGTTGCTGCTCGGTAGTGCTGTCTGCACAGAGAAAAACACTCGCTCCTGTGTTAGTGGGGTTCAATAACGCCACCTGCTCCCCTGCTGTGTGTGTGGCAATGTGTCCTGCAACCGCCATGCTGACACTACAACAGATATTAAACTGCTTCAAGTGCAGGCCTCGGCCTACACTCTACTTCTTCTGCATTCCCTGGGCTCCAACACCGCCAGTTGCTGGTCAGAAGTGTTGTCTGCACAGAGAAAAACACTCGCTCCTGTGTTAGTGGGGTTCAGTAACGCCAGCTGCTCCCCTTCTGTTTGTGCGGCAATAACTCATGTCTGCTCCTCCTGCTCTCCCTGGTCTCCAACACCGCCAGTTGCTGCTCGGAAGTGCTGTCTGCACAGAGGAAAACACTCGCTCCTGTGTTAGTGGGGTTCAGTAACGCCAGCTGCTCCCCTGCTGTGTGTGTGCGGCAATAACTAGTCTGCTCCTCCTGCTGTCCCTCGGCTCCAACACCGACAGTTGCTGCTTGGAAGTGCTGCCTGCACAGAGAAAAACACTTGCTCCTGTGTTAGTGGGGTTCAGTAATGCCAGCTACTCCCCTGCTGTGTGTGTGGCAATAATGCAAGTCTGCTCCTCCTGCATTCCCTGGGCTCCAACACCTCCATTTGCTGCTCCGAAGTGCTGTCTGCACAGTCAACAGTTGCTCCTCTGTTATTGGGGTTCAGTAACGTCAGCTGCTCCCCTGCTGTGTATTTGGCAATGTGTCTTGTGACCGCCACGCTGACACTACAACTGAAATTAAAGGGAACCTGTCCCCTCCCCCCAGGCATTTCTATCTGAAAGAGCCACTTTGTGCAGCAGTAATGCTGCACAAGGAAAAGGTGGCTCTGTTTGTTATGCTCCTTGCACACGCTGAACTTAACACTTATAAAATGTGTCCCCTCATACCGTGAAACCGTCCCGGAGGTGGGACTTTCCTTCGTAATGAGACGCAACACAGCTGTCATTCCTACCCCCTAGGCGGCGCATTAGTGCTGCATAAGGTGGCTCTTTCATGTACAAAGGCCTGGGGGGGTTAAAGGTACCCTTTCAACTTGCTCCAATTAGGCCTCAGCCTACACTCTGCTTCTCCTGCATTCCCTGGGCTCCAACACCGCCAGTTGCTGCCCGGAAGTGCCGTTTGCACAGTCAACACTTGCTGCCGTGCTATTGGGTTTCAGTAACATCAGCTGCTCCCCAGCTGTGTATCCGGCAATGTGTCCTGCGACCACGATGCTGACACTACTACAGATATTAAACTGCCTCGAGTGCAGGCTTCGGCCTACACTCTGCTTCTCCTGCATTCCCTGGGGTCCAACACCACCAGTTGCTGCTAGGAAGTGCCGTTTGCACAGTCAACACTTGCTACTGTGTTATTGGGTTTCAGTAACGTCAGCTGATCCCCAGCTGTGTACCCGGCAATGTGTCCTGCGACCGCCACGCTGACACTACAACAGAAATTAAAAGGAAACTGTCCCCCCCAGGCGTTTGTAACTAGAAGAGCCACCTTGTGCAGCACTAATGCTGCATTTGAACAAGGCTTGCTCTTTCAGTTATTCTCCTTGCACACGCTGAAGTTAACACTAATAAAATGTGTCCCCTCGTACCTTCAAACCATCCCGGAGGTGGGACTTTCCTTCTTAATGAGACACTGCACAGCCGTCATCCCTAACCCCTTGGCACCGGGCGCCGCCTCCTCAGCATTGTTTGAATCTGTCCTGGAGCCTGTGCTGTTGTTATCCCTTGGCCATGCGCAGTTAGCGCTGCCCGTTTTCTGACATCATTTGTTGTCAGGCTGGCTTCGCCTGTGCGGCCGCCCTTCCCGAGATCACGCCCCGCAGTGTCTTATTTATTCACACTGCGGGGCTGGGATTCATGGGCATACGCAGTGCATATCTTGCCTCTCACTCATCTCCTTCCGCCTTCTACAGACTGTGCAGCGTCATGGCCGTGGCATGTGATTAGGGATCAGCTGATGCCGCACTGTGTGAAGAAGGAGATAAGTGAGAGGCAAAGATATGCACTGTGCAAGGCCATGACTCCCAGCCCTGCAGTGTGAATCCATCAGAAGACACTGTGGGGCGTGATCTCGGGCAGTGCGACCGCACAGGCACAGTCAGGCTGACATCAAATGATGTCAGAAGACGGGCAGCGATAACTGCGCATGGCCAAGGGATAACATAACAGCGCAGACTCTGGTACACAAACAAACAATGCGCAGGAGGCTGCGCCCGGCGCCAAGGGGGTATAAATGACAGTTGTGCTGCGTCTCATTAAGAAGGAAAGTCCCGCCTCCATGATGGTTTCACAGTATGAGGGGCCAAATTTTATAAGTGTTTCGTTCAGCGGGTGCAAGGAGCATAATTAAAAGAGCCACCTTTTCCTTGTGCACCATTACTGCTGCACTAGGTGGCTCTTCTAGTTGCTAATGCCTGGGGGGTTAAAGGTTCCCTTTCATCTTGCTCCAATTAGGCCTCAGCCTACACTCTGTTTGTCATGTAATCCCTGGGCTCCAACACCACCAGTTGCTGCTCAGAAGTGTTTTTGGCATGGGTACTCCCTCCTGCCCAGCCCAGTTCCAGCACGCCAGCTATTTCTGGGTAGTGTCAAGGTCACTTGGCTTCCAATCCGACTCTATGGTGCCTGCAGTTTAGGTGCTTCCTATGTGGGCTACAGGAACTGGCAATCAAGGCTGGTTCCATAGTGCTAATAGGACAAGCTCCCCCTGTAGGACTGTGGATTTTTGGTAACCACGGCCGGCTCACGGCCTAGCAACTTTTGTTTTTCCTGTGGACCTTCTGCTGCCTATCTGAGTTCCAGCACCATTCGCTGGTTCTTAGGAAGACAATCTTGAATTGGTCCCCCTGGTTCCAGTACCGTCAGCTGGTTCTGGGCAGAGACTTTGGCTTAGGTGCCTCCTTCTGGGTATCCGAGTTCCAATAACATCAGGTGGTCCTTGGTAGTGCTTTTTGGCACGGGTAAGTCCTGCTTATTAACCGGGTTCCAGTAACGTCAGCTGGTCCTCGATTGTTCCATTGGCTCTTGTACCTTCTGCTACCCATCCGGGTTCCAGTACCGTCAGCTGGTTCTCGTCAGTGTCTTTGGCTTATACCTTCTGCTCCCCATCCTGCTTCCAGTACCGTCAGCTGGTTCCAGGCAGAGCCTTTGGCTTAGGTGCCTCCTACTGGGTATCCGAGTTCCACCAATGTCAGGTGGTCCTTGGTAGTGCTTTCTGGCACGGGTACCTCCTGCTTAGTAACCGGGTTCCAGTACCGTCAGCTGGTCCTCGGTAGTTCCATTGGCTCTTGGACCTTCGGGTAGCCATCTGGGTTCCAGTACCATCAGCTGGTTCTCGGCATTTCCTCAGCCTTCTTGTACCTTCTGCTACATTTCCAAGTTCAAGACCCTAAAGACGACGACCCTGAAGACCACTCCTAAGATGACAATGACCTCAGAGATGACGGCCCCTAAGACGACGACCCTGGAGACGATGACCCTGGAGACGACGACCCTGAAGACCACCTCGAAGACGATGACGATCCTGGAGACGACGATCCTGGAGACGACGACCCTGAAGACCGAGAAGCAGAAGAACAAGAAGCTGCAGAACAAAGAGCAGAAGAACATTGAGCATAAGACTAAACATCAGAGCAAAATATATTATCTAAATTATAAGCAGAAGAAGCAGTGTATGGGGGAGAGTCCGTTCCTCCTCATAGTGTCCCTGGAAAAGCCTGCTGCTGCAGGCCAAACTGAAACTGAAACTGACAGGCAGAACGGAAGGTGTAATCTTCAAACTTTTATAGATAACAACTACAGGAATGCCTGTCACAAATAAGAATATGATGAAGAATATGAAGAAGTAGAATATGAAGAAGAATAATAGTTGAATAAAAAGAATCTGAAGAATGTAACAAAAAAGAATAATAGGTAGAAGATGAAGAAGAAGATGAATAAGGTGAAGAAGAAGTTGATGTAAAAGATGATGCTGCTGAGGATGATGAAGAAGAAAGTGTCGGAGAAGTAAAAAAGAAGGTGAAGAGCATGGAATTAGTGAAACATCAATATCTGACAAAATATAAAAAATCTTAACATAGTCAATATCTTGGTAACTCCGAATGTCTTAAAAAAAAAATTTAATTCCTGCTATTCCATTTGATTGGGCTAAGCCTCTATGCCTTTAATGTCTCCTCCACCTCCCCCAATACAACCTACATTATTTTTAGTTGTTTTCTTCATGTAGAATGAACCTACAAGGAAAGAAAGGGTTTATTTTAATTCCGATATTTTGGTCCCATTGACTTGCATTGGCATCGGGAATCGGTATCGGCGATATCCGATATTTTTCTAATATCTGCCGAGGCAATCCTATACCGATACTTTTGGATATCGGAAAGTATCGCTCAACACTACTCACAACACATCTAGATTAGTTCCTTGGGGGGGTCTAGTTTCCAATATGGGGTTACTTGTGGGGGGTTTCTACTGTTTAGGTACATCAGGGGCTCTAAGATCCTCCAAAAATAGAAAATACAGCAAAACAAGGCAGAGATGCTTACCTGCCTAGGCCACCAAACAAATGCACTCTCAGGATGCAGTGGACCCATGTGGTAGAAAAAACACAAGTGCAGCATAACCGATGAAGCAGCCACTCACAACCTACCAAATTAATGGAGGGGGTGGCTGCTTGGCACATTGCTGCACATAAAAGACTTGTATGCGGCGCTGTTCACACAATGGAGATGCACAGCATCCAGGCAAGCCTAGTAGTGACACCCTTCTATTAGATCAGGCGGGCCTGCCCAGTGCTATCCAAATGCACCCCATGTGAACAGACACCACAGTTTACAAGACAAAAATGGGCCGAACTGCACCCTGGAAAAAAAGTGCAAAAAACACATAAAAAAAAATTTCTATGTGAGGTATTGGTTAATATTTTGGCCAAAATACGGAAGCTCATGACCCGCGTCAAGGGTCCCCACGCTCATGAGTCCTAACTCTAAACAGCAAAAGCACAAAAAGAGGATTCAAAGATCCTCCAAAAATAGAAAATACAGCAAAACAAGGCAGAGATGCTTACCTGCCTAGGCCACCAAACAAATGCACTCTCAGGATGCAGTGGACCCATGTGGTAGAAAAAACACAGGTGCAGCATAACCGATGAAGCAGCCACTCACAACCTACCAAATTAATGGAGGGGGTGGCTGCTTGGCACATTGCTGCACATAAAAGACTTGTATGCGGCGCTGTTCACACAATGGAGATGCACAGCATCCAGGCAAGCCTAGTAGTGACACCCTTCTATTAGATCAGGCGGGCCTGCCCAGCGCTATCCAAATGCACCCCATGTGAACAAAAATCCTCTTTTTGTGCTTTTGCTGTTTAGAGTTAGGACTCATGAGCGTGGGGACCCTTGATGCGGGTCATGAGCTTCCGTATTTTGGCCAAAATATTAACCAATACCTCACATAGAAATTTTTTTATATGTGTTTTTTGCACTTTTTTTCCAGGGTGCAGTTGTCTGCTGATGTCAAGTAGACATGTGGGAAATGTTACTTGTTAAGTATTTTGTGTGACGTATCTCTATGATTTAAGGGCATAAAAATTCAAAGTTGAAAAATTGCGAAATTTTCGCAAAATTTCTGTTTTTTTCACAAATAAATGCAGGTAATATCAAAGAATTGTTACCACTATCATGAAGTACAATATGTCATGAGAAAACAATGTCAGAATCATCAGGATCCATTGAAGCGTTCCAGAGTTATAACCTCATAAAGGGACAGTGGACAGAATTGTAAAAATTGGCCCGGTCATTAACGTGCAAACCACCCTTGGGGCTTAAGAGGTTAAAGGGCCCTACCAGCTGTTTCTGGCCCAAAACATGACTCTTCCATCTCCTTGCTGACCTTGCATCCTTGTTGGTACATGGTGGCCATCCACCAACCATCCACTACTCCATCCATCTGGACCATCCTGGGTTGCTCGACACTTATTAGTAAACAAGACTGTTTGGAAATTAGTCTTCATGTATGTCTGGGCCCACTGCAACCATTTCTGCTTGTGAACACTGTTTAGGGGTGGCCGAATTGTAGGTTTATGCACCACAACATGGAAGAGAGTTGTCAGTCAGAAACTCTATATACTGTGCAGAGGTCATTTTCACACCTTCAGGAACCTTAAGGCTATGTGCACACGTCCAGAATTGCAGCGGAAATTTCCGCAGCAGTTCCGGAACTCCCTGCATCAGGAAAAATGCTTGCGGAATTGGCATGCCTTTTCTCGCTAAACACTAGCATTTTACAAGCGTAATTAGCTTGCAGAATGCTAGCGATCTATAACATTGCTTAGAAAACTGATAGTGTTTTACAAGTGTGACCAACTTTTTACTATTGATGCAGCCCATGCAGCATCAATAGTAAAAAGATATCGTGTTTAAAAAAAAAAAGAATAAAAAATCATGATATTCTCACTTTCCCCGGCAGTCTTTCCGTTCCTCGCGATGCTCCCGTTCCCAATAATGCCTAGCGGCAATGACCTCAGATGACGTAGAGATCTCACGAGACCGCTACGTCATCACAGGTCATTCTCACAATGCATTATTGAGAACGGGAGAATATGGTTCCCAGGGCCTGGAGGAGAGTCTCCTCTCCTCCACCTTAGGTACCAACCACACAATAGCCGCTTACTTCCCGCATGGTGGGCTTAGCCCCATGCGGAAAGTAAGCCGATCAATGCATTCCTATGTGTTCGGAATCCCCGCGATTCGCACAAAGAATGAACATGCTGCATTTTTTTCCCGAATGTGATTCCACTGCAGAAAAAAACGCAACATGTGCACAAAAATTGCGGATTGCATTATAATAATAGGATGCTTAATGTATGCGGTTTTTTTCGCGGTTTTATCACGTTTATATAGCGAAAAACCGTGAAAAATCCTGAATGTATAAACATAGCCTAAAGGGCCCTACCAGCGGTTTCCCAATGATTCTGGCCCAAAGCATGACTCCTCCACCTCCTTGCTGATGTCGCAGCCTTGTTGGGACATGGTGGCCATCTACCAACCATCCACTACTCCATCCATCTGGATAATCCAGGGTTGCTCGACACTCATCAGTACACATGACTGTTTGCAAATTAGTCTTCATGTATGTCTGGGCCCACTGCAACCGTTTCTGAACACTGTTTAGGGGTGGCCGAATAGTAGGTTTATGCACCACAGCAAGCTGTTGAAGGATTCCTACACCTTGAGGTTCGAGGGACTCCAGAGGCACCAGCTGCTTCAAATAACTGTTTGCTGCTTTGTAATGGTATTTTGGCAGATGCTCTCTTAATCTAAAGAATTTGTCTGGCAGAACCTTCCTCATTATGCCTTTATCTGCATTAACTCTGTCTGTGCTCTGTTTCAGTCACAAATCTCTTCACAGTATGATAATCACTCTTACATTTTTGTGAAATATCTAATGTTTTCATACCTTGTCCAAGGCATTGCACTATTTAATGCTTTTCAGAAGCAGAGAGATCCTTTTTATTTCCCATATTGCTTGAAACCTGTGGCCTGCTTAATAATGTGGAACATCATTTTAAGTAGTTTTCCTTTAATTATAATCACCTGGAAAACTAATTATCACATGTGCTTAAGATTGATGTCAGTGATCCATTGAACCCTGAGACACAATATCATCCACGAGATTATTTGAAAAACAAACAATTAAATCTTTATGACACTTAAATCCAATTTGCATAATAATTTTTAACATGGTGTAAATAAAATGGGAATGGTGACAGTTTTCTTGCGTAGGGTGTCTTGCATTGAAATCTGCTGCAATGACCCGGTTACTGCATTCACAAGACATCAACACAATTTCTATCCGCTCCTCACGTGTTAACCTCTGCAACATGTCAATGGCTGTAAACAAAGAGAAACTTGTAAATAACTCATGAAAGAATAAAGTTAAGTTAAAACCAAACACACTATTGTTTTTCTTGTGAAATTGTTGTGAAAATAAGTTTGATGTGCCACATTACCCTCTTCCCATTCAAAAAATAAAGTTGGATCCAAACATCCGACTTCAAAATGGCCACTGTTATGATCCTAGTGGCAAGGATCGCAAATCTGACTAGCTAAGAAACTGAACCGACAACTAGCTCTGGGGAAGTGGTAACTGAATTGACCGCAACCTGATCCTATCCGCAAACAACTATAAGTAGCCGTGGAACGTTACCTGGAAATCCTAGACGTCTCGTCACGGCCTGAGAAACTGACTATTCCTAGAGAGAAAGTAAGTCCTCACTTGCCTCAGAGAAATGACCCCCAAAGATATAGAAAAGCCCCCCACAAATATTAATGGTGAGTTAAGTGGAAAGCACATACGCAGAGATGAAATAGATTTAGCAAATGAGGCCCACTAACACTAGATAGCAGAAAATAGGAAGAGAACTGTGCGGTCAATGAAAAACCCTATTCAAAATATCCACGCAGAGATTGCTCGAGCCCCCGCACCAACTAACGGTGCGGGGGAAGCAACTCCGTACCCCAGAGCTTGCTAGCAGCAAGAAATCACATATTAGCAAGCTGGACTAAACTCATCATAAACAGAAATCATATTGCAGACAGATGAGCAAAAAATAATCAAACAGAACTTAGCTTCTCATGAAGAGACAGAAAACCAAGATAGTCAGGAGTAATCAGAATAGCACTGAATACATCGACAGCCGGCAACAAGTGGAGGTAAAGCAGAGCTAAATAGGAACCTCCCTAGAGAATAACGAGGCAGCTGATCCTACCACAGACCCGCAAGATAACAAACAAAGCCACCAGGGGGAGCCCAATAATAAAACTCACGCAATACCACCTGTGACCACAAGAGGGAGCCCGAAAACAGAGTTCACAACAGGCCACTATCCATCTTGAAAAGTTTCCCCCTCCCATATACTAATGTGCCACAAACAGGAAGTTGATATCACCAAACATTCACATTTTATTTAGGTGTATCCATACAAATATCCCACCCTGTAGATATAAAGTGCATGCAGTCATTATACAGTGATAGTGATGGATAAATATTTAAATATATTGTTGCTAATGTTCATATTTTTGTCCACACAAACAGTTGGGAAACAGGAGGGGGAAGAGAATCCCATCTTATATCCACCATTAGACGCACGGAAAGACGACCAGCAGCCACAGTCACAAACTAGGAACAGCAGGTAGAAAACCCTCCATGGTGAATATACATAGTCAATTTGAAACTAAAAGAGAGGTATAAATATGTGACCCACACATAATAAATGAAAAACAAAACAGTAAATATCCATAAAAATATATACACAGACACACACATATGTTGTTTACAAGAAAGGGACAAAGCTAATAATTTCATTGAGATCATTTGGTTGAACTGTCCCCAACTTAAAGATCCACCTGGCTTCTAGTTGAGTAAAATTTCTCCTCCAGTTTCCACCCCATTTATTAAGGTTTACCTTGTCAATCCCCATCACCCGAAGTAGGCTGGCATCACAGTTATGAGTTAATTTAAAATGCCTTGGTACTGGTTTAAGTGTAGAGATGTCATCTCTTTTGTTGGCATTCTTTATGTCTGTTAAGTGTTCACGTACTTGAATCTTCAAAGGTCTTGATGTAAGACCTGCATAGATTTTCTCACATTTTACATAATTGACCACTCTTGGTGTTACATATGATATTTTGGGTGATGGCATAGTTCTTTTTCCCATTGTTTGACACAAAAATGGATGCTCAGGATATATTCGGACACGCTATACAATTGTTACGTGGGTAAAAACCCCTTTTAGGTGTTTTAGAACCGAATGACTTCTCTATACATGGCCCAGTATAGTGGCTGTGTACTAAAAGGTCTTTCAAGTTGTATGATCTATATGTGATAGATGAGTGGTCACCTGTATACTTAGTCAACGTTTGATCTGTTTTTAATATCTGCCAGTATTTGCCGATTGCATCTCTGACATCCAACCATTTCACATTTTAAGTCTAAATAAACCTCACCTGTTGAACAGATCTTGGCTTGGTCTTAGTTTTCAGTTTGTAAGAAATTATGTCATGTTGCGTTCATCAAGAAAGTCCATAGAAGTCTGACTGTCAGACATGTCAGTTTGATGTTCATATTATCGTCATTCAGAATTTTAATGAATGGTAATAAGTCTTGTTCAGTTCCCTGCCAAATCATTAAGATATCATTGATAAAATGTGCCCAAAATAGGACTTTCTCGATTAATGTAATGGGGTTTCTAAAAAAGATTCCTCTTTCCCAAAATACCAAAAATAGATTTGAGTAACATGGCACAAACGCTGCCCCATGGCTGTGCCCTGATTTTCTACATAAATAGTGTCCTTAAAGATAAAAAAAAAATATGTTTTAGTGCAAAATCAAGGAGGGTCAGGAGAAATTCAATTAGATTAATATCATGATCTGTCATCATTGAAAAGGTTTTGGCTGCATTAATACCGTCACTATGTTGGATATAGTATGTAATGAATCACCATCTAGTGTGACCAGCCACACGTCATCATCCATGGGTATCCCATCCACTATATTTAATACATCCCCAGTTTCCTTAAGATGTGAAGGCAGGTTTTAGACCAGAGGTTTTAAATAAAAATCCAGAAGTTTACAGATTATCTCTCAAAGGTTATCATTACCTGAGACAATTTGTTGTCCGAGAGGGGGGGGGAGGGATTTGTCAAATTCTTATGTATTTTTAGTATGCAGTAGGTGCAGGACATTCTGGTATAAAATTTTCCCTCAATTCTTTGCCAATAATCCCTTCTTGGAAGGCTTTTTCCAGAATCTCCTCGAGTTTGCTCTGAAAGGCTAAAGTTGGATAATAGGTTAGTCGCCTATAACATAATGGGCCTCATAGTTGCAGGAGAGCTTCCTTCTCATAGGCTTTGACTGGCCAAGCTACAACATTGCCCCCTTTGTGTGCAGGTTTTATAACCAACTCTTTACATTGTTTTATTTCAGATAATGCTTTTCTCTGATTGGGGATGAGATTATCCTTGGATATTCTCCCTGGGGTTTTTTCAAATTCACTAGTCACCAATTTTTCAAAGAGTTCCTCAATGGGGTACAGGTTATGGGGGTGGGGGGGGGTTTCTTTGGTACTTCGGCCTGAAACTTACCTCTAGTATCAGATTGCTCTGTCTCATCCTTTAATTCCTCCAGGATGGAATGGCTTTAAGTTCATCCCCAGTCCACTGTAAACCTTGGTCAGATTTATCATGCAATTTTTTCAATACCAGTTTTCAGGCAAATAAAATGGAGGTCTTTCACAGCTGTGAAGAGAACAAAGGCAGATACAGGTGAAAAAGTGAGGCCTAAACTTAATACCTCTACTTGTGTTTCAGTTAAAACTGTGTCTGATAAATTAATAACCTGTAATTTAGATGGTGCTGCAGATGGATTGAAATTTCTCCTTTCCCTTTTGCTTTTGTATTGATCAGTCCTTCGGTTATTTTTCCTTAAATTGTAAAATTGGTTGCCATTGGGGGTTTCTTTATCATCTTCCCTGGATGACAGCAAGGAAAATTATGCTGATCTACCCATATGTGCTCCCTGTTTGGGCCTGATTGCCATCTGTATATTATCCCATTTAGGAGTCCTGGTGCTATAGTTTAACAGGCTAAATCCAAATTTGAAATTCGAGCATATCTTCTAGTTTATACAGGCATCACCCACACTAAAAAGAAATTCTTATGCTACTAACGTCATACATTAGGCGACATCTCACTCTCAAATTGTTTGCAGCATCTAACGTGTTATAAAGGCCTGATCTACAGGCCCTCCAAAAATTCTTCTATTACTAACGTTGTACAGTAGAGGACATCTCACTTTGAAATGGTTTGTAGCATCTAGTCTAAACCATAAAAATTCTTCTGTTACTAACATCATACAGTAGGGGACATCTGACTTTCATATTGTTTGCAGCATATCTTATTTGTCATACAGGCCTCATCCACTCTCAAACAATTCTTTCTTCCGTGACTAATACAATTCAGCACATCATATTTCACCTTGTAGTTTACGGACTTTGAAATTCAGCTGTTTGAAGAGGTTGTGCAGAGGGTAAAATATAATTTTTGTTGCTAATGCTGTGCTCCTACCACACTATCTGAGTAACATGACTGGGAAAAAGCAAGGCCGTGGTGGAAGGGGAATTAGATGTCAGGCCGCTGCAATACAGGTAATTGCAAGCTCTACTAGATGGCAATAGAGTGAAGGGAGGACTGCACACAGCAGGACCAGACCTGCAATGCAGCGACAAGGCCGCTACCAGGTGGCAGCAGAATAGTCAAATCAAGCCTGGTCAAATATTAAACTGTAGTGCAGTACAAAAGGGATAATCAAACACAGAGTCATTAACAAGCCAAATGAGTCAGTACCAGTCAGTAGCGGATATGCCAAGTACAAGAGAGAAAACAACAGGTCAGGGTCCAAGCCAAGTCAAAAAGCCATAGAGACTATACACGAATAGGGAACACAGAGTCAGAAAGGAAAGAGGGGATAAACAGACACAGGCTCAGTGAGCAAGCAGCAGGACTAATCAAGGCAAATGGGGTCTGCTACTCACACCATAGGCAGAAGCTATAACTTGATTACACAACAATTGTCCTGGACAATAGGATTTGGCACTTCACATTATATAACAACACATAGAAGACTCAGTAGGAATTCACCCCTGGGTCACAAGAAGAGCTCCTGGAACTGCCCGATGGAGCCTGTGTAGTACGCAGTTATAAAGCTAACTAACATTGAGCATGTTACCTGATATCGAACAGGGGAGCACGTCACTACCCTTCATCCATATACTGGCTGTACCACCGATATCAGGTAACATGCTCAATGTTAGTTAGCTTTATAACTGCGTACTACACAGGCTCCATCGGGCAGTTCCAGGAGCTCCGATACACATGCTAGGTGTCAGTGGAAGGATTCATTTACAATGTACCTATTTACAGCAGGAGTTTTCTAATCTGCTCCACATGTCTTCAATGGCTATGCTATGTAGTGCACATTAATATAAGCATATAGCAATTGTGCTAGATACTATATATCGAGATAGTGCAACTGGTGTACCTGGTGCTGGGCACTGAATAGATGTTATGATAGCGCTGTTCTGTCTCTAGATTTATCTTACATGACAATTTAATCGTAGCATTAGTACAATTGACTATTTCACTCTGTTGTATACTGGAATCTATGCATTCCATTGCACCGGTTATGTTTTTCATGCAGTTTGTTTATACAACTCTATGTGTTGGGGGCTATATATGAGAGCATTCTAATAAGTATGCCCGAATTGGGACTTTAAATAAATATATTTTGATCTACATATATACTCCATACAGCTGGCTACACTAGACAAAAGGATATTGCATGTGATGGTATACTGTGTCAATTCAGCATACACTGGAAATATATATTAGGGTAGTGACCCATTGTCAACCCTGGGTATTTTTTGGATTTTATGTACCGTACTTTTTATCTTTTATATGTCTAATAAAATTGGTTTGTATTGTTAAAAAAATCTTGGTTCTCTTCTTGTGACCCAGGGGTGAATTCCTACTGAGTCTTCTATGTGTTGTTAGAAGCTATAACTTACCTGATCTGCAGGACACAGCGGGGATAAATAGCAAACCTGAGACCAGATTGAAGCTGAGAAAGTTAACCCCTGGCATGACCAGACCGGAAAAAGGGGAAGACAGGACTCAAAATCCGGTCTGGATCATGACAGTACTCTCCTCTCAAGGGGGCCATCGGACCTCCAGGTTTCCCAGGATAAGGTGAATTAATGCCTGAACTAATCGATCTGCATGGACAGATCGCGCCGGGCCCAGAATCGTTCCTCAGGACCGTAACCCTTCCAATGAACCAAGTACTGAAGTGACCAGTGGGCCATGCAATAATCCACAATCTGCTCCACCTCATACTCAGTCTGACCATTGACAGAGACAGGTGACAGAAGGGATGGAGACAACAGAGAGAGACACACCAATGACTTCAGGAGGGACTTATGGAACACATTGGGGGTACGAAGTAACTGAGGAAGGCGCAAACAAAAGGCAACATGATTGACAACCTCAGTGATTTCATAAGGACCAATAAACCTGGGGCCCAACTTAACAGAAGGAACCTTCAACCATATATTCTTGGTAGACAATCGTACTTTATCCCCCACCAAAAATACCGGCCCAGAAGATCATCGCTTGTCCACACAATGTTTATGCATGCCCTGAGCCTCCCCAATGTTCCTCTGGACCTCTCTCCAAACCTCCTGCAACCGCTGTATAACCAAATCAGCCTCAGGATACCCAGAATCCAGCCTAGAAAATTCCTCAAAATGAGGGTGAAAACTGTAGTTTGTCCGGTTATTAAATGCAAACTCTGCCACTAGCAATGAAAAGCATCAATTATCCTGCTGGAATGTGGCCAAACACCGCAAAATTAGTTCAAGAGATTGATTGGTCCTCTCCGTCTGACGGTTGGTCTCAGGATGGTAGGCCGAAGAGAAGGCCAGAGTAATACCTAACCTTTTACAAAAAGCCCTCCAGAATTTGGCCACAAATTGTACCCCTCCTTCAGAAACAATGCTCTAAGGCACACCATGCAACCACACCATGTTTTCAGCAAACAGCGTCAATATTGTTTCAGCATTAGGCAGGCTTGCCAAAAGGTACAAAATGTGCCTTTTTATTAAATCTGTCCACCACTACCAAGACCACAGTTTTGCCATTGGAAGGAGGGAGATTAGTGATAAAGTCCATGGACAAATGAGTTCAAGGACTATCCAGAATTGGCAATGGCACCAATTTCCCTGACGGCCGGTTATGGGAGCTCTAAGCATGGGCACAAGTATCACAAGCCGACACAAAAACGGTGACATCAGAGGACCACCAAAACAGCTTAACAATGGGTCTTCGAATGGCTGAGACTCCAGGATGTTCAGTAAGAGCAGAATCATGGAACTCCTGAAGCACCCTCAACCGGTGCTGAACAGGGACAAAGAGCTTGTTATCAGGCAATGACAGAGGAGCAAGAGACTGAGCCTCACGAATCTCCCATTCCAATTCTGAGGACACTGCTGTCATGACCACCCCGTGCTGAAGAATGTAGGAAGGAGGTTCAGGAGGTGATATCAGATCCATGCTATGAGACAAGGCATTGGCCTTGACATTTTTGGAACCAGGTCGAAAGTTAATGAGAAAATTAAAGCATGAAAAAAGCAACCACCTCACCTGTCTAGGAGTTAAACGTTTGGCAGACTCCATATAGGACAGGTTCTTGTGGTCCGTAATCACAGTGATGCGATGAACAGCCCCCTCCAAAAAGTGCCTCCATTCTTCAAAGAATGAACAGAATGAACCCCAAAAAGGACAGCTCCTGGACAAAAAAATGAGCAATTTTCAGGTTTAGCAAAAAGAGAGTTCTCTCGTAACCTCTGGAGAACTGCACATAGATGACACATGTGATCTTGTTTCTCAGATGAGAATACCTGGATATCATTTAAGTAAACCACCATAAAGCACCAAATGAAATCAGAAAATACATGGTTAATAAAATTCTGAATGACAGCTGGAGCGTTAGTGAGACCAAAGGGCAGAGCCAAATTCTCAAACAAACACTCAGAGGTGAGAAATGCCGTTTTCCACTCATCCCCTTCCCAAATACAGATAAGATTATATGCTTCCCTGAGGTCCAATTTAGAAAAACAATTGGCTCCAGATAATTGGTTATTCAAATCAGGGATGAGCTGGAGGGGATAAGTATTTCTCACTGTGATCTTATTTAATTCCGGAAAATCGAGGCAAAGTCATAAACCACCATCTTTTTTCTTTACAAAAAGAAACTAGCCACTACTGGAGAGACAGAGGGATGGATGTGACCCTTAAGTAAGCTTTCAGAATTATACTCTTTCATAGCGGTACGCTCTGGGCTGGAAAGGTTGTACAGATGGGCCTTGGGCAATTTACCACCCAGAATCAGATTGATAGCACAATCAAAAGGGACAGTGTGGTGGTAAGATCTCAGCCTCCTTTTCAGGAAAAAACCTCTTCAAAATCCTTCAGGTACTCCGAAATAGCCTCCAGACTAACAGATGACACTAGTACAGAGGTAAGACAATCTTTAATACAGTGAGGACCCCATTTAATAATGTTCCGAGATTCCCAGTCAATCACACAATTGTGTAACTGTAACTAAGGAAATTCCAACACCAGTCCTGCAGGAAAATTGTCCAGAACAAAACATGAAATATGTTCCTTGTGCTAGGAACTCACCTTAAGGAGAAACTCCCCCGAGACAAATTTAATAACATTCTTAGCCAACAGTGTTTTGTCAATGGCCACAATATGGATAGGAGTCTCATGCCTAACTGTCCCCAACTTGCACTTGGTCACCAATGTTGAGTCAATAAAGTTCATGTACGACCCGCAGTCCACAAAAGCAGAAGTGGGCGTTAAGCAATTCCCACAACAAAGTTACACTTCCAATAATAATTTATGAAATGCCGAAAAAGGTACCTGAGAGTCTGGGTGACCTCCTCGGTAGTCACACAGACTTAGGCGTTTTCCAGACATCTTGCAAGTCGGTGGGCAGAAGGAAAAGTCTGCTTTCCAATGTCTGGATTTTCCACAGTAGAAACACAAATTTCCTTTGCGTCGCTGTCTCCTCTCTTTCTCCCTGAAGTTGATGGCCCCCACCTCCATAGGTTCTGAAGGTGGCATAACATCAGGAGTAGTAGGAACCAAAAGAACCTCTTCCTGCACTACACCTGTCTCCCATTGCATTTGATCCATATGGATAGCCTGAGTCATGGCCTCCAAGGAGCTGGGTGGTGGATGGAGAGCCAGAGCGTCCTTCAGGTGAACCAACAGTCCTATCCTGAAATGACACCTTAGCGCAGAGTCATTCCAGGACACCTCAGTGGACCATTGGCGGAACTCAGAGCAATACCATTCAGCTGAGAGATTGTCCTGCAAGAGATCCATGACCGTGTCCTCTGCCACTCTTACCCGGTCAAGTTCATCAAAAAACAAGTCCCAAGTAGTGATGAGCGAGCACTAAAATGCTCGGGTTGAGGAAATTGGAATATTCGGGTACTCGACCCGTGCAACGAGCCCAATGTAAGTCTATGGGAGACCTGAGTATTTTTACCGCGATCCCCCATGGGGGTCCTTTTAAGGTCTAAAAGCGTCTGAAAATGATGGAAACACTGCTCAAATGACACGGGGACATCATAGGGATTGCTCCTGGAAGCATTCCTGACTCCTAGTTCACAGCTGTAAACAATTTTTTTTCCGAGATTCATGCCATTTTTCCGGGTGCCACAAAAAACACACTAGAACGAAACCAAAACAGATTTTGCTGGGAAATATGTTAAGGTACATCCTTTTGCAGGTTAATGACCCCAGACCGAAAATTTCCTCCACCACTTGGGCTTAGTTCAGACACAGAGTTTTTGAAGCAGTTTCCAACTTTAACATTGTTTTCAACCACTTCAAATGCATTCACTGGGAAATGTCATTGCAATATTTAACAACCCTAGCTGGCCATGTGGTGTGTGACACAAAAGCAGACCCATTTTGTTTCATTTATGAAGGAGGGACTCTTTAAGTCACAGAGCCTATTTGTACTGGTGCATCAGGCGGCATTAATTTTCTTAAAGGGCCATTATTAAACTGTCGGTCTCCTAACCTGTTGTAGCCTATGCTGTGAGTGGATGGGATGCCAAGAGTTGCGACTCACCACAATACCCCTTTCATAAGGTGTCCAGGAGGGCCTCCTGAAAAAAAATGTTGCATTGAATGCAAGGCCTGCCCAGCTACCAATTCACATGCACCCTAAAAAGCCTTTGAACCCACATACTGGATGGGACCATGAAAATCTACTTCACAATATGCATTTTGTACATCCATAAGTCGCCAATGATAGACATAAAAGGTCTAACTCAATCTACCCAAGTGATTATTAATGGGGCTTCAGTGCAAGATTTCCAACATATAAAAGTAAATGGCATTTCCACGCCAAAAAAATGAATTACACCTCCATGCAAAGTTTGCATTTTCTCCACAGAAACTCTTGAAGATCATGATATTTTTTTTTCGACTGTTATTGTGTCACAAAGAAAATAATGTTGCTTCCCTGAAATCGTCTTCTCATGGAAAAGAAACACATTCAGTGAACTGTTAAACAGTAGGCAAAGATTGTACATTGAAAGATGGTGGACGTTAAACAAGGCATGGTTCCAAAAGTTTTTTTTCCAAATGTCAGAAAAGTGCATTCTTCCCCTGCCAAATCCATTTCTCAATGTTCAAATAAAAAAACACATATAAAATCACAGGAGAACTGACTGCAAGGAAAAAAAGGAAACATTTTTTTTATCTCTTCCACCAAAACTTGCTTACACTTCAGAGTTGTGGCTGACAAAAATATCACCAATCGGTCTAAAAGCGAGTGAAGCAGATTACTTTAATCCTTGCAAGACTATACAGTTTACTAATATCACACAAAATTATGTCTGTTTTCAGATAAGCTTTTGAGAATACCCAACAATGCAGTCTGAATGACGTGATTGGAGACAGGAGACTGTTACTTTGAAAAAAAAAAAAAAAAGCTGTCAATCCCTTTCTTGCTTTTCAAATGGTAATGGCATACTGACAATATATTGAGAGCAGAATGCACTAGATTGAAGGACAATCTACTTTTTGTCTTTTTTAATGATATGATGGTTCCCTCTTTGCAGAATGATTTACAGGAGGATTTGGCAATTTAATTTGCCAAGTTTTTAACATGAAGGTACAGATACAGCTTTAAAGAAGGCTAATACTTGCAATACAATGCAATTTTATTTCAAAGTACAAAATTCAAGGAATAGTATGATTGAATAATATGAGTGCGTACACTTTTGTATATGTTAACATACAAAGCTTAAGTACATATTTGGATTAAATACATATAATAATTAAGCATATATAAAGATTAACTACTTACAGTATACTTACATCATCACAAAGAGGCTTTTAAATATCATCCGTCTGGAATATCAGAGAAGCAACACCAAGACAGAACCACTGGGAGATTACCTACACTGCATGAGCTGTTGTGATTTTGCTTTTTGCTCCCTCTAGTGGTCATTAGTGATTTGACTCTGGAGCTTCTATCTTTTCCTATATCCTCACCTGGGCCGTTAGTTCAGGGGCGTTGCTATATTAGCTCCCTGGACCTTCAGTTCAATGCCTGGCATCGTTGAAATCAGAGCTAATCTGTTGTGCTCTTGTCCTCAGATCCTGGTTCCTGTTTTTCAAGCTAAGTCTGCTTCTTTGCTTTTTGCTTTTGTTTTGTTTGGTATTTTTGTCCAGCTTGTTCCTATCTGTATCCTGACCTTTGCTGGAAGCTCTAGGGGGCTGGTGTTCTCCCCCCGGACCGTTAGACGGTTCGGGGGTTCTTGAATCTCCAGCGTGGATTTTTATAGGGTTTTTGTTGACCAGATAAGTTATCTTGCTATATTCTGCTATTAGTAAGCTGGCCTCTCTTTGCTGAACCTGGTTCATTTCTGTGTTTGTCATTTCCTCTTACCTCACCGTTATTATTTGTGGGGGGCTTGTATCTTGCTTTGGGGTCCCTTTCTCTGGAGGCAAGAGAGGTCTTTGTTTTCTTCTCCTAGGGGTAGTTAGATTCTCCGGCTGGCGCGAGTCATCTAGCGATCACCGTAGGCATGATCCCCGGCTACTTCTAGTGTTGGCGTTAGGAGTAGCTATTTGGTCAACCCAGTTACCACAGCCCTATGAGCTGGATTTTTGTATCTTGCAGACTTACACGTTCCTCTGAGACCCTGTCCACTGGGGTCATAACAGTATGCCAGGCCAGTATTAAATGTTTAATGCATTGCAGAAGTGGGATTATAAGAAAGAAAATTTAGAGGTTTTTTTTTCCCTCTCTCATTTTTTTTTTTCTTTTCCTCTTTACCTCAGAGTGGCTTAAGCTTGCTGCAGACATGAATGTCCAGACCTTGATTACAAGTGTGGACCAGCTTGCCGCTCGTGTGCAGGGTATACAAGACTATGTTACCAGAAATCCTAGGTCTGAACCCAAGATTCCGATTCCTGAACTGTTTTCAGGAGACCGATTTAAGTTTAGGAATTTCAGGAATAATTGTAAATTATTTTTGTCCCTGAAACCTTGTTCGTCTGGAGACTCTGCTCAACAAGTAAAAATTGTTATTTCATTCTTACGGGGTGACCCTCAGGATTGGGCTTTTTCGTTGGCGCCAGGAGATCCGGCATTGGCTGATATTGATGCGTTTTTTCTGGCGCTCGGTTTACTTTATGAGGAACCCAATCTTGAGATTCAGGCAGAGAAAGCCTTGCTGGCTATGTCTCAGGGCCAGGACGAGGCTGAGGTGTATTGCCAAAAATTTCGGAAATGGTCCGTGCTGACACATTGGAACGAGTGTGCACTGGCCGCTAATTTTAGAAATGGCCTTTCTGAGGCCATTAAGAATGTTATGGTGGGTTTTCCCATTCCCACAGGTCTGAATGATACCATGTCCCTGGCTATTCAAATTGACCGGCGGTTGCGGGAGCGCAAAACCGCAAATTCCCTCATGTTGTTGTCTGAACAGACACCTGATGTGATGCAATGTGATAGAAAAACCGCAAACTCCCTCATGGTGTTGTCTGAACGGACACCTGATTTGATGCAATGTGATAGAATCCTGACTAGAAATGAGAGGAAAATTCATAGACGCCGGAATGGCTTGTGCTACTACTGTGGTGATTCTACACATGTTATCTCAGCATGCTCTAAACGTATATCTAAGGTTGTTAGTCCTGTCACCGTTGGTAATTTGCATCCTAAGTTTATTCTGTCTGTAACTTTGATTTGCTCACTGTCATCTTATCCTGTCATGGCGTTTGTAGATTCAGGTGCTGCCCTGAGTCTTATGGATCTCTCATTTGCTAAGCGCTGTGGTTTTATTCTTGAACCATTAGAAAATCCTATCCCTCTTAGGGGTATTGATGCTACGCCATTGGCAGAAAATAAGCCGCAGTATTGGACACAGGTTACCATGTGCATGACTCCTGAACACCGCGAGGTGATACGTTTTCTCGTTCTACATAAAATGCATGATTTGGTTGTTTTGGGGCTGCCATGGTTACAGACCCATAATCCAGTCCTTGACTGGAAGGCTATGTCAGTGTCTAGTTGGGGCTGTCGTGGTATTCATGAGGATTCCCTGCCTGTGTCTATTGCTTCTTCTACGCCTTCGGAAGTTCCGGAGTACTTGTCTGATTATCAGGATGTCTTTAGCGAGTCCAGGTCCAGTGCATTGCCTCCTCATAGGGAATGTGACTGTGCAATAGATTTGATTCCAGGCAGTAAATTTCCTAATCTGTCGATACCTGAACATACCGCTATGCGTTCATATATCAAGGAGTCTCTGGAGAAGGGACACATCCGTCCGTCTTCTTCCCCTCTTGGTGCGGGATTCTTTTTTGTGGCTAAGAAGGACGGATCTTTGAGGCCTTGTATTGACTATCAGCTTTTAAATAAGATCACTGTCAAATTTCAGTATCCTTTGCCGCTGTTGTCTGACTTGTTTGCCCGGATTAAAGGTGCCAAGTGGTTTACCAAGATAGACCTTCGTGGTGCGTACAACCTTGTGCGCATTAAGCAAGGGGATGAATGGAAAACCGCATTCAATACGCCCGAAGGTCATTTTGAGTACTTGGTGATGCCTTTTGGGCTCTCTAATGCCCCTTCAGTTTTTCAGTCCTTTATGCATGACATTTTCCGGAACTATCTGGATAAATTTCTGATCGTTTATCTGGATGATATTCTGGTTATTTCTGATAATTGGGACTCGCATGTGGAGCAGGTCAGGATGGTCTTTAAAATTTTGCGTGAAAATTCTTTGTTTGTCAAGGGCTCAAAGTGTCTTTTTGGTGTACAGAAGGTTCCCTTTTTGGGGTTCATTTTTTCCCCTTCTGCTGTGGAGATGGACCCAGTCAAGGTCCGAGCTATTCTTGATTGGACTCAGCCCTCGTCAGTTAAGAGTCTTCAGAAGTTCTTGGGTTTCGCTAACTTCTACCGTCGTTTTATCGCTAACTTTTCTAGCATTGTGAAACCTTTCACGGATATGACCAAGAAGGGCTCCGATGTGGTTAATTGGGCTCCTGCTGCCGTGGAGGCTTTCCAGGAGTTGAAACGTCGGTTTACTTCGGCGCCTGTTTTGTGCCAGCCTGATGTCTCGCTTCCCTTTCAAGTTGAGGTGGATGCTTCAGAGATTGGAGCAGGGGCCGTTTTGTCGCAGAGAGGCCCTGGTTGCTCTGTTATGAGACCTTGCGCCTTTTTCTCTAGGAAGTTTTCGCCTGCGGAGCGAAATTATGATGTGGGCAATCGGGAGTTGTTGGCCATGAAATGGGCATTTGAGGAGTGGCGTCATTGGCTCGAGGGTGCTAAGCATCGTGTGGTGGTCTTGACTGATCACAAAAATCTGATGTATCTCGAGTCTGCTAAACGCCTGAATCCTAGACAGGCCCGCTGGTCATTGTTTTTCTCCCGTTTTGACTTTGTTGTCTCGTATTTACCAGGTTCAAAGAATGTGAAGGCCGATGCTCTTTCCAGGAGCTTTGTGCCTGATGCTCCTGGAGTCGCTGAACCTGTTGGTATTCTTAAGGATGGTATTATCTTGTCAGCTATTTCTCCTGATCTGCGACGTGTGTTGCAGAGATTTCAGGCTGATAGGCCTGATTCTTGTCCACCTGACAGACTGTTTGTGCCTGATAAGTGGACCAGCAGAGTCATTTCCGAGGTTCATTCCTCGGTGTTGGCAGGTCACCCAGGAATTTTTGGCACCAGAGATCTGGTGGCCAGATCCTTTTGGTGGCCTTCCTTGTCTAGGGATGTGTGGTCATTTGTACAGTCCTGTGGGACTTGTGCTCGAGCTAAGCCTTGCTGTTCTCGTGCCAGCGGGTTGCTCTTGCCCTTGCCTGTCCCTAAGAGACCTTGGACACATATCTCCATTTCATTTCTGATCTTCCGGTGTCTCAGGGCATGTCTGTTATCTGGGTGATATGTGATCGCTTCTCCAAGATGGTCCATTTGGTTCCTTTGCCTAAACTGCCTTCCTCTTCCGATCTGGTTCCTGTATTTTTCCAGAACGTGGTTCGTTTGCACGGCATCCCTGAGAATATTGTGTCAGACAGAGGATCCCAGTTCGTTTCCAGATTCTGGCGATCCTTTTGTAGTAGGATGGGCATTGACTTGTCGTTTTCGTCTGCTTTCCATCCTCAGACTAATGGACAGACGGAGCGAACTAATCAGACTTTGGAGACTTATTTGAGGTGTTTTGTCTCTGCTGATCAGGACGATTGGGTGACCTTCTTGCCGTTAGCTGAGTTTGCCCTTAATAATCGGGCTAGTTCCGCCACCTTGGTTTCGCCGTTTTTCTGCAACTCTGGTTTCCACCCTCGTTTTTCTTCGGGTCATGTGGAACCTTCTGACTGTCCTGGGGTGGATTCTGTGGTGGATAGGTTGCAGCGGATCTGGAATCTTGTGGTGGACAACTTGAAGTTGTCACAGGAGAGGGCTCAGCGCTTTGCCAACCGCCGCCGCGGTGTGGGTCCCCGACTACGTGTTGGGGATTTGGTGTGGCTTTCTTCCCGCTTTGTTCCTATGAAGGTTTCCTCTCCAAAATTTAAACCTCGTTTTATTGGTCCTTACAAGATATTGGAAATTCTTAATCCTGTATCCTTTCGCCTGGATCTACCTGTGTCGTTTGCTATCCACAACGTGTTTCATAGGTCCTTGTTGCGGCGGTACGTTGTGCCTGTGGTTCCTTCTGCTGAGCCTCCTGCTCCGGTGTTGGTTGAGGGCGAGTTGGAGTACGTGGTGGAGAAGATCTTGGATTCTCGTCTCTCCAGGCGGAGGCTTCAGTACCTGGTCAAGTGGAAGGGCTATGGTCAGGAAGATAATTCCTGGGTGGTCGCCTCTGATGTTCATGCGGCCAATTTAGTTCGTGCCTTTCATGCCGCTCATCCTGATCGCCCTGGTGGTCGTGGTGAGGGTTCGGTGACCCCTCACTAAGGGGGGGGGTACTGTTGTGATTTTGCTTTTTGCTCCCTCTAGTGGTCATTAGTGATTTGACTCTGGAGCTTCTATCTTTTCCTATATCCTCACCTGGGCCGTTAGTTCAGGGGCGTTGCTATATTAGCTCCCTGGACCTTCAGTTCAATGCCTGGCATCGTTGAAATCAGAGCTAATCTGTTGTGCTCTTGTCCTCTGATCCTGGTTCCTGTTTTTCAAGCTAAGTCTGCTTCTTTGCTTTTTGCTTTTGTTTTGTTTGGTATTTTTGTCCAGCTTGTTCCTATCTGTATCCTGACCTTTGCTGGAAGCTCTAGGGGGCTGGTGTTCTCCCCCCGGACCGTTAGACGGTTCGGGGGTTCTTGAATCTCCAGCGTGGATTTTTATAGGGTTTTTGTTGACCAGATAAGTTATCTTGCTATATTCTGCTATTAGTAAGCTGGCCTCTCTTTGCTGAACCTGGTTCATTTCTGTGTTTGTCATTTCCTCTTACCTCACCGTTATTATTTGTGGGGGGCTTGTATCTTGCTTTGGGGTCCCTTTCTCTGGAGGCAAGAGAGGTCTTTGTTTTCTTCTCCTAGGGGTAGTTAGATTCTCCGGCTGGCGCGAGTCATCTAGCGATCACCGTAGGCATGATCCCCGGCTACTTCTAGTGTTGGCGTTAGGAGTAGCTATTTGGTCAACCCAGTTACCACAGCCCTATGAGCTGGATTTTTGTATCTTGCAGACTTACACGTTCCTCTGAGACCCTGTCCACTGGGGTCATAACAATGAGCATCTCCAATTATGCAGGTATGAGCACACTGTACATGTACAGGTACCCCAGTTTTGGTCTTATATAGTGATTTACACTATGTAGTAACTCTAGTTTCACCCAGCCCTTCAAGTGGCCAGCTTTCAAGTTCAGATGAAACTGAGATATCATGGAGTCCTCAGACGAGGGGCCACAAACCCTTAGAATATAAAAGCCACAAAAATTTAAATAAACCCACCACAGGCAGAGGTTCAGTAAATCTTAATGTTTTACAATGCCAAACAACAGACAAATAGAAGCTTCAAACTGTTTGTGAAGTGAATAAACAAACATTTCTCAAGATTGTGTCACTATGAGCATTGTTTGTCACATCTGTAAATGTTTTACAAGTAATGCATAGTGTTGAGCGATACCATCCGATACTTGAAAGTATCGGTATCGGAAAGTATCGGCCGATACCGGCAAAGTATCGGATCTAATCCGATACCGATACCCGATACCAATACAAGTCAATGGGACTCAAGTATCGGACGGTATCCCTGATGGTTCCCAGGGTCTGAAGGAGAGGAAACTCTCCTTCAGGCCCTGGGATCCATATTAATGTGTAAAATAAAGAATTAAAATAAAAAATATTGCTATACTCACCTCTCCGACGCAGCCTGGACCTCACCGAGGGAACCGGCAGCGTTCTTTGCTTAAAATGCGCGCGTTTACTGCCTTCCGTAACGTCACGGCTTGTGATTGGTCGCGTGCCGCCCATGTGGCTGCGACGCGACCAATCACAGCAAGCCGTGACGTAATTTCAGGTCCTGAATGCCTAATTCTGCATTCAGAACCTGAAAATTACGTCACGGCTTGCTGTGATTGGTCGCGTCGCGGTCACATGGGCGGCACGCAACCAATCACAAGCCGTGACGTAATTTTAAAATGCGCGCGTTTCCTGCCTCCCGTAACGTCACGGCTTGTGATTGGTTGCGTCGCCCATGTGACCGCGACGCGACCAATCACAAGCCGTAACGTAATTTTAAAATCCTGAATGCCTAGAATTAGGCATTCAGGACCTGAAAATTACGTCACGGCTTGCTGTGATTGGTCGCGTCGCGGCCACATGGGCGGCACGCGACCAATCACAAGCCGTGCCGTCACGGAAGGCAGTAAACGCGCGCATTTTAAGCAAAGAAGGCTGCCGGTTCCCTCGGTAAGGTGCAGGCTGCGTCAGAGAGGTGAGTATATCCCTATTTTTTATTTTAATTCTTTATTTTACACATTAATGTTGTTTCGATAATACCCGATACCACAAAAGTATCGGATCTCGGTATCGGAATTCCGATACCCGCAAGTATCGGCCGATACCCGATACTTGCGGTATCGGAATGCTCAACACTAGTAATGCAGCTATGTAAATGTCTGAATGCATTTGGTATATTTCAATCTGGATTCAAAATCGCCATTTTTATGTTCGCACTACACTTTTAACAGCAATCATATCTATATTAAGCCTTTCTAGAAAAACTTAAGCTTAACCCATTGAGTATTCTGGATAATCATGACAATCTTCTTGACCAGTATCTATGGGTAAGTACTGTTAAAGGGAACCTGTCACCCCGTTTTTTCAGTATGAGATAAAAATACCGTTAAATAGGGCCTGAGCTGTGCGTTACAATAGTGTATTTTGTGTACCCTGATTCCCCACCTACTGTATGCTGCCGAAATACCTTACCAAAGTCGCCGTTTTTGCCTGTCAATCCAGGTGGTCAGGTCAAATGGGCATGGTGACATCGCTGTTTCTTCCCCCAGATCTTGCTTATTTTTCCTTTGGTGGCGTAGTGGTTTGCGCATGCCCAACTGCCGAATCCACAGCGCAGGTGAAGAAAAAGAGCGCGATCTGCGCTATTCCCCTGGTGATCGGTTTGCATCTCGGCTTCAGAAAAATGGCCACCGCGACCTCCATCTGCGCACGCGCGGCATCCCGCGGCCATTTTCCTGAAGCCCCGGGCAGCAGAGCGCTCCATCTGCACACGCGTGGCCTCAGGAAGATGGCCGCCCCCACCGATCACCAGGGGAATAGCGCAGATCGCGCTCTTTTTCTTCACCTGCGCTGTGGATTCGGCAGTTGGGCATGCGCAAACCACTACGCCACCAACAGAAAAATAAGCAAGATCTGGGGGAAGAAAGAGTGATGTCACCACGCCCATTTGACCTGACCACCTGGATTGACAGGTGAAAACGGCGGCTTTGGTAAGGTATTTCGACAGCATAGGTGGGGAATCAGGATACACAAAATACACTATTGTAACGCATAGCTCAGGCCCTATTTAACGCTATTTTTATCTCATACTGAAAAAACGGGGTGACAGGTTCCCTTTAAAAATAGCTGCTACTATGTATTCTGGAAATAAAATTGAGAACTGCAAGAATGTGAAGATGTTCTAAAAAATAACTGAGACCATGCTCAATTTTTCATAACTGTTCCATTCGGCTGTGTAGTAAATATGGGAGACAACAGTTGATCTGACATCCTTTCAAATAATTACTTTACAGATAAAAAGAAGATTTATTATTATTCCTGTTTATTATCCTAGAAAGAAGGAAGGAACATGCAGTCTCCCCCATACAAGTTCTTTCAGCCAAAATTGGTTTTAAGTCCTCTGCATCTACAAGCATTCAGCCATCACTTTTTTGTATTGAACTCTTACCATTTGATGCAGCCAAAGTTATGGCTCTCAAGGAGAGAAACCAAAATAGTGAACAAAGTAATATTTGTAATGAACTACTGAGCCAAACTAACAGCATTGCGTTATCAAATTTATGTGAAGTGTATTGTGTCCAATGTGAGCAACCAGGCAACACAAAAAGGAGCTTTTCAAGGTACCCAAATGTTATGAAGTATTTGCCAACAATGATGTGGTTTCACCAATGGAGGGTACCTTTTTTTAAAAAAAAATATACCATTTCCATCACAGCCCCTCTTACCCAACATTCACCTGCCTATAACAGTACAGAACACGTTAACCCTGGTCTAGTGGCAGATAAGGAAGAGACATGGCAGGAAAATGACGTAAGAAGTAGGCCCAATGTAGAGGTGTGAGACCTGTAATGAAGTGAATGACCTGACAAACAATTCCCCAATGGGGGGTACCTTTTTTAAAAATAGATTATTGCCATCACAGCCCTTCTTGCCCAACATTCACCGTACTATAACAGTACCCTGAGACTTGTAATGGAGTGCATGAGCTGACAAAAAATTCCACAAAGGGGGTACCTTTTAAAAAAAATATACTATTGCCATCACAGCCCCTCTTGCCCAACATTCACTGGCCTATAACAGTACAGAACACGTTAACCCTGGTCATATAGTCGGAGATAAGGAAGAGACATTGCAGGAAACGATTTAAGAAGTAGGCCCAATGTAGGTGTGTGGGTCTCTGAGACTTGTAATGGAGTGCATGGCCTGACAAGCATTTGCCCATGGAGGGAAAATTTGTTAAAAATGTTTAATGGGGATCATAGACACCCTTGCCCAAAAATTGGACAGCCTGTAGCAGCACAGAAAACGTTAAGCCTGGTGATCTACTGGTGGAGAATGAGGAGACATAAAGATAAATCATAATGAAATAAAACAAATACATAAAAAATGTGATTTCACCAATGAAAGTAAATAACAAAAGGGGTGGCGAGCACAGGTTTATAGATTTGAAGCCAGAATGTGTCCAACGAGATATGCTTGTCCCTAGCAACAGCTCAGAGACAGGGCCATAAATAAAAATATAATAAGTCTTTTAATTATTTTCTATTGTAGAGATATACACTACCTCATTAGAGGACTGTCCAGAGATAAGGAAAATGGAAAATATAAGAATATATGTGAATAATAGACGTACATCTCTTTTGTATGACCTTTCCCCCTGTGGGAGTAACCATTGTTTTGGTTTTCAATTAGTAACAGGCATCATAAAAACACCATTGCACAAAAAAATTGTGACTTTGGTATCACGGAATCCATTCACCCTGGTGTTCTACTGGTTGTGGATGATGAGGAAGAGGATAAAGAGGAGGATAACAACAAACAGACCAAATTTGGAAGTGTATACTTATGTGTGGTTGTGAAGAGGTG
Source organism: Ranitomeya variabilis (assembly GCF_051348905.1). Taxonomy (NCBI): domain Eukaryota; kingdom Metazoa; phylum Chordata; class Amphibia; order Anura; family Dendrobatidae; genus Ranitomeya; species Ranitomeya variabilis. The sequence goes on along the minus strand of NC_135235.1, from coordinate 182,120,539 downwards.
CATGAGAATACATCTCCCCAAAAAGAGAAATGTATTTGAGGTTATGTTTTGCTGTTTTCACTTGGTGGTGTACAGAAGTCTTTCCCTATCCTGCCCTTGTTCATTTTTATAAGAGTCAGCCTGTCAGCATTTTCAGTTGACAGGCGGATGCGCTTATCTGTTATAATTGCACCAGCAGCACTAAAAACCTGCTCAGACAGAAAGCTAGCAGCAGGGCAGGCCAGGACCTCCAAGGCATAGAGAGCCAGTTCATGCCACGTGTCCAGCTTGGATACCCAATAATTAAAATGCACAGAGGAATCCCGAAGGACGTTTGTACGATCTGCAAGGTACTCCCTCAGCATCTTCCCAAAGATTGAACTTCTTGTGACAGCACCCCTTGCCTCTGTCCTGGCACGATGGGAGGGTCTGAGAAAACTGTCCCAGAACTTTGCCATTGTTCCCCTGCCTGAGCTGGATTGTACTTCTGTTTCTCTCGATTGGACTCCTTGGTTGTACAACAAACTCTGATGTCTGCTTCGAGCATTCTTACATGGGAATTTTCTTAGTAATTCCGCTACAAGGGCCCTCTGGTACTGCAACATTTTAGTACACCTCACTGCCTCTGGCAGAAGAGATTGAAAGTTCTCCTTGCAGCGTGGGTCTAAAAGTGTCACCCACAAATCAGTAATGAGTGTCACCCAAAATTTTTATGATGCGAGGGTCACGTGAAACGTAGTGCAACATAAAGTCAGCCATGCGAGCCAGACTGCTAACAGGCAAGACTTCCGTGTCCTCACCAACAGGACGATTGACCATGCTGTGCTCCTCCTCCTCGTCCCTGTCCTCAGGCCATACCCACTGAACAGAAACAGACGGTATGACAACTGTGCTTGTAGTACCATCTATAGCGCATGAAAGTAGCTCCTGTTCTTCCTTCTTTTCCTTGCCTACCAATCCATGTTGGGAAGACATGAGGCTGGGCAGGGTGTAATCCCCTGTATGATGCCTTGATCCATCTTCTCATGCTCTGCCTGCAATGCATCCTCTTTAATTGTGAGCAGAGAAGTTTTCAGAATGCTGAGAAGCGGGATGGTGATGCTAATTATGGTGTCATTGCCACTCACCATCTTGGTGCAGTCCTCAAAGTTTTGTTGGATGGTACATATGTCTGGTCTGACATCCATGTCCACTCCTGAGGTCTTATGTGTGGAGTCTGAACTGAATATTGACTGCATTGTTGATGTTGGTAATCAACAACTGCCCTCTTCTGCTCACAAATCCTTTCCAACATATGCAGGGTAGAGTTCCATCATGTTGGGACATCACACACCAGTAAGTCATCCGGAAGCTGCAAACGCTGCTGAAGCATGGCAAGGGCGGCTGAAGCTGTAGCTGACTTTCTAAAATGGGCAGACAGATGTGTACTTTCACTATCAGACTCGGCAGCTCCGGTAGCTTTTCAGAAAACATTGAACCACGAGGTTAAGGACATGGGCAAAGCAAGGTACATGTGTGAGCTCACCTTGCCTCAGAGTGCCACCAGGTTCCAGTCATTGTCACACAGGACCATGCCTGGCTGTAGGTTCAGCGGTGTAATCCAAATATCTGACTGCTGTTTCAGCGATGTCCACAACTCTACAGCATTATGTGTCCGTGGTTAGGTGGACTTTCCCTATACCAGCATTGTTGAGTGCACTGGTAGCATTGTGGGACACATGCTGGTATAATGTCATTAAGACACACTGGGAGAAATAGTGGCAACTGGTGACTGAGTCCCTTGGGATGGCTGCCGCAATCAAATTGCAGAAAGCTTCCGTCTCAGCGAGCCTAAAAGGCAGCATTTTGAGTGCAAGCAGAATAGAAATGTTAGAATTTAGGACTATGGCCTGTGGGGCGTTGGCTGGTTATTTACGCTTGCATTCCAATGACTGGGCTATAGACAACTGAAGGCTGTGCTGGGACAAGGACGTGGACAGGCTTGATGATGGTGCTGCTTGACTGTGGGCAACAACATGTGCAGGACTAGAGGCATCTTCACATGCACCATGGACTGAGGTTTGGCTTCTACGCAAAACAGTGGAAGAAGCAATAGTGTCACCTGCTGACAGTGTTCCTAGAGCCTGGGGTTCGGCCTACAAAGTCAGGTGCTTTGCTGCCATGTGCCTGGTCATGCTGGTGGTGGTCAGGCTGGTAGTTTTGTTAACCCTGCTGATGTGGGCATGGCAGGTGCTGCAAATGGCCTGTTTGGGGTTATCAGCAGAGTCTTTAAAAAATAATAAGACTCGGGAAGATCTAACAGTGGAATGGCAATTTCCCTCATGTTGGTGTTACAGGGAATGGATGCACACCTTCTGTCTGTGGCCGCCACACTGCTTCTTCCTGCCTGTTGGGATGATATGCCTCCTTCCCCATGTGTGCTGCTGTCCTCACTCTGCATGTCCTCCTGCCAGGATGGGTCAGTCTCTATTTCATCCACCACCTCATCTTCCACATCTGCACTCAGCTCCTCCTCCTGACTTTCTGGCAATTGGGTCTCATCATTGTTCACCTCTTGTGACACTTTCCCATCATTGCCTTCATGTGACCGGGCTTGTCAAAACTTTGGGCATCGCTACATGCGATCTCATCTGTCCCTACTTCAAGTTGACTGACCGAGAGTCCAGAATCTTGAAATAAAAAACTGAACAGCTCTTCAGAATGTCCAAATGTGGGATCAGTTGTCTTAGGGCACTCGGCATGGTAGGAGGAAGCAGGATCAGGGTGAGGAATATCCGGGCCACACTCACGGCTTCTCAGACTTGACGTGTGGAAGACATGGTGGTGGCTAAGTGACTGAAAGCAATACGTGCTATCCAACCAGCAACCGTTTCACACTGCTCTGGCTTCAATAGTGATGTGCTGCGGTCCTCTAGAAAATGGGACAGGAAGGTCAAGCGCGATTATGTGGGTCTTTGTTGTGGCCCACTTCCACCTTGGCCACGGCCTCTTCCTCTGCATGCACCATCAGCATTACTTCCACTTCCCAATCCCTTGCCCATTTTAAATGGACTACTGAACTATTTCAAAAGCTCAACACAAATGTTTTTATTTGGAGCTAAATTATATCTGATCAGTATGCCTGCAAAGCTGCGATTTTTCAAACACAAACACCCGGACTCAGTCTGACATAACAGACTGTTTTAATTTTTTTTTTTAAGGTTTTGTAGAATAAAAAAAAAAAAAGAGAAGAACGAGGCTAGCAGACAGAACTATGAAACTTATGACTGTCAAGCTACGATTTTTTTCACCACAGATACAGCAGGCCTCAGCCTGACATAACAGACTGTATTAAATTTTATTTTGCTTTTGGCTGAATTTAAAAAAAAACAGTGACACAAGGCTAGCAGACAGAACTATGCTACATATGCCTGCGTAAATACGATTTTTCAAAAGCAAACAACAGCCCTCAGCCTGACATAAGAGACTGGATTAATGTTTTCTTTAAGGTGAATTCATAAAAAAGAAGAAGAAGAAGAAGAAGAAGAAGGAGGAGAAGGAGGAGGAGGAGAAGGAGGAGGAGACTAGCACACAAAACTATGCTACGTTCTTATTTTTGGTGAATTCTTGTAAAAAGAAAATGAAAACTGCAGCTAGGTATGTAGTAAATAAGCAGAAAAAGACAGTTATGGAGCTTTGGGAGGCATTCAGTGGGAGTTATGTACGCAATGTGAGATAGCGCTCACTAACGCCTTGGGGGTATACTCACTTGGCAGTGATATAACACAGAGAAAGATGGTATTTCTGTAAAAGTTCACCTCAGTTTTATCACTCCATAAACCCCAGTCGCACAAAACACAAAGTAACAGCCTTCATAGCATGGCAAAAGAAAGTAACAGTGTCCTTTCCCCATACCCAGGGTTACCTCTTAGGAGCTCCTGCTCCACAGGCTGACTCCTCGTCAGTCCAAGGTCCTCACCACAGGTGACCTGTCCTGGTGCTATTCCAGACATCCATCCCCGGCTGGGACCGTACAACACCCCAGGCCACCAGAACCAGAGTCCCACCACGTGCTCTACAGGGAGACAACACACCCAACACAGGCTTCCAGGACCTTCCAGCACAGAACTATTCAGGTCCACACTCAGAGAGCATACAGGAAGATGTAACCTACACCCTGGTCACATTATGTACCTTGTAATAGGTGAGATATGGATCACATGGGCTGGTCACGTGATCTGACATCACTGCAGGTCCTCAAACACCCGCACTTCCCACAGGAAAAAGGGGTACAGTGAGCACCCTCACGCAGTGGTGAGGTATGTGGGTAGCAAGACCCTCCCATCTCTCATAGCTACCTGCAACCCGGACCCAGATTCACTAAACAACATCTTAGTGCTCATGTGCATGAAATACCAAATACTCCGAGTTGCATTGCAGGGAGCAGCTCCCCATATCAAGGGAGGCTTACAGTGCAGAAGACCTCCTCCTCTGCGACAGATACCGGCCATTCACCACAATGCTGGACACTGTCTCACTATCCACATTATGCCTCCATGCATATCCTGGGGAGCACATACATCGCCCCCTAGCTGTAACAGGGGTCACTGCATCACAGCACACACAGTGCCTGCAGACCTTGCACTGATGTGGATATACTGTGCTCTGCCTAAATTGCGGCGAGCAGGGAGGCACCCGGTCTCTTATACTCGTGATGATGCTGTGCAGCCAAGACAATCACTGCACAACCACAACAAAGATGGCTGCAGTGTTTCATGGCCTGGCAGACAATCCCTGCTGTATGATTGGGTCTCTAACATCTGCCAAAAATGTTAGGTGGAGACACCAGTTCCCACCGAGTAATCCAGGAAATGCTTGGTGCTTGCTAAGTATGACGAGTACCATCTGCAATGTGTTATGAGACATGGCCAGAACCCTATGTCCCACAGACAAATCCTGTATCATCTGTGTCAAACTAGACATCTCATCCAACAAGGTACAGAGTGGATACATAGAAAGAGAAGCAGAGAAAAAAAACTAATTAAAAAAGCTACAAGCTATCTGCGCTGGAATCACAAAATAAGAGGACCTTATAGAGGACAGTGATTTTTCTGCAATCAAATACTGTATAATAAATCATAAAAAATAACCTGATGAAGAGGATACAGATCTGGGACTGAAACCATGAAGGTAGTGTTCCTCTCCCGCTGTGTCGTATAGTCGGTAAATCCGTTCATATAATCCAGTTGAAGGAAGTAGTCCGATCTTGGCTCGTAAGATTCTTCCGGGGTGTGCGCTACAGTAACTGTCCCGGCCGGTGACAGAAACTCCTGCGCTCTCTACCCACGTGCAGTCTCTGTACACTGCTCGGCTTTGGTAGGTACTCTGCTTACTGCAGGACCTTCCGTGACGTCACGTCCACGTGAATCCTCACGTGACAGCCTATGGATAGTAAGAAGGACCAATTCCTACGCGTTTCGGAGCTGAACGTGCTCCTTCCTCAGGGATGGTCCTCTTTTGCCAATACGTTCTATTTATAGCCTGCAGCAGGTAGAGTGACTGTGCTATGTGTTAAATGCGAATAATTCTATTTCGCTGTTCAAACCCCTTGGGACTAAAGTATCAAACCTGAAAATCATTTTGGTTTCCTCCCTTGACATATGTCGGATATAATCACCCCCTCTCGAACATTCATGCACTATTTTGAGACCTGTAATAGTGGTGCCACATGCTGATCCATTATGATGGGTCAAAAAATGTTTTGAGAGCGGGTGACCTTCAAATTTTTTGTCAATGTTCCTCATATGTTCACTTATCCTAATATGAAGGGCCCGTTTTGTTCTTCCAATATATAATTTATCACAAGGGCACCTGATGGAATAAATAACCCCTTTGGTGTTGCAGGTTATAAAATCCTCAATTTTCCACTCAACCAGTCAATAGTAGTGTTGAGTAGTGTTGAGTAGTGTTGAGCATTCCGATACCGCAAGTATCGGGTATCGGCCGATACTTGCGGTATCGGAATTCCGATACCGGGATTCCGATACTTGCCGCGTATCGGATACCGGAATCGGAAGTTCCAAGATTCAAAATGCAGAAATTCAGCCAATGAGAATGATTCCAAGTGTGGGCACATCCTGTTTAGCATGGAGGGCATGAAACTACTGGCAAGGCTGTGATTGGCTGCTGAAATGATGTCATGATGCAGTTTAAAAGTCGCTGGCGCCATTTTGCGATCACTCTGCTGTGAATTCAGTTAGTGACAGGACGCTGTTTGCTGACTGAGGGACAGTTTAGAGATAGCGATTTGCTTCTTTGTGCTTTCCAAAGGCTAATTTAGCAACCGCTGTGTTCACCTACTATTCACCTTGCTTTTGCCTTGTAGCGCTGTTTTCACAGCGATCTGCAAGGTCTGTGTGTGTGTGTGTGTGTGAGTGCAGCCCACTCTCTAGTCTGAGTGCAGCCACATAGGCCATCCATAGCTGGTTGTATTCAGTTCAGGGAGGGTGGTTCATTGCCTCATGCTGTTCTTTTTTTTTTTTTTTTCAAGTAGTGTAGTTTGCTGCTAATTTATTCAAAAAAATCCTATTAGTGTCTTTCCACCCGTCTCCAGCTAATTTGTGGAAAAACACTACATAGGATAACGTAGAGGAGGGTTTTTGGGCCTTGCAGCGCCGTTTACGGCTGTCTGCACGGTCTCCGTGTGACTGCAGCTCGCCCTGTAGTCTGTGAGCAGCCATAGCCTGGTTGTCTCCAGCTCAGGGTTGTTCACTGCGTCATACCGCCAAATCAATTTTCATTTTGTTTTAAGTAGTGCAGGCTGCTGCACATTTTTTCAAAAAATTCCTATTAGTGTCTTTCCACCCGTCTCCAGCTAATTTGTGGAAAAACACTACATAGGATAACGTAGAGGAGGGTTTTTGGGCCTTGCAGCGCCGTTTACGGCTGTCTGCACGGTCTCCGTGTGACTGCAGCTCGCCCTGTAGTCTGTGAGCAGCCATAGCCTGGTTGTCTCCAGCTCAGGGTTGTTCACTGCGTCATACCGCCAAATCAATTTTCATTTTGTTTTAAGTAGTGCAGGCTGCTGCACATTTTTTCAAAAAATTCCTATTAGTGTCTTTCCACCCGTCTCCAGCTAATTTGTGGAAAAACACTACATAGGATAACGTAGAGGAGGGTTTTTGGGCCTTGCAGCGCCGTTTACGGCTGTCTGCACGGTCTCCGTGTGACTGCAGCTCGCCCTGTAGTCTGTGAGCAGCCATAGCCTGGTTGTCTCCAGCTCAGGGTTGTTCACTGCGTCATACCGCCAAATCAATTTTCATTTTGTTTTAAGTAGTGCAGGCTGCTGCACATTTTTTCAAAAAATTCCTATTAGTGTCTTTCCACCCGTCTCCAGCTAATTTGTGGAAAAACACTACATAGGATAACGTAGAGGAGGGTTTTTGGGCCTTGCAGCGCCGTTTACGGCTGTCTGCACGGTCTCCGTGTGACTGCAGCTCGCCCTGTAGTCTGTGAGCAGCCATAGCCTGGTTGTCTCCAGCTCAGGGTTCTTCACTGCGTCATACCGCCAAATCAATTTTCATTTTGTTTTAAGTAGTGCAGGCTGCTGCACATTTTTTCCAAAAAATCCTATTAGTGTCTTTCCACCCGTCTCCAGCTAACTTGTGGAAAAACACTACATAGGATAACGTAGAGGAGGGTTTTTGGGCCTTGCAGCGCCGTTTACGTCTGTCTGCACGGTCTCCGTGTGACTGCAGCTCTATCCGTTGTCAGTTCAGCCCCCAAAAAATAAATAAATAATAAAGTTCACCAAACACACCAGTTACACCACTTTACATTTGTGTAGGCCACATTAGCTCATATTAAAGTCTAGTCCACACTTTAGAAAATTAGTGTTTCTTATACCTGTTAGGAGGAGTTGCTCAGGAATAAGCACACAAAGCCGTTAGTACTTTTCTGCTTATCTTTATCAGTCAACCAAGATGAAGAAGGCAGTGAGTAAGGCACGTGGGCGTGGGCGCGGAGCAGGGAGGGGACGTGGGGATTATGTGCCTGCTGCGGGCACCGGTGACTCATCAGCACCCACTTTCACCAGGCAACAGTCATTCATGCGCAGCTTTGTGTCAGAGCGCCGTACACCGCTGCTGCGTGAAGACCAAATTGAAGCCGTTGTCGGATGGATGGCAGCTAATGCATCAACTTCAATTAGTGCCACATCCTCTCAGACACAGAGCACTGGAGAGCAGCCATCTGTCTCTTCACCACCTGCCAAATTGCCCAGGCAGACAGAGAGCCCAGGACAGGAGCCGTCTCTACTTCTGTTCTCTGAATCTCTTGGCTTGGAAACAGGGGGCCAGCCAAGCAGCATTGGAGAAATGGAAGAAGAGGCAGGGTGCAGTGATGCCCAACAGCTTTTTCTCTCTTCCTCTGAAGAGGCGGGTGGGCCAGTGGCTCCGGTCACCACATCGCAGGCCGCATCAGCTGATGATGACACTCAGGTGCCACTTACTGGTGCGTGCTCTGCTGCTGAGACTACCCAGGAGGAGCAGTTGGGGGCAGAGGGTAGTGTAGATGATGAGGTCCTTGACCCATCTTGGCGTGAGGGACAGGAAGGTGGTGGGAGCAGCTCTGAGGAAGAGATTCCCCGTACGGCCCAAAGAGGGAGAGGGAGGGGGAAGACTGCGGATCCTGCAGCCTCCGCTTTGGCACCCGTTAGGAGCATGTCTCTTCCAAAAGCCAAAAAGGGCGCTCCCAAGACTTGCAGTGCCTGGTCCTTTTTTGACACAGTTGCAGATGACATTTGCTATGTCAGATGCAAGGTGTGTCATCAAAAAGTCAAAAGAGGGAAAAATGTCAGCAACCTCAATACCTCCAACATGTGGAAACATGTGCGCACCAGGCACCCGGCGGAGTTAGAAAAACACACTGAAGAGCTAGGCCAACCAACAGCGGCAGCTACCACCTCTTCAGCTCGTGTTGCCTCTTCCTCCAGCTCACACGCAGCTGGTTCGGCTTCCTCCCAGGATCGCCGTGGAAGAACCTCTGGCCCTGTTGTCCAGAGACCCGCTGTAATTCCACCCGCAGCACCACTTTCCCAGTCATCCACACACTCCCAGCCCAGTCTACAGCCATCGGTAGTACAGGCATGGGAGAAAAGGCGGCCTTTCTCGTCATACCACCCACGAGCACAGGCTCTGTGTTATGGTTCTCAATGGCAAGAGAACATAGCCCAGCAAACATACGAACTAGCTCTTGGAAGGATGGAAACTAAACTGACCATGAACTAAACCTGCCGCACAACTAACAGTAGCCGGGTAGCGTAGCCTGCGTTTTATCCCTAGACGCCCAGCGCCGGCCGGAGGACTAACTAATCCTGGCAGAGGAAAATATAGTCCTGGCTCACCTCTAGAGAAATTTCCCTGAAAGGCAGACAGAGGCCCCCACAAATATTGGCGGTGATTTTAGATGAAATGACAAACGTAGTATGAAAATAGGTTTAGCAAAATTGAGGTCCGCTTACTAGATAGCAGGAAGACAGAAAGGGCACTTTCATGGTCAGCTGAAAACCCTATCAAAATACCATCCTGAAATTACTTTAAGACTCTAGTATTAACTCATAACATCAGAGTGGCAATTTCAGATCACAAGAGCTTTCCAGACACAGAAACGAAACTACAGCTGTGAACTGGAACAAAATGCAAAAACAAACAAGGACTAAGTCCAACTTAGCTGGGAGTTGTCTAGCAGCAGGAACATGCACAGAAAGGCTTCTGATTACAATGTTGACCGGCATGGAAGTGACAGAGGAGCAAGGCTAAATAGCGACTCCCACATCCTGATGGAAACAGGTGAACAGAGAGGATGATGCACACCAGTTCAATTCCACCAGTGGCCACCGGGGGAGCCCAAAATCCAATTTCACAACAGTACCCCCCCCTCAAGGAGGGGGCACCGAACCCTCACCAGAACCACCAGGGCGATCAGGATGAGCCCTATGAAAGGCACGGACCAAATCGGAGGCATGAACATCAGAGGCAGTCACCCAAGAATTATCCTCCTGACCGTATCCCTTCCATTTGACCAGATACTGGAGTTTCCGTCTGGAAACACGGGAGTCCAAGATTTTTTCCACAACGTACTCCAACTCGCCCTCAACCAACACCGGAGCAGGAGGCTCAACGGAAGGCACAACCGGTACCTCATACCTGCGCAACCGAGGCTTAAACTTAGGAGAAGAAACCCTCATAGGGACAAAACGAGAAGACAACCACACCAAGTCCCCAACACAAAGCCGAGGACCAACCCGACGCCGGTGGTTGGCAAAAAGCTGAGTCTTCTCCTGGGACAACTTCAAATTGTCCACTACCTGCCCCCAAATCTGATGCAACCTCTCCACCACAGCATCCACTCCAGGACAATCCGAAGATTCCACCTGACCAGAAGAAAATCGAGGATGAAACCCCGAATTACAGAAAAAGGGAGACACCAAGGTGGCAGAACTGGCCCGATTATTGAGGGCAAACTCCGCTAAAGGCAAAAAAGCAACCCAATCATCCTGATCTGCAGACACAAAACACCTCAAATATGTCTCCAAGGTCTGATTCGTCCGCTCGGTCTGGCCATTAGTCTGAGGATGGAAAGCAGACGAGAAAGACAAATCTATGCCCATCCTAGCACAGAATGCTCGCCAAAATCTAGACACGAATTGGGTACCTCTGTCAGAAACGATATTCTCCGGAATACCATGCAAACGGACCACATTTTGAAAAAACAGAGGAACCAACTCGGAAGAAGAAGGCAACTTAGGCAGGGGAACCAAATGGACCATCTTAGAGAAACGATCACACACCACCCAGATGACAGACATCTTCTGAGAAACAGGAAGATCCGAAATAAAATCCATCGAGATGTGCGTCCAGGGCCTCTTCGGGATAGGCAAGGGCAACAACAATCCACTAGCCCGAGAACAACAAGGCTTGGCCCGAGCACAAACGTCACAAGACTGCACGAAGCCTCGCACATCTCGAGACAGGGAAGGCCACCAGAAGGACCTTGCCACCAAATCCCTGGTACCAAAGATTCCAGGATGACCTGCCAACGCAGAAGAATGAACCTCAGAAATGACTTTACTGGTCCAATCATCAGGAACAAACAGTCTACCAGGTGGGCAACGATCAGGTCTATCCGCCTGAAACTCCTGCAAGGCCCGCCGCAGGTCTGGAGAAACGGCAGACAATATCACTCCATCCTTAAGGATACCTGTAGGTTCAGAATTACCAGGGGAGTCAGGCTCAAAACTCCTAGAAAGGGCATCCGCCTTAACATTCTTAGAACCCGGCAGGTAGGACACCACAAAATTAAACCGAGAGAAAAACAACGACCAGCGCGCCTGTCTAGGATTCAGGCGTCTGGCGGACTCAAGATAAATTAGATTTTTGTGGTCAGTCAATACCACCACCTGATGTCTAGCCCCCTCAAGCCAATGACGCCACTCCTCAAAAGCCCACTTCATGGCCAAAAGCTCCCGATTCCCAACATCATAATTCCGCTCGGCGGGCGAAAATTTACGCGAGAAAAAAGCACAAGGTCTCATCACGGAGCAATCGGAACTTCTCTGCGACAAAACCGCCCCAGCTCCGATTTCAGAAGCGTCGACCTCAACCTGAAAAGGAAGAGCAACATCAGGCTGACGCAACACAGGGGCGGAAGAAAAGCGGCGCTTAAGCTCCCGAAAGGCCTCCACAGCAGCAGGGGACCAATCAGCAACATCAGCACCCTTCTTAGTCAAATCAGTCAATGGTTTAACAACATCAGAAAAACCAGCAATAAATCGACGATAAAAGTTAGCAAAGCCCAAAAATTTCTGAAGACTCTTAAGAGAAGAGGGTTGCGTCCAATCACAAATAGCCTGAACCTTGACAGGATCCATCTCGATGGAAGAGGGGGAAAAAATATATCCCAAAAAGGAAATCTTTTGAACCCCAAAAACGCACTTAGAACCCTTCACACACAAGGAATTAGACCGCAAAACCTGAAAAACCCTCCTGACCTGCTGGACATGAGAGTCCCAGTCATCCGAAAAAATCAAAATATCATCCAGATACACAATCATAAATTTATCCAAATAATCACGGAAAATGTCATGCATAAAGGACTGAAAGACTGAAGGGGCATTTGAAAGACCAAAAGGCATCACCAAATACTCAAAGTGGCCCTCGGGCGTATTAAATGCGGTCTTCCACTCATCCCCCTGTTTAATTCGCACCAAATTATACGCCCCACGAAGATCTATCTTAGAGAACCACTTGGCCCCCTTTATGCGAGCAAACAAATCAGTCAGCAGTGGCAACGGATATTGATATTTAACCGTGATTTTATTCAAAAGCCGATAATCAATGCACGGCCTCAAAGAGCCATCTTTCTTAGCCACAAAGAAAAAACCGGCTCCTAAGGGAGATGACGAAGGACGAATATGTCCCTTTTCCAAGGACTCCTTTATATATTCTCGCATAGCAGCATGTTCAGGCACAGACAGATTAAATAAACGACCCTTAGGGTATTTACTACCCGGAATCAAATCTATGGCACAATCGCACTCCCGGTGCGGAGGTAATGAACCAAGCTTAGGTTCTTCAAAAACGTCACGATATTCAGTCAAGAATTCAGGAATCTCAGAGGGAATAGATGATAAAATGGAAACCACAGGTACGTCCCCATGCGTCCCCTTACATCCCCAGCTTAACACAGACATAGCTTTCCAGTCAAGGACTGGGTTATGAGATTGCAGCCATGGCAATCCAAGCACCAACACATCATGTAGGTTATACAGCACAAGAAAGCGAATAATCTCCTGGTGATCCGGATTAATCCGCATAGTTACTTGTGTCCAGTATTGTGGTTTATTGCTAGCCAATGGGGTGGAGTCAATCCCCTTCAGGGGTATAGGAGTTTCAAGAGGCTCCAAATCATACCCACAGCGTTTGGCAAAGGACCAATCCATAAGACTCAAAGCGGCGCCAGAGTCGACATAGGCATCCGCGGTAATAGATGATAAAGAACAAATCAGGGTCACAGATAGAATAAACTTAGACTGTAAAGTGCCAATTGAAACAGACTTATCAAGCTTCTTAGTACGCTTAGAGCATGCTGATATAACATGAGTTGAATCACCGCAATAGAAGCACAACCCATTTTTTCGTCTAAAATTCTGCCGTTCACTTCTGGACAGAATTCTATCACATTGCATATTCTCTGGCGTCTTCTCAGTAGACACCGCCAAATGGTGCACAGGTTTGCGCTCCCGCAGACGCCTATCGATCTGGATAGCCATTGTCATGGACTCATTCAGACCCGCAGGCACAGGGAACCCCACCATAACATCCTTAATGGCATCAGAGAGACCCTCTCTGAAATTCGCCGCCAGGGCGCACTCATTCCACTGAGTAAGCACAGCCCATTTACGGAATTTCTGGCAGTATATTTCAGCTTCGTCTTGCCCCTGAGATAGGGACATCAAGGCCTTTTCCGCCTGAAGTTCTAACTGAGGTTCCTCATAAAGCAACCCCAAGGCCAGAAAAAACGCATCCACATTGAGCAACGCAGGATCCCCTGGAGCCAATGCAAAAGCCCAATCCTGAGGGTCGCCCCGGAGCAAAGAAATCACAATCCTGACCTGCTGAGCAGGATCTCCAGCAGAGCGAGATTTCAGGGACAAAAGCAACTTGCAATTATTTTTGAAATTTTGAAAGCAAGATCTATTCCCCGAGAAAAATTCAGGCAAAGGAATTCTAGGTTCAGATATAGGAACATGAACAACAAAATCTTGTAAGTTTTGAACTTTCGTGGTGAGATTATTCAAACCTGCAGCTAAACTCTGAATATCCATTTTAAACAGGTGAACACAGAGCCATTCCAGGATTAGAAGGAGAGAGAGAGAGAAAGGCTGCAATATAGGCAGACTTGCAAGAGATTCAATTACAAGCACACTCAGAACTGAGAAAAAAAAAAAAATCTTCAGCAGACTTCTCTTTTCTCTCCTTTCTCTGTCAATTAATTTAACCCTTTTAAGGCCGGTCAAACTGTTATGGTTCTCAATGGCAAGAGAACATAGCCCAGCAAACATACGAACTAGCTCTTGGAAGGATGGAAACTAAACTGACCATGAACTAAACCTGCCGCACAACTAACAGTAGCCGGGTAGCGTAGCCTGCGTTTTATCCCTAGACGCCCAGCGCCGGCCGGAGGACTAACTAATCCTGGCAGAGGAAAATATAGTCCTGGCTCACCTCTAGAGAAATTTCCCTGAAAGGCAGACAGAGGCCCCCACAAATATTGGCGGTGATTTTAGATGAAATGACAAACGTAGTATGAAAATAGGTTTAGCAAAATTGAGGTCCGCTTACTAGATAGCAGGAAGACAGAAAGGGCACTTTCATGGTCAGCTGAAAACCCTATCAAAATACCATCCTGAAATTACTTTAAGACTCTAGTATTAACTCATAACATCAGAGTGGCAATTTCAGATCACAAGAGCTTTCCAGACACAGAAACGAAACTACAGCTGTGAACTGGAACAAAATGCAAAAACAAACAAGGACTAAGTCCAACTTAGCTGGGAGTTGTCTAGCAGCAGGAACATGCACAGAAAGGCTTCTGATTACAATGTTGACCGGCATGGAAGTGACAGAGGAGCAAGGCTAAATAGCGACTCCCACATCCTGATGGAAACAGGTGAACAGAGAGGATGATGCACACCAGTTCAATTCCACCAGTGGCCACCGGGGGAGCCCAAAATCCAATTTCACAACAGCTCTGACTGCAGGCATTGCCAAACTTCTGTCACTGGAAATGCTGTCATTCAGGCTGGTGGAGACTGACAGCTTCCGTGACTTGATGTCATTGGCAGTCCCACAGTACAATGTGCGCTTTTACTTCAGCAGGCAAGCTGTCCCTGCCCTGCACAAGCATGTGGAGGGACACATAAAACACGCGCTACTGAACGCCGTCAGTAGCAAGGTCCACCTCACCACCGATGCGTGGACCAGTCAACATGGACAGGAGCGATACCTTTCCCTCACTGCCCACTGGGTCAATGTTGTTGAGCCGGGTACAGATCGTGCGAGTGGCGCAGGACGTGTCCTGCCCACTCCAAGGATTGCAGGAATCCATTCTGTACGCATTGACTCCTCCTCTTACACCAGTTCCTCAGAATCATCGCTGCAGGAGCCGTCACAGTCCACCTCCACATGGACCCGTGATGAACGTGTACCTGTTACGACCGACATGAGCACAGCCGTGGCCAAACGTCAACAGGCCGTCTTGAAATTAATTTTTTTGGGGAATCGTAGCCACACAGCGCAGGAGCTCTGGAATGCCATCAAGCAGGAGAGCGATGTGTGGTTTGTGCCAGCGAATCTCCAGCCAGGCATGGTAGTGTGTGATAATGGCCGAAATCTGGTGGCAGCTCTGGGCCTCGGCAACCTCACTCACATCCCATGTCTGGCACATGTGCTCAATTTGGTCGTGCAGAGCTTTTTGAGGGACTATCCGGATCTTGATGCACTGCTGCACAAGGTCCGCCTAGAGTGTGCTCACTTGCGGCGTTCCAGCACGGCAAAAGCGCGCATTGCGGCTCTGCAGCGCCGACACCGCCTGCCGGAACATCGCATCATATGTGACCTACCTACCAGGTGGAATTCCACGTTACATATGTTGGAGCGGTTGTGTGAGCAGCAGCAAGCTGTAATGGAGTACCAGCTGCTTCAGGCGCAAAGAAGTCGCACTCAGCGCCGTACAGACTTCACAACCACAGAGTGGGCCACTATGAATGACGTCTGCCAGGTTTTGCGTCCCTTTGATTATTCCACGCGGATGGCGAGTGCAGATGATGCACTAGTCAGCATGACTGTCCCCCTTATCTGCCTGCTTGAAAAATCACTGCAAGCGCTAAGGGATGATGTTGTGGAAGAGGTGGAGGATGAGGATTCACCATTTCCATCATCTTCTGGACAGTCAGCGCCACGTGGTTCCTCACAAATGCGTAGGCAGGGGACAGTTTGTGAGGAGGATGAGGAGGAGTCAATGGAGGAGGAAGACATCCGTCCAGAGGAGGGAGTTACACAATTGTCCAGTACTCAGTGTGTACAGCGAGGGTGGGGTGATGACGAGCGGGCAGAGATCACGCCTCCAGCAGGGGACAGCGTTTCTTGGGCAGTTGGCAGTCTGCAGCACATGGTGGATTACATGCTGCAGTGCCTGAGAAACGACCGCCGCATCGCCCACATTCTCAACATGTCTGATTATTGGGTGTTCACCCTCCTCGATCCTCGCTACTGGGACAACGTAGAAAGCCTCATCACACCGTTGAACCGGGAGCGAAAAATGCGGGAGTACCAAGACACACTGGTCAATTCCATCATCTTCTCCATTCCAACTGAGAGAAGTGCTGCTAGTGCATTCCAAAGCAGCTCAGTGCGTCCAGGCAGTGGTGGAGGCTCTGCACAAAGAGGGAGCAGAAGCAGTGCCTCTGCCCAAGGCAAGACCAGTATGGCCCAACTGTGGCACAGTTTTCTGTGCCCCCCACAAAAGTCTACACCATCACAGACGGCTCCAGTCAGCAGGAGGCAACGGTTCCGTCAGATGGTGACAGACTACATGTCTTGCCCTCTTGCTGTACTCCCAGACGGCTCTTCCCCTTTCAAGTTTTGGGTCTCAAAGCTGGATACATGGCCAGAGCTAAGCCAGTATGCATTGGAGGTGCTGTCTTGCCCTGCGGCCAGTGTATTATTGGAACGTGTCTTTAGTGCTGCAGGTGGTGTACTAACTGACCGTCGCATGCGACTATCCTCCGATAACGTTGACCGGCTTACTTTCCTGAAAATGAACAAGGCCTGGATCTCGCAGGAATTTGCCACTCCTCCTCCTGATTAAATAATTAGGTCACTGTATACGTTATCCAGGTCTCCTGTTGTGTTCATCTTTCTACCACCTGAACTTAAATTCCTGGGCTCCAACACCGCCAGTTGAGGCTCAGAAGTGCCGTCTGCACAGTCAAAACATACGACCCAGTGTTATTGGGTTTCAGTAACGTCAGCTGATCCCCAGCTGTGTAGCCGGCAATGTGTCATGCGACCGCCACGCTGACACAACAACTGAAATGTAAGGGAATCTGTCACCCCCCCCAAGGCGTTTGTTACTGAAAGAGCCTCCTTGTGCAGCAGTAATGCTGCACAAGGAAAAGGTAGCTATTTTGGTTTAGCTCCTTGCACACGCAGAACTTAACACTTATAAAATGTGTCCACTGATACTGTAAAACCGTCCCAGAGGTGGGACTTTCCTTCGTAATATGACGCAGCACAGCCGTCATTCCTCCCCCCCCGGCGCCGCGCCCCGGCTCCTCAGCGTTGTTTGATTCCGTCCCGGAGCCTGCGCTGTTATGTTATCCCGTGGCCAGGCACACTTAGCGCTGCCCGTCTTCTGGCATCATTTGGTGTCAGGATGGCTGCGCCTGTGCAGCCGCGCTGGCCGAGGGCCCGCCTCGCAGTGTCTTCTGATTTAATCCCACTGGGGGCCTGGGATCCATGGACATGCGCAGTGCATATCTGAACCTCCACCTCTCACTCATCTCCCTACGGCTTCTTCAGACTGTTCGGTGTCAGCTGGTCCCTAATAGCATGCCACGGCCGTGACACCGCACAGTCTTAAGAAGCCGTAGGGTGGGAAGTGAGAGGCGAGGATATGCACTGCGCATGGCCATGGATCCCAGGCCCCCAGTGGGATAAAATCAGAAGACACTGCGAGGCGGGCTCTCGGCCAGCGCGGTCGCACAGGCGCAGCCAGCCTGACACCAAATGATGTCAGAAGATGGGCAGCGCTAAGTGTGCCTGGCCAAGGGATAACATAACAGCGCAGGCTCCGGGACAGAATCAAACTACGCTGAGGAGCCGGGGCGCGGCGCCCGGGGGGGAGGAATGACGGCTGTGCTGCGTCATATTACGAAGGAAAGTCCCACCTCCGGGACGGTTTCACGGTTTCAGGGGACACATTTTATAAGTGTTTAGTTCTGTGTTTGCAAGGAGCATGATGAAAAGAGCCACCTTTTCCTTTTGCATCTTTTGTGCTGCACAAGCTGGCTCTTTCAGCTACAAACGCCTTGGGGGGGGTTAAAGGTTCGCTTTCGACTTTCTCAGGCTTCGGCCTACATTGTGTTCCTCTGCTTTTCCACCTCTCCCTGGGCTCCAACACCGCTAGTTGTTGCCTGGTAGTGCTGTACGCACAGTCAACAGTCCCTCCTCTGTTATTGGGGTTCAGTAACGTCAGCTGTTCCCCTGCTGTGTGTGTGGCAATCCCTCCTACCTCCTCCACCTCCTCCTCCTCCACCTGTCCCTGGGCTCCAACACCGCTAGTTGTTGCCTGGTAGTGCTGTACGCACAGTCAACAGTCCCTCCTCTGTTATTGGGGTTCAGTAACATCAGCTGTTCCCCTGCTGTGTGTGTGGCAATCCCTCCTACCTCCTCCACCTCCTCCTCCTCCACCTGTCCCTGGGCTCCAACACCGCTAGTTGTTGCCTGGTAGTGCTGTACGCACAGTCCCAACAGTCCCTCCTCTGTTATTGGGGTTCAGTAACGTCAGCTGTTCCCCTGCTGAGTGTGTGGCAATCCCTCCTCCACCTCCTCCTCCTCCACCTGTCCCTGGGCTCCAACACCGCTAGTTGTTGCCTGGTAGTGCTGTACACACAGTCAACAGTCCCTCCTCTGTTATTGGGGTTCAGTAACGTCAGCTGTTCCCCTGCTGTGTGTGTGGCAATCCCTCCTACCTCCTCCACCTCCTCCTCCTCCACCTGTCCCTGGGCTCCAACACCGCTAGTTGTTGCCTGGTAGTGCTGTACGCACAGTCAACAGTCCCTCCTCTGTTATTGGGGTTCAGTAACGTCAGCTGTTCCCCTGCTGTGTGTGTGGCAATCCCTCCTACCTCCTCCACCTCCTCCTCCTCCACCTGTCCCTGGGCTCCAACACCGCTAGTTGTTGCCTGGTAGTGCTGTACGCACAGTCCCAACAGTCCCTCCTCTGTTATTGGGGTTCAGTAACGTCAGCTGTTCCCCTGCTGTGTGTGTGGCAATCCCTCCTCCACCTCCTCCTCCTCCACCTGTCCCTGGGCTCCAACACCGCTAGTTGTTGCCTGGTAGTGCTGTACGCACAGTCAACAGTCCCTCCTCTGTTATTGGGGTTCAGTAACGTCAGCTGTTCCCCTGCTGTGTGTGTGGCAATCCCTCCTACCTCCTCCACCTCCTCCTCCTCCACCTGTCCCTGGGCTCCAACACCGCTAGTTGTTGCCTGGTAGTGCTGTACACACAGTCAACAGTCCCTCCTCTGTTATTGGGGTTCAGTAACGTCAGCTGTTCCCCTGCTGTGTGTGTGGCAATCCCTCCTACCTCCTCCACCTCCTCCTCCTCCACCTGTCCCTGGGCTCCAACACCGCTAGTTGTTGCCTGGTAGTGCTGTACGCACAGTCAACAGTCCTTCCTCTGTTATTGGGGTTCAGTAACGTCAGCTGTTCCCCTGCTGTGTGTGTGGCAATCCCTCCTACCTCCTCCACCTCCTCCTCCTCCACCTGTCCCTGGGCTCCAACACCGCTAGTTGTTGCCTGGTAGTGCTGTACGCACAGTCAACAGTCCCTCCTCTGTTATTGGGGTTCAGTAACGTCAGCTGTTCCCCTGCTGTGTGTGTGGCAATCCCTCCTACCTCCTCCACCTCCTCCTCCTCCACCTGTCCCTGGGCTCCAACACCGCTAGTTGTTGCCTGGTAGTGCTGTACGCACAGTCCCAACAGTCCCTCCTCTGTTATTGGGGTTCAGTAACGTCAGCTGTTCCCCTGCTGTGTGTGTGGCAATCCCTCCTCCACCTCCTCCACCTCCACCTGTCCCTGGGCTCCAACACCGCTAGTGGTTGCCTGGTAGTGCTGTACGCACAGTCAACAGTCCCTCCTCTGTTATTGGGGTTCAGTAACGTCAGCTGTTCCCCTGCTATGTGTGTGGCAATCCCTCCTACCTCCTCCACCTCCTCCTCCTCCACCTGTCCCTGGGCTCCAACACCGCTAGTTGTTGCCTGGTAGTGCTGTACGCACAGTCAACAGTCCCTCCTCTGTTATTGGGGTTCAGTAACGTCAGCTGTTCCCCTGCTGTGTGTGTGGCAATCCCTCCTCCACCTCCTCCTCCTCCACCTGTCCCTGGGCTCCAACACCGCTAGTTGTTGCCTGGTAGTGCTGTACGCACAGTCCCAACAGTCCCTCCTCTGTTATTGGGGTTCAGTAACGTCAGCTGTTCCCCTGCTGTGTGTGTGGCAATCCCTCCTCCACCTCCTCCTCCTCCACCTGTCCCTGGGCTCCAACACCGCTAGTTGTTGCCTGGTAGTGCTGTACGCACAGTCAACAGTCCCTCCTCTGTTATTGGGGTTCAGTAACGTCAGCTGTTCCCCTGCTGTGTGTGTGGCAATCCCTCCTACCTCCTCCACCTCCTCCTCCTCCACCTGTCCCTGGGCTCCAACACCGCTAGTTGTTGCCTGGTAGTGCTGTACGCACAGTCAACAGTCCCTCCTCTGTTATTGGGGTTCAGTAACGTCAGCTGTTCCCCTGCTGTGTGTGTGGCAATCCCTCCTACCTCCTCCACCTCCTCCTCCTCCACCTGTCCCTGGGCTCCAACACTGCTAGTTGTTGCCTGGTAGTGCTGTACGCACAGTCAACAGTCCCTCCTCTGTTATTGGGGTTCAGTAACGTCAGCTGTTCCCCTGCTGTGTGTGTGGCAATCCCTCCTACCTCCTCCACCTCCTCCTCCTCCACCTGTCCCTGGGCTCCAACACCGCTAGTTGTTGCCTGGTAGTGCTGTACGCACAGTCCCAACAGTCCCTCCTCTGTTATTGGGGTTCAGTAACGTCAGCTGTTCCCCT
Organism: Ranitomeya variabilis; assembly: GCF_051348905.1. NCBI lineage: Eukaryota > Metazoa > Chordata > Amphibia > Anura > Dendrobatidae > Ranitomeya > Ranitomeya variabilis. The sequence continues at coordinate 182,099,643 of NC_135235.1, read as the reverse complement.
GCTGAGTGTGTGGCAATCCCTCCTCCACCTCCTCCTCCTCCACCTGTCCCTGGGCTCCAACACCGCTAGTTGTTGCCTGGTAGTGCTGTACACACAGTCAACAGTCCCTCCTCTGTTATTGGGGTTCAGTAACGTCAGCTGTTCCCCTGCTGTGTGTGTGGCAATCCCTCCTACCTCCTCCACCTCCTCCTCCTCCACCTGTCCCTGGGCTCCAACACCGCTAGTTGTTGCCTGGTAGTGCTGTACGCACAGTCAACAGTCCCTCCTCTGTTATTGGGGTTCAGTAACGTCAGCTGTTCCCCTGCTGTGTGTGTGGCAATCCCTCCTACCTCCTCCACCTCCTCCTCCTCCACCTGTCCCTGGGCTCCAACACCGCTAGTTGTTGCCTGGTAGTGCTGTACACACAGTCAACAGTCCCTCCTCTGTTATTGGGGTTCAGTAACGTCAGCTGTTCCCCTGCTGTGTGTGTGGCAATCCCTCCTACCTCCTCCACCTCCTCCTCCTCCACCTGTCCCTGGGCTCCAACACCGCTAGTTGTTGCCTGGTAGTGCTGTACGCACAGTCAACAGTCCCTCCTCTGTTATTGGGGTTCAGTAACGTCAGCTGTTCCCCTGCTGTGTGTGTGGCAATCCCTCCTCCACCTCCTCCTCCTCCACCTGTCCCTGGGCTCCAACACCGCTAGTTGTTGCCTGGTAGTGCTGTACGCACAGTCCCAACAGTCCCTCCTCTGTTATTGGGGTTCAGTAACGTCAGCTGTTCCCCTGCTGTGTGTGTGGCAATCCCTCCTCCACCTCCTCCTCCTCCACCTGTCCCTGGGCTCCAACACCGCTAGTTGTTGCCTGGTAGTGCTGTACGCACAGTCAACAGTCCCTCCTCTGTTATTGGGGTTCAGTAACGTCAGCTGTTCCCCTGCTGTGTGTGTGGCAATCCCTCCTACCTCCTCCACCTCCTCCTCCTCCACCTGTCCCTGGGCTCCAACACCGCTAGTTGTTGCCTGGTAGTGCTGTACGCACAGTCAACAGTCCCTCCTCTGTTATTGGGGTTCAGTAACGTCAGCTGTTCCCCTGCTGTGTGTGTGGCAATCCCTCCTACCTCCTCCACCTCCTCCTCCTCCACCTGTCCCTGGGCTCCAACACTGCTAGTTGTTGCCTGGTAGTGCTGTACGCACAGTCAACAGTCCCTCCTCTGTTATTGGGGTTCAGTAACGTCAGCTGTTCCCCTGCTGTGTGTGTGGCAATCCCTCCTACCTCCTCCACCTCCTCCTCCTCCACCTGTCCCTGGGCTCCAACACCGCTAGTTGTTGCCTGGTAGTGCTGTACACACAGTCAACAGTCCCTCCTCTGTTATTGGGGTTCAGTAACGTCAGCTGTTCCCCTGCTGTGTGTGTGGCAATCCCTCCTACCTCCTCCACCTCCTCCTCCTCCACCTGTCCCTGGGCTCCAACACCGCTAGTTGTTGCCTGGTAGTGCTGTACGCACAGTCAACAGTCCCTCCTCTGTTATTGGGGTTCAGTAACGTCAGCTGTTCCCCTGCTGTGTGTGTGGCAATCCCTCCTACCTCCTCCACCTCCTCCTCCTCCACCTGTCCCTGGGCTCCAACACCGCTAGTTGTTGCCTGGTAGTGCTGTACGCACAGTCCCAACAGTCCCTCCTCTGTTATTGGGGTTCAGTAACGTCAGCTGTTCCCCTGCTGTGTGTGTGGCAATCCCTCCTCCACCTCCTCCTCCTCCACCTGTCCCTGGGCTCCAACACCGCTAGTTGTTGCCTGGTAGTGCTGTACGCACAGTCAACAGTCCCTCCTCTGTTATTGGGGTTCAGTAACGTCAGCTGTTCCCCTGCTGTGTGTGTGGCAATCCCTCCTACCTCCTCCACCTCCTCCTCCTCCACCTGTCCCTGGGCTCCAACACCGCTAGTTGTTGCCTGGTAGTGCTGTACACACAGTCAACAGTCCCTCCTCTGTTATTGGGGTTCAGTAACGTCAGCTGTTCCCCTGCTGTGTGTGTGGCAATCCCTCCTACCTCCTCCACCTCCTCCTCCTCCACCTGTCCCTGGGCTCCAACACCGCTAGTTGTTGCCTGGTAGTGCTGTACGCACAGTCAACAGTCCTTCCTCTGTTATTGGGGTTCAGTAACGTCAGCTGTTCCCCTGCTGTGTGTGTGGCAATCCCTCCTACCTCCTCCACCTCCTCCTCCTCCACCTGTCCCTGGGCTCCAACACCGCTAGTTGTTGCCTGGTAGTGCTGTACGCACAGTCAACAGTCCCTCCTCTGTTATTGGGGTTCAGTAACGTCAGCTGTTCCCCTGCTGTGTGTGTGGCAATCCCTCCTACCTCCTCCACCTCCTCCTCCTCCACCTGTCCCTGGGCTCCAACACCGCTAGTTGTTGCCTGGTAGTGCTGTACGCACAGTCCCAACAGTCCCTCCTCTGTTATTGGGGTTCAGTAACGTCAGCTGTTCCCCTGCTGTGTGTGTGGCAATCCCTCCTCCACCTCCTCCACCTCCACCTGTCCCTGGGCTCCAACACCGCTAGTGGTTGCCTGGTAGTGCTGTACGCACAGTCAACAGTCCCTCCTCTGTTATTGGGGTTCAGTAACGTCAGCTGTTCCCCTGCTATGTGTGTGGCAATCCCTCCTACCTCCTCCACCTCCTCCTCCTCCACCTGTCCCTGGGCTCCAACACCGCTAGTTGTTGCCTGGTAGTGCTGTACGCACAGTCAACAGTCCCTCCTCTGTTATTGGGGTTCAGTAACGTCAGCTGTTCCCCTGCTGTGTGTGTGGCAATCCCTCCTCCACCTCCTCCTCCTCCACCTGTCCCTGGGCTCCAACACCGCTAGTTGTTGCCTGGTAGTGCTGTACGCACAGTCCCAACAGTCCCTCCTCTGTTATTGGGGTTCAGTAACGTCAGCTGTTCCCCTGCTGTGTGTGTGGCAATCCCTCCTCCACCTCCTCCTCCTCCACCTGTCCCTGGGCTCCAACACCGCTAGTTGTTGCCTGGTAGTGCTGTACGCACAGTCAACAGTCCCTCCTCTGTTATTGGGGTTCAGTAACGTCAGCTGTTCCCCTGCTGTGTGTGTGGCAATCCCTCCTACCTCCTCCACCTCCTCCTCCTCCACCTGTCCCTGGGCTCCAACACCGCTAGTTGTTGCCTGGTAGTGCTGTACACACAGTCAACAGTCCCTCCTCTGTTATTGGGGTTCAGTAACGTCAGCTGTTCCCCTGCTGTGTGTGTGGCAATCCCTCCTACCTCCTCCACCTCCTCCTCCTCCACCTGTCCCTGGGCTCCAACACCGCTAGTTGTTGCCTGGTAGTGCTGTACGCACAGTCAACAGTCCTTCCTCTGTTATTGGGGTTCAGTAACGTCAGCTGTTCCCCTGCTGTGTGTGTGGCAATCCCTCCTACCTCCTCCACCTCCTCCTCCTCCACCTGTCCCTGGGCTCCAACACCGCTAGTTGTTGCCTGGTAGTGCTGTACGCACAGTCAACAGTCCCTCCTCTGTTATTGGGGTTCAGTAACGTCAGCTGTTCCCCTGCTGTGTGTGTGGCAATCCCTCCTACCTCCTCCACCTCCTCCTCCTCCACCTGTCCCTGGGCTCCAACACCGCTAGTTGTTGCCTGGTAGTGCTGTACGCACAGTCCCAACAGTCCCTCCTCTGTTATTGGGGTTCAGTAACGTCAGCTGTTCCCCTGCTGTGTGTGTGGCAATCCCTCCTCCACCTCCTCCACCTCCACCTGTCCCTGGGCTCCAACACCGCTAGTGGTTGCCTGGTAGTGCTGTACGCACAGTCAACAGTCCCTCCTCTGTTATTGGGGTTCAGTAACGTCAGCTGTTCCCCTGCTATGTGTGTGGCAATCCCTCCTACCTCCTCCACCTCCTCCTCCTCCACCTGTCCCTGGGCTCCAACACCGCTAGTTGTTGCCTGGTAGTGCTGTACGCACAGTCAACAGTCCCTCCTCTGTTATTGGGGTTCAGTAACGTCAGCTGTTCCCCTGCTGTGTGTGTGGCAATCCCTCCTCCACCTCCTCCTCCTCCACCTGTCCCTGGGCTCCAACACCGCTAGTTGTTGCCTGGTAGTGCTGTACGCACAGTCCCAACAGTCCCTCCTCTGTTATTGGGGTTCAGTAACGTCAGCTGTTCCCCTGCTGTGTGTGTGGCAATCCCTCCTCCACCTCCTCCTCCTCCACCTGTCCCTGGGCTCCAACACCGCTAGTTGTTGCCTGGTAGTGCTGTACGCACAGTCAACAGTCCCTCCTCTGTTATTGGGGTTCAGTAACGTCAGCTGTTCCCCTGCTGTGTGTGTGGCAATCCCTCCTACCTCCTCCACCTCCTCCTCCTCCACCTGTCCCTGGGCTCCAACACCGCTAGTTGTTGCCTGGTAGTGCTGTACGCACAGTCAACAGTCCCTCCTCTGTTATTGGGGTTCAGTAACGTCAGCTGTTCCCCTGCTGTGTGTGTGGCAATCCCTCCTACCTCCTCCACCTCCTCCTCCTCCACCTGTCCCTGGGCTCCAACACTGCTAGTTGTTGCCTGGTAGTGCTGTACGCACAGTCAACAGTCCCTCCTCTGTTATTGGGGTTCAGTAACGTCAGCTGTTCCCCTGCTGTGTGTGTGGCAATCCCTCCTACCTCCTCCACCTCCTCCTCCTCCACCTGTCCCTGGGCTCCAACACCGCTAGTTGTTGCCTGGTAGTGCTGTACGCACAGTCAACAGTCCCTCCTCTGTTATTGGGGTTCAGTAACGTCAGCTGTTCCCCTGCTGTGTGTGTGGCAATCCCTCCTCCACCTCCTCCTCCTCCACCTGTCCCTGGGCTCCAACACCGCTAGTTGTTGCCTGGTAGTGCTGTACGCACAGTCCCAACAGTCCCTCCTCTGTTATTGGGGTTCAGTAACGTCAGCTGTTCCCCTGCTGTGTGTGTGGCAATCCCTCCTACCTCCTCCTACCTCCTCCACCTCCTCCTCCTCCACCTGTCCCTGGGCTACAACACCGCTAGTTGCCGTCCAGAAGTGCTGTACGCACAGAGCCAAACACCTCGCCAATGTGTTAGTGGGGTTCAGCACCGCCAGCTGTTCCCCTGCTGTGTATACGGCAACGTGTACTGCGACCGCCACGCAGGCACAACAAGTTAAATTTAAGGGAACCTGTCCCCCCCCCCCAGGCGTTTGTTACTGAAGGAGCCACCTTGTGCAGCAGTAATGATGCAAAGGGAAAAAGTGCCTCTTTTCGTGGTGCTCCTTGCACATGCTGAACCTAACACTTATGAAAAGTGTCCCCTCCTACCGTGATACCGTCCGGTAGGTGGAACTTTCCTTTGTGATGTGACGCAGCACAGCCGTCATTCTTACCCCCTTGGCGCCGTGCGCCGCCTCCTTAGCGTTGTTTGAATCAGTCCCGGAGCCTGCGCTGTTAGGTTTGCCCTTGGCCATGCACACATTTTGCGCTGCCCGTCTTCTGATATCATTTGGTGTCAGGCTGGCTGCGCCTGTGCGGCCGCACTGGCCGAGAGCCCGCCTCGTACTGTCTTCTGATTTAATCCCACTGGGGGCCTGAGATCCATGGACATGCGCAGTGCATATCTGAACCTCCACCTCTCACTCATCTCCCTACGGCTTCTTCAAACTGTGCGGTGTCAGCTGGTCCCTAATAGCATGCCACGGCCGTGACACCGCACAGTCTGAAGAAGCCGTAGGGAGGGGAGTGAGAGGCGAGGATATGCACCGCGCATGGCCACGGATCTCAGGCCCCCAGTGGGATGAAATCAGAAGACAGTACGAGGCGGGATCTCGGCTAGCGTGGCCGCACAGGCGCAGCCAGCCTGACACCAAATGATGTCAGAAGACGGGCAGCGCAAAATTTGTGCATGGCCAAGGGCTAACCTAACAGCGCAGGCTCCGGGACTGATTCAAACAACGCTGAGGAGGCGGCGCACGGCGCCAAGGGGGTAAGAATGACGGCTGTGCTGCGTCACATCACAAAGGAAAGTTCCACCAACCGGACGGTATCACGGTAGGAGGGGACACTTTTCATAAGTGTTAGGTTCAGCATGTGCAAGGACCATAATTAAAAGAGCTAAGTTTACCTTTTCCAGCATTAGTGCTGTACACGATGGCTCTTTCAGCTACAAACGCCTGGGGGGGGGTTAAAGTTTCCCTTTCAACTTGCTCCAGTGCAGGCTTCGGCCTACACTCTGCTCCCTCTCCTCCTCCTGCTGACCCTGGGCTCCAACACCGCCAGTTAGGGCCCGGTACTGCTAGCTGCACAGAGAAAAACACCAGCCAATGTGTCAGTGGGGTTCAGCACCGCCAGCTGTTCCCCTGCTGTGTAGCCGGCATCGTGTCCTGCAAAAGCCACGCAGACACAAGAACTGAAATTGAAGGAAACCTGTCCCCCCTCCCCCAGGTGTTTCTACGTTTTACAGCCACCTTGTACGACAGTAATGCTGCATGTGTGCAAGGTGGCTCAGAAACTTAGTCTCCTTGCCCATGGGGAACTGAACACGTCTAAAATGAGTCCTCTGCGACCATTAAAAAGTCCCTCAGGTGTGATTTTCCTTTGTATTGACACGCAACAAGCTCCTTGGTAGCGCTGCCCGTCTTCTGGCATCATTGTTTGGCTGCCTGCGCCTCTGCGGCCGCCTTGCCCCACACAACGCCCCTCGGTGTCTTATTAATTTGGACTGCGAGGGTGTGATTGATGGGCAGGAACGGTGCATTTCTTCGCCTGTCCCTCATCTCCTAACGCCTTCTTCGGACTGTGCGGCTTCATGGCCGTGGCATGCGATAAGGGATCAGCTGACGCCGCATAGTCTGAAGCGGGTGTAAGAAACCAAGCGAGAGGCGAACATATGTACTGCACCAGGCCATGAATCCCAGCCCTGCAGTGTTTTAACAATGTTAAGACACTGCGGGGCTGGGATTCATGGTCATCGCAAACCGCACCGGCTGACATTACATGATGTCAGAGGATGGGCAGCGCTAACAGCGCAATGCCAAGGGATAACATGACAGCGCAGACTCCTGTGCAACAAATAACGATGCTCAGGAGGCCGCGCCAAGCACCAAGGTGGCATTTTTGCCAGCTGTACTGCGTCTCTTTACGAAGGGAACTCACGCCTCAAAATCAGTTTGACTGTGTAAGGGCCTAAATGTTATACGTGTTCCTTTCAGCGTGTGCAAGGAGCAAAATTAAAAGAGCAACCTTTGACTTGTGCGGCACTACTGCTGCATAAGCTGTGGCTCTTCTAGTTTGTAACCCCTGAGGGGGGGTTAAAGGTTACCTTTGAAATCGGTTCAATTAGGCTTCGGCCTACACTCTGCTCCACCGGCAGAGCCCGGGCTCCAACAATGCTAGTTGCTGTCCGGAAGTGCTGGCTGCACAGAGCCAAACACCTCGCCAATGTGTCAGTGGGGTTCAGCACCGCCAGCTGTTCCCCTGCTGTGTAGCCGGCAACGTGTCCTGCGACCGCCACGCAGGCACAACAGACCCAAAGCTGCCGCCACTGCAGGCTTCGGCCTACACTCCCCTCCCCCTTGTTCCTCCTCCTGCTCCTCCTCCTGCTGACCCCGGGCTCTAACACCGCCAGTTGGGGCCCGGTACTGCTAGCTGCACAGAGAAAAACACCAGCCAATGTGTCAGTGGGGTCCAGCACCACCAGCTGTTCCCCTGCTGTGCAGCCGGCATCGTGTCCTGCAAAAGCCACGCAGACACAAGAACTGAAATTGAAGGGAACCTGTCCCCCCTCCCCCAGGCGTTTGTACGTTTTACAGCCACCTCGTACAGCGGTAATGCTGCATGTGTGCAAGGTGGCTCATAAACGTATTCTCCTCGCACATGTGGAACTGAAAACACGTCTAAAATGTGTCCTCTGTGTGACCATTTAACCGTCCCGGTGGTGTGACTTTCCTTTGTAATGACACGCTGCAACCCCCTTGGTAGCGCTGCCCGTCTTCTGGCATCATTCTTTGGCTGCCTGCGCCTCTGCGGCCGCCCTGACCCACACAACGCCCCTCGGTGTCTTATTTATTGGGACTGCGAGGGTGTGATTGATGGGCATGAGCAGTGCATATCTTCACCTGTTGTCACTCATCTCCTTCCGCCTTCTTCAGACTGTGCGGCTTCATGGCCGTGGCATGCGATAAGGGATCAGCTGACGCCGCACAGTCTGAAGCGGGTGTAAGGACCCGAGTGCGAGAGGCCAACATATGTGCTGCGCCAGGCCATGAATCCCAGCCCCGCAGTGTTTTAACAATGTTAAGACACTGCGGGGCTGGGATTCATGGTCATCGCGAACCGCACCGGCCGACATTAAATGAGGTCAGAAGATGGGCAGCGCTAACAGCGCTAGGCCGGGGGATAACACGACAGCGCAGACTCCTGTACAGCAAATAACAACGCTCAGGAGGCTGCACCTAGCACCAAGGTGGGATTCTTGACATCTGTGCTGCGTCTCATTACAAAGGGAACTCGCGCCTCCAACACAGTTTGACTGTATAAAGGGCTAAATGTTATACGTGTTTCATTCGGCGTGTGCAAGGAGCAAAATTAAAAGAGCAACCTTTGACTTGTGCGGCACTACTGCTGCATAAGCTGTGGCTCTTCTAGTTTGTAACCCCTGAGGGGGGGTTAAAGGTTACCTTTGAAATCGGTTCAATTAGGCTTCAGCCTACACTCTGCTCCACCGGGCTCCAACAACGCTAGTTGCTGTCCGGAAGTGCTGGCTGCACAGAGCCAAACACCTCGCCAATGTGTCAGTGGGGTTCAGCACCGCCAGCTGTTCCCCTGCTGTGTAGCCGGCAACGTGTCCTGCGACCGCCACGCAGGCACAACAGACCCAAAGCTGCCGCCACTGCAGGCTTCGGCCTACACTCCCCTCCCCCTTGCTCCTCCTCCTGCTCCTCCTCCTGCTGACCCCGGGCTCTAACACCGCCAGTTGGGGCCCGGTACTGCTAGCTGCACAGAGAAAAACACCAGCCAATGTGTCAGTGGGGTTCAGCACCGCCAGCTGTTCCCCTGCTGTGCAGCCGGCATCGTGTCCTGCAAAAGCCACGCAGACACTTGCTCTTGTACCTTCTGCTCCCCATCCTGGTTCCAGTACCGTCAGCTGGTTCCGGGCAGAGCCTTTGGCTTAGGTGCCTCCCTCTGGGTATCCGAGTTCCACCAACGTCAGGTGGTCCTTGGTAGTGCTTTCAGGCACGGGTACCTCCTGCTTAGTAACCGGGTTCCAGTAACGTCAGCTGGTCCTCGGTAGTTCCATTGGCTCTTGGACCTTCGGCTACCCATCCGGGTTCCAGCACCGTCAGCTGGTTCTCGGCAGTGTCTTTTGCTCTTGTACCTTCTGCTCCCCATCCTGGTTCCAGTACCGTCAGCTGGTTCCGGGCAGAGCCTTTGGCTTAGGTGCCTCCCTCTGGGTATCCGAGTTCCACCAACGTCAGGTGGTCCTTGGTAGTGCTTTCAGGCACGGGTACCTCCTGCTTAGTAACCGGGTTCCAGTAACGTCAGCTGGTCCTCGGTAGTTCCATTGGCTCTTGGACCTTCGGGTAGCCATCCGAGTTCCAGTTCCATCAGCTGGTTCTCGGCATTTTCTCAGCCTTCTTGTACCTTCTGCTACATTTCCAAGTTCAAGAGACTAAACACGATGACCCGGAAGACCACCCCTAAGATGACGACGACACCAGAGACGACAACCACCGTGATGACGACGACCCTGGAGACGATGACCCTGAAGACCACCCCGATGACGACGACCCCGGAGACGACGACCCTGGAGACGACGACGACCTGGAAGACCGAGAAGCAGAAGAACAAGAGGCTGCAGAACAAAGAGCAGAAGAAGATTAAGCATAACACTAAATATCAGAGCAAAAAATATTATCTAAATTATAAGCAGAAGAAGACTAAGCAGTGTATGGGGGTGAGTCCATTCCTCCTCGTGGTGCCCCTGGATAAAGCCTGATGCTGCAGGCCAAACTGAACGCGGACAAATGTAACTGTTTTGTGACAGGCAGAACGGAAGGTGTAATCTTCAAACTTTTATAGATAACAACTACGGGAATGCCTGTCACAAATAAGAATATGATGAAGAAGTAGAATATGATGAAGATAATAGTAAAATAAAAAGAATATGAACAATGTAACCAAAAAAATAATAGGTAGAAGATGAAGAAGAAGATGAATAAGGTGAAGAAGTTGATGTCAAAGAAGCTGATGATGAGGATAATGAAGAAGAAAGTGTGGGAGAAGTAAAAAAGAAGGTGAAGGGCGTGGAAGTAGTGAAACATCAATATCTGACAAAATAAAAAAAAAATTAACATAGTCAAAATCTTTCTACCGCCGAACGTCATAAAAAAAAACAAAATCCTGCTATTCTATTACATTGGGCTAAACCTCTGTGCCTTTAATGTCTCCGCCACGTCCCCCAATACAGCCTACATTATTCTTAGTTGTTTTCCTTCATGTAGAATTAACCTACAAGGAAAGAAAGGGTTTATTTTAATTCCGATATTTTCGTCCCATTGACTTGCATTGGGATCGGGTATCGGTATCGGATTAGATCCGATACTTTGACGATATCGGCCGATACTTTCCGATACCGATACTTTCCGATATCGGAAGGTATCGCTCAACACTAGTGTTGAGCGATACCGTCTGATACTTGAAAGTATCGGTATCGGAAAGTATCGGCCGATACCGGCAAAGTATCGGATCCAATCCGATACCGATACCCGATACCAATACAAGTCAATGGGACTCAAGTATCGGACGGTATTCCTGATGGTTCTCAGGGTCTGAAGGAGAGGAAACTCTCCTTCAGGCCCTGGGATCCATACTAATGTGTAAAAGAAAGAATTAAAATAAAAAATATTGCTATACTCACCTCTCCGACACAGCCTGCACCTTACCGAGGGAAGCGGCAGCGTTCTTTGTTTAAAATTCGCGCTTTTCTTTCCTTACGTGAAGTCCCGGCTTGTGATTGGTCGCATGCCGCCCATGTGGCGGCGACGCAACCAATCACAGCAAGCCGTGACATAATTTCAGGTCCTTAAGGATTTTAAAATTACGTCCCGGCTTTGTGATTGGTTGCGTCGCAGTCACATGGGCGCCGCAACCAATCACAAGCCGTGACGTCACGGGAGGCTGGACACGCGCGCATTTTAAAATGGGCGCGTGTCCAGCCTCCCGTGACGTCCCGGCTTGTGATTGGTTGCGGCGCGGTCAACCAATCACAAGCCGGGAGGCTGGACACGCGCGCATTTTAAAATGGGCGCGTGTCCAGCCTCCCGTGACGTCCCGGCTTGTGATTGGTTGCGGCGCGGTCAACCAATCACAAGCCGGGAGGCTGGACACGCGCGCATTTTAAAATGGGCGCGTGTCCAGCCTCCCGTGACGTCCCGGCTTGTGATTGGTTGCGGCGCGGTCAACCAATCACAAGCCGGGAGGCTGGACACGCGCGCATTTTAAAAATTTTAAAATGCGCGCGTGTCCAGCCTCCCGGCTTGTGATTGGTTGACCGCGCCGCAACCAATCACAAGCCGGGACGTCACGGGAGGCTGGACACGCGCCCATTTTAAAATGCGCGCGTGTCCAGCCTCCCGGCTTGTGATTGGTTGACCGCGCCGCAACCAATCACAAGCCGGGACGTCACGGGAGGCTAGACACGCGCCCATTTTAAAATGCGCGCGTGTCCAGCCTCCCGTGACGTCACGGCTTGTGATTGGTTGCGGCGCCCATGTGACTGCGACGCAACCAATCACAAAGCCGGGACGTAAGTTTAAAATCCTTAAGGACCTGAAATTACGTCACGGCTTGCTGTGATTGGTTGCGTCGCCCATGTGACTGCGACGCAACCAATCACAAAGCCGGAGCGTAATTTTAAAATACTGAATGACCTGAAATTACGTCACGGCTTGCTGTGATTGGTTGCGTCGCCGCCACATGGGCGGCATGCGACCAATCACAAGCCGGGACTTCACGTAAGGAAAGAAAAGCGCGAATTTTAAACAAAGAACGCTGCCGCTTCCCTCGGTAAGGTGCAGGCTGCGTCGGAGAGGTGAGTATAGCAATATTTTTTATTTTAATTCTCTCTTTTACACATTTTTACATTAATGTTGTTTCGATACCGATACCCGATACCACAAAAGTATCGGATCTCGGTATCGGAATTCCGATACCCGCAAGTATCGGCCGATACCCGATACTTGCGGTATCGGAATGCTCAACACTAGTGTTGAGCGATACCTTCCGATATGGGAAAGTATCGGTATCGGAAAGTATCGGCCGATACCATCAAAATATCGGATCTAATCCGATACCGATACCCGATCCCAATGCAAGTCAATGGGACGAAAATATCGGAATTAAAATAAACCCTTTATAAACTTGTAGGTTCATTCTACATGAAGGAAAACAACTAAGAATAATGTAGGATGTATTGGGGGACGTGGCGGAGACATTAAAGGCACAGAGGTTTAGCCCAATGTAATAGAATAGCAGGATTTTGTTTTGTTTTTTATGACGTTCGGCGTTAGAAAGATTTTGACTATGTTAATTTTTTTTTTATTTTGTCAGATATTGATGTTTCACTACTTCCACGCCCTTCACCTTCTTTTTTACTTCTCCCACACTTTCTTCTTCATTATCCTCATCATCAGCTTCTTTGACATCAACTTCTTCACCTTATTCATCTTCTTCTTCATCTTCTACCTATTATTTTTTTGGTTACATTGTTCATATTCTTTTTATTTTACTATTATCTTCATCATATTCTACTTCTTCATCATATTCTTATTTGTGACAGGCATTCCCGTAGTTGTTATCTATAAAAGTTTGAAGATTACACCTTCCGTTCTGCCTGTCACAAAACAGTTACATTTGTCCGCGTTCAGTTTGGCCTGCAGCATCAGGCTTTATCCAGGGGCACCACGAGGAGGAACGGACTCACCCCCATACACTGCTTAGTCTTCTTCTGCTTATAATTTAGATAATATTTTTTGCTCTGATATTTAGTGTTATGCTTAATGTTCTTCTGCTTTTTGTTCTGCAGCCTCTTGTTCTTCTGCTTCTCGGTCTTCCAGGTCGTCGTCGTCTCCAGGGTCGTCGTCTCCGGGGTCGTCGTCATCGGGGTGGTCTACAGGGTTGTCGTCTCCGGGGTCGTAGTCATCGGGGTGGTCTTCAGGGTCATCGTCTCCAGGGTCGTCGTCATCACGGTGGTTGTCGTCTCTGGTGTCGTCGTCATCTTAGGGGTGGTCTTCCGGGTCATCGTGTTTAGTCTCTTGAACTTGGAAATGTAGCAGAAGGTACAAGAAGGCTGAGAAAATGCCGAGAACCAGCTGATGGAACTGGAACTCGGATGGCTACCCGAAGGTCCAAGAGCCAATGGAACTACCGAGGACCAGCTGACGTTACTGGAACCCGGTTACTAAGCAGGAGGTACCCGTGCCTGAAAGCACTACCAAGGACCACCTGACGTTGGTGGAACTCGGATACCCAGAGGGAGGCACCTAAGCCAAAGGCTCTGCCCGGAACCAGCTGACGGTACTGGAACCAGGATGGGGAGCAGAAGGTACAACAGCAAAAGACACTGCCGAGAACCAGCTGACGGTGCTGGAACCCGGATGGGTAGCCGAAGGTCCAAGAGCCAATGGAACTACCGAGGACCAGCTGACGTTACTGGAACCCGGTTACTAAGCAGGAGGTACCCATGCCTGAAAGCACTACCAAGGACCACCTGACGTTGGTGGAACTCGGATACCCAGAGGGAGGCACCTAAGCCAAAGGCTCTGCCCGGAACCAGCTGACGGTACTGGAACCAGGATGGGGAGCAGAAGGTACAACAGCAAAAGACACTGCCGAGAACCAGCTGACGGTGCTGGAACCCGGATGGGTAGCCGAAGGTCCAAGAGCCAATGGAACTACCGAGGACCAGCTGACGTTACTGGAACCCGGTTACTAAGCAGGAGGTACCCGTGCCTGAAAGCACTACCAAGGACCACCTGACGTTGGTGGAACTCGGATACCCAGAGGGAGGCACCTAAGCCAAAGGCTCTGCCCGGAACCAGCTGATGGTACTGGAACCAGGATGGGGAGCAGAAGGTACAACAGCAAAAGACACTGCCGAGAACCAGCTGACGGTGCTGGAACCCGGATGGGTAGCCGAAGGTCCAAGAGCCAATGGAACTACCGAGGACCAGCTGACGTTACTGGAACCCGGTTACTAAGCAGGAGGTACCCGTGCCTGAAAGCACTACCAAGGACCACCTGATGTTGGTGGAACTTGGATACCCAGAGGGAGGCACCTAAGCCAAAGGCTCTGCCCGGAACCAGCTGGCGGTACTGGAACCAGGATGGGGAGCAGAAGGTACAAGAGCAAGTGTCTGCGTGGCTTTTGCAGGACACGATGCCGGCTGCACAGCAGGGGAACAGCTGGCGGTGCTGAACCCCACTGACACATTGGCTGGTGTTTTTCTCTGTGCAGCTAGCAGTACCGGGCCCCAACTGGCGGTGTTAGAGCCCGGGGTCAGCAGGAGGAGGAGAGGGAGCAGAGTGTAGGCCGAAGCCTGCACTGGCGGCAGCTTTGGGTCTGTTGTGCCTGCGTGGCAGTTGCAGGACACGTTGCCGGCTGCACAGCAGGGGAACAGCTGGCGGTGCTGAACCCCACTGACACATTGGCTGGTGTTTTTCTCTGTGCAGCTAGCAGTACCGGGCCCCAACTGGCGGTGTTGGAGCCCGGGCTCTGCAGGGGGAGCAGAGTGTAGGCCGAAGCCTAATTGAACCAATTTCAAAGGTAACCTTTAACCCCCCCTCAGGGGTTACAAAGTAGAAGAGCCACAGCTTATGCAGCAGTAGTGCTGCACAAGTCAAAGGTTGCTCTTTTAATTTTGCTCCTTGCACACGCTGAATGAAACACGTATAACATTTAGCCCTTTATACAGTCAAACTGTGTTGGAGGCGCGAGTTCCCTTTGTAATGAGACGCAGTACAGATGTCAAGAATCCCACCTTGGTGCTGGGTGCAGACTCCTGAGCGTTGTTATTTGCTGTACAGGAGTCTGCGCTGTCGTGTTATCCCCTGGCCTAGCGCTGTTAGCGCTGCCCATCTTCTGACATCATTTAATGTCGGCCGGTGCGGTTCGCGATGACCATGAATCCCAGCCCCGCAGTGTCTTAACATTGTTAAAACACTGCGGGGCTGGGATTCATGGCCTGGCGCAGCACATATGTTCGCCTCTCACACTCGGGTCCTTACACCCGCTTCAGACTGTGCGGCGTCAGCTGATCCCTTATCGCATGCCACGGCCATGAAGCCGCACAGTCTGAAGAAGGCGGAAGGAGATGAGGGACAGGCGAACTGATGCACTGCTCATGCCCATCAATCACACCCTCGCAGTCCCAATGAATAAGACACCGAGGGGCGTTGTGTGGGTCAGGGCGGCCGCAGAGGCGCAGGCAGCCAAACAATGATGCCAGAAGACGGGCAGCGCTACCAAGGGGGTTGCAGCGTGTCATTACAAAGGAAAGTCACACCACCGGGACGGTTAAATGGTCACACAGAGGACACATTTTAGATGTGTTTTCAGTTCCACATGTGCGAGGAGAATACGTTTATGAGCCACCTTGCACACATGCAGCATTACCGCTGTACAAGGTGGCCTTAAAAACGTACAAACGCCTGGGGGAGGGGGGACAGGTTCCCTTCAATTTCAGTTCTGGTGTCTGCGTGGCTTTTGCAGGACACGATGCCGGCTGCACAGCAGGGGAACAGCTGGCGGTGCTGAACCCCACTGACACATAGGCTGGTGTTTTTCTCTGTGCAGCTAGCAGTACCGGGCCCCAACTGGCGGTGTTAGAGCCCGGGGTCAGCAGGAGGAGGAGAGGGAGCAGAGTGTAGGCCGAAGCCTGCACTGGCGGCAGCTTTGGGTCTGTTGTGCCTGCGTGGCAGTTGCAGGACACGTTGCCGGCTGCACAGCAGGGGAACAGCTGGCGGTGCTGAACCCCACTGACACATTGGCTGGTGTTTTTCTCTGTGCAGCTAGCAGTACCGGGCCCCAACTGGCAGTGTTAGAGCCCGGGGTCAGCAGGAGGAGGAGAGGGAGCAGAGTGTAGGCCGAAGCCTGCACTGGCGGCAGCTTTGGGTCTGTTGTGCCTGCGTGGCAGTTGCAGGACACGTTGCCGGCTGCACAGCAGGGGAACAGCTGGCGGTGCTGAACCCCACTGACACATTGGCTGGTGTTTTTCTCTGTGCAGCTAGCAGTACCGGGCCCCAACTGGCAGTGTTAGAGCCCGGGGTCAGCAGGAGGAGGAGAGGGAGCAGAGTGTAGGCCGAAGCCTGCACTGGCGGCAGCTTTGGGTCTGTTGTGCCTGCGTGGCAGTTGCAGGACACGTTGCCGGCTGCACAGCAGGGGAACAGCTGGCGGTGCTGAACCCCGCTGACACATTGGCTGGTGTTTTTCTCTGTGCAGCTAGCAGTACCGGGCCCCAACTGGCGGTGTTGGAGCCCGGGCTCTGCAGGGGGAGCAGAGTGTAGGCCGAAGCCTAATTGAACCAATTTCAAAGGTAACCTTTAACCCCCCCTCAGGGGTTACAAAGTAGAAGAGCCACAGCTTATGCAGCAGTAGTGCTGCACAAGTCAAAGGTTGCTCTTTTAATTTTGCTCCTTGCACACGCTGAATGAAACACGTATAACATTTAGCCCTTTATACAGTCAAACTGTGTTGGAGGTGCGAGTTCCCTTTGTAATGAGACGCAGCACAGATGTCAAGAATCCCACCTTGGTGCTGGGTGCAGCCTCCTGAGCGTTGTTATTTGCTGTACAGGAGTCTGCGCTGTCGTGTTATCCCCTGGCCTAGCGCTGTTAGCGCTGCCCATCTTCTGACATCATTTAATGTCGGCCGGTGCGGTTCGCGATGACCATGAATCCCAGCCCCGCAGTGTCTTAACATTGTTAAAACACTGCGGGGCTGGGATTCATGGCCTGGCGCAGCACATATGTTCGCCTCTCACACTCGGGTCCTTACACCCGCTTCAGACTATGCGTCGTCAGCTGATCCCTTATCGCATGCCACGGCCATGAAGACGCACAGTCCGAAGAAGGCGGAAGGAGATGAGGGACAGGCGAAGAAATGCACCGTTCATGCCCATCAATCACACCCTCGCAGGCCAAATAAATAAGACACCGAGGGGCGTTGTGTGGGGCAAGGCGGCCGCAGAGGCGCAGGCAGCCAAACAATGATGCCAGAAGACGGGCAGCGCTACCAAGGAGCTTGTTGCGTGTCAATACAAAGGAAAATCACACCTGAGGGACGTTTTAATGGTCGCAGAGGACTCATTTTTAGACGTGTTCACTTCAACATGGGCAAGGAGAATAAGTTTCTGAGCCACCTTGCACACATGCAGCATTACTGTCGTACAAGGTGGCTGTAAAACGTAAAAACGCCTGGGGGAGGGGGGACAGGTTTCCTTCAATTTCAGTTCTTGTGTCTGCGTGGCTGTTGCAGGACACGTTGCCGGCTACACAGCAGGGGAACAGCTGGCGGTGCTGAACCCCACTGACACATTGGCTGGTGTTTGGCTCTGTGCAGCTAGCACATCTGGGCCCCAACTGGCGGTGTTAGAGCCCAGGGTCAGCAGGAGGAGGAGAGGGAGCAGAGTGTAGGCCGAAGCCTGCACTGGAGCAAGTTGAAAGGGAAACTTTAACCCCCCCCCCCCCCAGGCGTTTGTAGCTGAAAAAGCCATCGTGTACAACACTAATGCTGGAAAAGGTAAACTTAGCTCTTTTAATTATGGTCCTTGCACATGCTGATCCTAACACTTATGAAAAGTGTCCCCTCCTACCGTGATACCGTCCGGTTGGTGGAACTTTCCTTTGTGATGTGACGCAGCACAGCCGTCATTCTTACCCCCTTGGCGCCGTGCGCCGCCTCCTTAGCGTTGTTTGAATCAGTCCCGGAGCCTGCGCTGTTAGGTTAGCCCTTGGCCATGCACACATTTTGCGCTGCCCGTCTTCTGACATCATTTGGTGTCAGGCTGGCTGCGCCTGTGCGGCCGCGCTGGCCGAGAGCCCGCCTCGTACTGTCTTCTGATTTAATCCCACTGGGGGCCTGAGATCCATGGACATGCGCAGTGCATATCTGAACCTCCACCTCTCACTCATCTCCCTACGGCTTCTTCAGACTGTGCGGTGTCACGGCCGTGGCATGCTATTAGGGACCAGCTGACACCACACAGTTTGAAGAAGCCGTAGGGAGATGAGTGAGAGGTGGAGGTTCAGATATGCACTGCGCATGTCCATGGATCTCAGGCCCCCAGTGGGATTAAATCAGAAGACAGTACGAGGCGGGCTCTCGGCCAGCGCGGCCGCACAGGCGCAGCCAGCCTGACACCAAATGATGTCAGAAGACGGGCAGCGCAAAATGTGTGCATGGCCAAGGGCTAACCTAACAGCGCAGGCTCCGGGACTGATTCAAACAACGCTAAGGAGGCGGCGCACGGCGCCAAGGGGGTAAGAATGACGGCTGTGCTGCGTCACATCACAAAGGAAAGTTCCACCAACCGGACGGTATCACGGTAGGAGGGGACACTTTTCATAAGTGTTAGGATCAGCATGTGCAAGGAGCACCACGAAAAGAGGCACTTTTTCCCTTTGCATCATTACTGCTGCACAAGGTGGCTCCTTCAGTAACAAACACCTGGGGGGGGGGGGACAGGTTCCCTTAAATTTAACTTGTTGTGCCTGCGTGGCGGTCGCAGTACACGTTGCCGACTGCACAGCAGGGGAACAGCTGGCGGTGCTGAACCCCACTAACACATTGGCGAGGTGTTTGGCTCTGTGCGGACAGCACTTCTGGACGGCAACTAGCGGTGTTGGAGTCCAGGGACAGGTGGAGGAGGAGGAGGTGGAGGAGGTAGGAGGGATTGCCACACACACAGCAGGGGAACAGCTGACGTTACTGAACCCCAATAACAGAGGAGGGACTGTTGACTGTGCGTACAGCACTACTGGACGGCAACTAGCGGTGTTGGAGCCCAGGGACAGGTGGAGGAGGAGGAGGTGGAGGAGGTAGGAGGGATTGCCACACACACAGCAGGCGAACAGCTGACGTTACTGAACCCCAATAACAGAGGAGGGACTGTTGACTGTGCGTACAGCACTACTGGACGGCAACTAGCGGTGTTGGAGCCCAGGGACAGGTGGAGGAGGAGGAGGTGGAGGAGGTAGGAGGGATTGCCACACACACAGCAGGGGAACAGCTGACGTTACTGAACCCCAATAACAGAGGAGCGACTGTTGGGACTGTGCGGACAGCACTTCTGGATGGCAACTAGCGGTGTTGGAGCCCAGGGACAGGTGGAGGAGGAGGAGGTGGAGGAGGTAGGAGGGATTGCCACACACACAGCAGGGGAACAGCTGACGTTACTGAACCCCAATAACAGAGGAGGGACTGTTGACTGTGCGTACAGCACTACTGGACGGCAACTAGCGGTGTTGGAGCCCAGGGACAGGTGGAGGAGGAGGAGGTGGAGGAGGTAGGAGGGATTGCCACACACACAGCAGGGGAACAGCTGACGTTACTGAACCCCAATAACAGAGGAGGGACTGTTGACTGTGCGTACAGCACTACTGGACGGCAACTAGCGGTGTTGGAGCCCAGGGACAGGTGGAGGAGGAGGAGGTAGGAGGAGGTAGGAGGGATTGCCACACACACAGCAGGAAAACAGCTGACGTTACTGAACCCCAATAACAGAGGAGGGACTGTTGGGACTGTGCGGACAGCACTTCTGGACGGCAACTAGCGGTGTTGGAGCCCAGGGACAGGTGGAGGAGGAGGAGGTAGGAGGAGGTAGGAGGGATTGCCACACACACAGCAGGGGAACAGCTGACGTTACTGAACCCCAATAACAGAGGAGGGACTGTTGGGACTGTGCGTACAGCACTTCTGGACGGCAACTAGCGGTGTTGGAGCCCAGGGACAGGTGGAGGAGGAGGAGGTAGGAGGAGGTAGGAGGGATTGCCACACACACAGCAGGGGAACAGCTGACGTTACTGAACCCCAATAACAGAGGAGCGACTGTTGGGACTGTGCGGACAGCACTTCTGGACGGCAACTAGCGGTGTTGGAGCCCAGGGACAGGTGGAGGAGGAGGAGGTAGGAGGAGGTAGGAGGGATTGCCACACACACAGCAGGGGAACAGCTGACGTTACTGAACCCCAATAACAGAGGAGCGACTGTTGGGACTGTGCGGACAGCACTTCTGGACAGCAACTAGCGGTGTTGGAGCCCAGGGACAGGTGGAGGAGGAGGAGGTGGAGGAGGTAGGAGGGATTGCCACACACACAGCAGGGGAACAGCTGACGTTACTGAACCCCAATAACAGAGGAGGGACTGTTGACTGTGCGTACAGCACTACTGGATGGCAACTAGCGATGTTGGAGCCCAGGGACAGGTGGAGGAGGAGGAGGTGGAGGAGGTAGGAGGGATTGCCACACACACAGCAGGGGAACAGCTGACGTTACTGAACCCCAATAACAGAGGAGGGACTGTTGACTGTGCGTACAGCACTACTGGACGGCAACTAGCGGTGTTGGAGCCCAGGGACAGGTGGAGGAGAAGGAGGTAGGAGGAGGTAGGAGGGACTGCCACACACACAGCAGGGGAACAGCTGACGTTACTGAACCCCAATAACAGAGGAGGGACTGTTGGGACTGTGCGGACAGCACTTCTGGACGGCAACTAGCGGTGTTGGAGCCCAGGGACAGGTGGAGGAGGAGGAGGTGGAGGAGGTAGGAGGGATTGCCACACACACAGCAGGGGAACAGCTGACGTTACTGAACCCCAATAACAGAGGAGGGACTGTTGACTGTGCGTACAGCACTACTGGACGGCAACTAGCGGTAGTTGGAGCCCAGGGACAGGTGGAGGAGGAGGAGGTGGAGGAGGTAGGAGGGATTGCCACACACACAGCAGGGGAACAGCTGACGTTACTGAACCCCAATAACAGAGGAGGGACTGTTGGGACTGTGCGGACAGCACTTCTGGATGGCAACTAGCGGTGTTGGAGCCCAGGGACAGGTGGAGGAGGAGGAGGTAGGAGGAGGTAGGAGGGATTGCAACACACACAGCAGGGGAACAGCTGACGTTACTGAACCCCAATAACAGAGGAGCGACTGTTGGGACTGTGCGGACAGCACTTCTGGACGGCAACTAGCGGTGTTGGAGCCCAGGGACAGGTGGAGGAGGAGGAGGTAGGAGGAGGTAGGAGGGATTGCCACACACACAGCAGGGGAACAGCTGACGTTACTGAACCCCAATAACAGAGGAGCGACTGTTGGGACTGTGCGGACAGCACTTCTGGACGGCAACTAGCGGTGTTGGAGCCCAGGGACAGGTGGAGGAGGAGGAGGTGGAGGAGGTAGGAGGGATTGCCACACACACAGCAGGGGAACAGCTGACGTTACTGAACCCCAATAACAGAGGAGCGACTGTTGGGACTGTGCGGACAGCACTTCTGGACGGCAACTAGCGGTGTTGGAGCCCAGGGACAGGTGGAGGAGGAGGAGGTGGAGGAGGTAGGAGGGATTGCCACACACACAGCAGGGGAACAGCTGACGTTACTGAACCCCAATAACAGAGGAGGGACTGTTGGGACTGTGCGGACAGCACTTCTGGACGGCAACTAGCGGTGTTGGAGCCCAGGGACAGGTGGAGGAGGAGGAGGTGGAGGAGGTAGGAGGGATTGCCACACACACAGCAGGGGAACAGCTGACGTTACTGAACCCCAATAACAGAGGAGGGACTGTTGACTGTGCGTACAGCACTACTGGACGGCAACTAGCGGTGTTGGAGCCCAGGGACAGGTGGAGGAGGAGGAGGTGGAGGAGGTAGGAGGGATTGCCACACACACAGCAGGGGAACAGCTGACGTTACTGAACCCCAATAACAGAGGAGGGACTGTTGACTGTGCGTACAGCACTACTGGACGGCAACTAGCGGTAGTTGGAGCCCAGGGACAGGTGGAGGAGGAGGAGGTGGAGGAGGTAGGAGGGATTGCCACACACACAGCAGGGGAACAGCTGACGTTACTGAACCCCAATAACAGAGGAGGGACTGTTGGGACTGTGCGTACAGCAATTCTGGACGGCAACTAGCGGTGTTGGAGCCCAGGGACAGGTGGAGGAGGAGGAGGTGGAGGAGGTAGGAGGGATTGCCACACACACAGCAGGGGAACAGCTGACGTTACTGAACCCCAATAACAGAGGAGGGACTGTTGACTGTGCGTACAGCACTACTGGACGGCAATTAGCGGTGTTGGAGCCCAGGGACAGGTGGAGGAGGAGGAGGTAGGAGGAGGTAGGAGGGATTGCCACACACACAGCAGGGGAACAGCTGACGTTACTGAACCCCAATAACAGAGGAGGGACTGTTGGGACTGTGCGGACAGCACTTCTGGACGGCAACTAGCGGTGTTGGAGCCCAGGGACAGGTGGAGGAGGAGGAGGTAGGAGGAGGTAGGAGGGATTGCCACACACACAGCAGGGGAACAGCTGACGTTACTGAACCCCAATAACAGAGGAGGGACTGTTGGGACTGTGCGTACAGCACTTCTGGATGGCAACTAGCGGTGTTGGAGCCCAGGGATAGGTGGAGGAGGAGGAGGTAGGAGGAGGTAGGAGGGATTGCCACACACACAGCAGGGGAACAGCTGACATTACTGAACCCCAATAACAGAGGAGCGACTGTTGGGACTGTGCGGACAGCACTTCTGGACGGCAACTAGCGGTGTTGGAGCCCAGGGACAGGTGGAGGAGGAGGAGGTGGAGGAGGTAGGAGGGATTGCCACACACACAGCTGGGGAACAGCTGACGTTACTGAACCCCAATAACAGAGGAGCGACTGTTGGGACTGTGCGGACAGCACTTCTGGACGGCAACTAGCGGTGTTGGAGCCCAGGGACAGGTGGAAAAGCAGAGGAACAAAATGTAGGCTGAAGCCTCAGAAAGTCGAAAGGGAACCTTTAACCCCCTCCCCCCAAGGCGTTTGTAGCTGAAAGAGCCAGCTTGTGCAGCACAAAAGATGCAAAAGGAAAAGGTGGCTCTTTTCATCATGCTCCTTGCAAACACAGAACTAAACACTTATAAAATGTGTCCCCTGAAACCGTGAAACCGTCCCGGAGGTGGGACTTTCCTTCGTAATATGACGCAGCACAGCCGTCATTCCTACCCCCCCGGCGCCGCGCCCCGGCTCCTCAGCGTTGTTTGATTCCGTCCCGGAGCCTGCGCTGTTATGTTATCCCGTGGCCAGGCACACTTAGCGCTGCCCATCTTCTGACATCTTTTGGTGTCAGGCTGGCTGCGCCTGTGCGGCCGCGCTGGCCGAGAGCCCGCCTCGCAGTGTCTTCTGATTTAATCCCACTGGGGGCCTGGGATCCATGGCCATGCGCAGTGCATATCCTCGCCTCTCACTCCCCTCCCTACGGCTTCTTAAGACTGTGCGGTGTCACGGCCGTGGCATGCTATTAGGGACCAGCTGACACCGAACAGTCTGAAGAAGCCATAGGGAGATGAGTGAGAGGTGGAGGTTCAGATATGCACTGCGCATGTCCATGGATCCCAGGCCCCCAGTGGGATTAAATCAGAAGACACTGCGAGGCGGGCTCTCGGCCAGCGCGGCCGCACAGGCGCAGCCATCCTGACACCAAATGATGCCAGAAGATGGGCAGCGCTAAGTGTGCCTGGCCACGGGATAACATAACAGCGCAGGCTCCGGGACGGAATCAAACAACGCTGAGGAGCCGGGGCACGGCGCCGGGGGGGTGGGAATGACGGCTGTGCTGCGTCATATTACGAAGGAAAGTCCCACCTCCGGGACGGTTTTACGGTATCAGTGGACACATTTTATAAGTGTTAAGTTCTGCGTGTGCAAGGAGCTAAACAAAAATAGCTACCTTTTCCTTGTGCAGCATTACTGCTGCACAAGGTGGCTCTTTCAGTAACAAACGCCTTGGGGGGGGGGGGACAGATTCCCTTACATTTCAGTTGTTGTGTCAGCGTGGCGGTCGCAGGACACATTGCCGGCTACACAGCTGGGGATCAGCTGACGTTACTGAAACCCAATAACACTGGGTCGTATGTTTTGACTGTGCAGACGGCACTTCTGAGCCTCAACTGGCGGTGTTGGAGCCCAGGAATTTAAGTTCAGGTGGTAGAAAGATGAACACAACAGGAGACCTGGATAACGTATACAGTGACCTAATTATTTAATCAGGAAGAGGAGTGGCAAATTCCTGCGAGATCCAGGCCTTGTTCATTTTCAGGAAAGTAAGCCGGTCAACGTTATCGGAGGATAGTCGCATGCGACGGTCAGTTAGTACACCACCTGCAGCACTAAAGACACGTTCCAATAATACACTGGCCGCAGGGCAAGACAGCACCTCCAATGCATACTGGCTTAGCTCTGGCCATGTATCCAGCTTTGAGACCCAAAACTTGAAAGGGGAAGAGCCGTCTGGGAGTACAGCAAGAGGGCAAGACATGTAGTCTGTCACCATCTGACGGAACCGTTACCTCCTGCTGACTGGAGCCGTCTGTGATGGTGTAGACTTTTGTGGGGGGCACAGAAAACTGTGCCACAGTTGGGCCATACTGGTCTTGCCTTGGGCAGAGGCACTGCTTCTGCTCCCTCTTTGTGCAGAGCCTCCACCACTGCCTGGACGCACTGAGCTGCTTTGGAATGCACTAGCAGCACTTCTCTCAGTTGGAATGGAGAAGATGATGGAATTCACCAGTGTGTCTTGGTACTCCCGCATTTTTCGCTCCCGGTTCAACGGTGTGATGAGGCTTTCTACGTTGTCCCGGTAGCGAGGATCGAGGAGGGTGAACACCCAATAATCAGACATGTTGAGAATGTGGGCGATGCGGCGGTCGTTTCTCAGGCACTGCAGCATGTAATCCACCATGTGCTGCAGACTGCCAACTGCCCAAGAAACGCTGTCCCCTGCTGGAGGCGTGATCTCTGCCCGCTCGTCATCACCCCACCCTCGCTGTACACACTGAGTACTGGACAATTGTGTAACTCCCTCCTCTGGACGGATGTCTTCCTCCTCCATTGACTCCTCCTCATCCTCCTCACAAACTGTCCCCTGCCTACGCGTTTGTGAGGAACCACGTGGCGCTGACTGTCCAGAAGATGATGGAAATGGTGAATCCTCATCCTCCACCTCTTCCACAACATCATCCCTTAGCGCTTGCAGTGATTTTTCAAGCAGGCAGATAAGGGGGACAGTCATGCTGACTAGTGCATCATCTGCACTCGCCATCCGCGTGGAATAATCAAAGGGACGCAAAAACTGGCAGACGTCATTCATAGTGGCCCACTCTGTGGTTGTGAAGTCTGTACGGCGCTGAGTGCGACTTCTTTGCGCCTGAAGCAGCTGGTACTCCATTACAGCTTGCTGCTGCTCACACAACCGCTCCAACATATGTAACGTGGAATTCCACCTGGTAGGTAGGTCACATATGATGCGATGTTCCGGCAGGCGGTGTCGGCGCTGCAGAGCCGCAATGCGCGCTTTTGCCGTGCTGGAACGCCGCAAGTGAGCACACTCTAGGCGGACCTTGTGCAGCAGTGCATCAAGATCCGGATAGTCCCTCAAAAAGCTCTGCACGACCAAATTGAGCACATGTGCCAGACATGGGATGTGAGTGAGGTTGCCGAGGCCCAGAGCTGCCACCAGATTTCGGCCATTATCACACACTACCATGCCTGGCTGGAGATTCGCTGGCACAAACCACACATCGCTCTCCTGCTTGATGGCATTCCAGAGCTCCTGCGCTGTGTGGCTACGATTCCCCAAAAAAATTAATTTCAAGACGGCCTGTTGACGTTTGGCCACGGCTGTGCTCATGTCGGTCGTAACAGGTACACGTTCATCACGGGTCCATGTGGAGGTGGACTGTGACGGCTCCTGCAGCGATGATTCTGAGGAACTGGTGTAAGAGGAGGAGTCAATGCGTACAGAATGGATTCCTGCAATCCTTGGAGTGGGCAGGACACGTCCTGCGCCACTCGCACGGTCTGTACCCGGATCAACGACATTAACCCAATGGGCAGTGAGGGAAAGGTATCGCCCCTGTCCATGTTGACTGGTCCACGCATCGGTGGTGAGGTGGACCTTGCTACTGACGGCGTTCAGTAGCGCGTGTTTTATGTGTCCCTCCACATGCTTGTGCAGGGCAGGGACGGCTTGCCTGCTGAAGTAAAAGCGGCTGGGCACATTGTACTGTGGGACTGCCAATGACATCAAGTCACGGAAGCTGTCAGTCTCCACCAGCCTGAATGACAGCATTTCCAGTGACAGAAGTTTGGCAATGCCTGCAGTCAGAGCCTGTGCTCGTGGGTGGTTTGACGAGAAAGGCCGCCTTTTCTCCCATGCCTGTACTACCGATGGCTGTAGACTGGGCTGGGAGTGTGTGGATGACTGGGAAAGTGGTGCTGCGGGTGGAATTACAGCGGGTCTCTGGACAACAGGGCCAGAGGTTCTTCCACGGCGATCCTGGGAGGAAGCCGAACCAGCTGCGTGTGAGCTGGAGGA
Source organism: Ranitomeya variabilis (assembly GCF_051348905.1). NCBI lineage: Eukaryota > Metazoa > Chordata > Amphibia > Anura > Dendrobatidae > Ranitomeya > Ranitomeya variabilis. The sequence continues at coordinate 182,073,074 of NC_135235.1, read as the reverse complement.
AGAGGCAACACGAGCTGAAGAGGTGGTAGCTGCCGCTGTTGGTTGGCCTAGCTCTTCAGTGTGTTTTTCTAACTCCGCCGGGTGCCTGGTGCGCACATGTTTCCACATGTTGGAGGTATTGAGGTTGCTGACATTTTTCCCTCTTTTGACTTTTTGATGACACACCTTGCATCTGACATAGCAAATGTCATCTGCAACTGTGTCAAAAAAGGACCAGGCACTGCAAGTCTTGGGAGCGCCCTTTTTGGCTTTTGGAAGAGACATGCTCCTAACGGGTGCCAAAGCGGAGGCTGCAGGATCCGCAGTCTTCCCCCTCCCTCTCCCTCTTTGGGCCGTACGGGGAATCTCTTCCTCAGAGCTGCTCCCACCACCTTCCTGTCCCTCACGCCAAGATGGGTCAAGGACCTCATCATCTACACTACCCTCTGCCCCCAACTGCTCCTCTTGGGTAGTCTCAGCAGCAGAGCACGCACCAGTAAGTGGCACCTGAGTGTCATCATCAGCTGATGCGGCCTGCGATGTGGTGACCGGAGCCACTGGCCCACCCGCCTCTTCAGAGGAAGAGAGAAAAAGCTGTTGGGCATCACTGCACCCTGCCTCTTCTTCCATTTCTCCAATGCTGCTTGGCTGGCCCCCTGTTTCCAAGCCAAGAGATTCAGAGAACAGAAGTAGAGACGGCTCCTGTCCTGGGCTCTCTGTCTGCCTGGGCAATTTGGCAGGTGGTGAAGAGACAGATGGCTGCTCTCCAGTGCTCTGTGTCTGAGAGGATGTGGCACTAATTGAAGTTGATGCATTAGCTGCCATCCATCCGACAACGGCTTCAATTTGTTCTTCACGCAGCAGCGGTGTATGGCGCTCTGACACAAAGCTGCGCATGAATGACTGTTGCCTGGTGAAAGTGGGTGCTGATGAGTCACCGGTGCCCGCAGCAGGCACAGAATCCCCACGTCCCCTCCCTGCTCCGCGCCCACGCCCACGCCCACGTGCCTTACTCACTGCCTTCTTCATCTTGGTTGACTGATAAAGATAAGCAGAAAAGTACTAACGGCTTTGTGTGCTTATTCCTGAACAACTCCTCCTAACAGGTATAAGAAACACTAATTTTCTAAAGTGTGGACTAGACTTTAATATGAGCTAATGTGGCCTACACAAATGTAAAGTGGTGTAACTGGTGTGTTTGGTGAACTTTATTATTTATTTATTTTTTGGGGGCTGAACTGACAACAGATAGAGCTGCAGTCACACGGAGACCGTGCAGACAGCCGTAAACGGCGCTGCAAGGCCCAAAAACCCTCCTCTACGTTATCCTATGTAGTGTTTTTCCACAAGTTAGCTGGAGACGGGTGGAAAGACACTAATAGGAATTTTTGGAAAAAATGTGCAGCAGCCTGCACTACTTAAAACAAAATGAAAATTGATTTGGCGGTATGACGCAGTGAAGAACCCTGAGCTGGAGACAACCAGGCTATGGCTGCTCACAGACTACAGGGCGAGCTGCAGTCACACGGAGACCGTGCAGACAGCCGTAAATGGCGCTGCAAGGCCCAAAAACCCTCCTCTATGTTATCCTATGTAGTGTTTTTCCACAAATTAGCTGGAGACGGGTGGAAAGACACTAATAGGAATTTTTTGAAATAATGTGCAGCAGCCTGCACTACTTAAAACAAAATGAAAATTGATTTGGCGGTATGACGCAGTGAAGAACCCTGAGCTGGAGACAACCAGGCTATGGCTGCTCACAGACTACAGGGCGAGCTGCAGTCACACGGAGACCGTGCAGACAGCCGTAAACGGCGCTGCAAGGCCCAAAAACCCTCCTCTACGTTATCCTATGTAGTGTTTTTCCACAAATTAGCTGGAGACGGGTGGAAAGACACTAATAGGATTTTTTTGAATAAATTAGCAGCAGACTACACTACTTGGAAAAAAAAAAAAAAAAGAACAGTATGAGGCAATGAACCACCCTCCCTGAACTGAATACAACCAGCTATGGATGGCCTATGTGGCTGCACTCAGACTAGAGAGTGGGCTGCACTCACACACACACACAGACCTTGCAGATCGCTGTGAAAACAGCGCTACAAGGCAAAAGCAAGGTGAGTAGTAGGTGAACACAGCAGTTGCTAAATTAGCCTTTGGAAAGCACAAAGAAGCAAATCGCTATCTCTAAACTGGCCCTCAGTCAGCAAACAGCATCCTGTCACTAACTGAATTCACAGCAGAGTGATCGCAAAATGGCGCCAGCGACTTTTAAACTGCATCATGACATCATTTCAGCAGCCAATCACAGCCTTGCCAGTAGTTTCATGCCCTCCATGCTAAACAGGATGTGCCCACACTTGGAATCATTCTCATTGGCTGAATTTGTGCATTTTGAATCTGGGAACTTCCGATTCCGGTATCCGATACGCGGCAAGTATCGGAATCCCGGTATCGGAATTCCGATACCGCAAGTATCGGCCGATACCCGATACTTGCGGTATCGGAATGCTCAACACTAGTCAATAGTCAAAAGACATTGGAATATTCTTAAGGAAGATAAAGTGATTGGAGAAAAACTACCGGAAAATCCGCTTTTCATCTATAAAAAAGCCCAAAATTTGGGGAATAAAATAGCCCCCACAGTACCACAATTATCCGTGGTATCAAAATATTCTTTCGGACGTCAACATCAGGGTTTTTTCCCCTGTTTAAAATGCAAATCCTGCAAATTATTGAAAACGAAGAAACAATTTCTCTTGGTGAAAGAAATGGTTGAGTGGAAAATTGAGGATTTTATAACCTGCAACACCAAAGGGGTTATTTATTCCATCAAAATAGTGCATGAATGTTCGAGAGGGGGTGATTATATCCGACATATGTCAAGGGAGGAAACCAAAATGATTTTCAGGTTTGATACTTTAGTCCCAAGGGGTTTGAACAGCGAAATAGAATTATTCGCATTTAACACATAGCACAGTCACTCTACCTGCTGCAGGCTATAAATAGAACGTATTGGCAAAAGAGGACCATCCCTGAGGAAGGAGCACGTTCAGCTCCGAAACGCGTAGGAATTGGTCCTTCTTACTATCCATAGGCTGTCACGTGAGGATTCACGTGGACGTGACGTCACGGAAGGTCCTGCGGTAAGCAGAGTACCTACCAAAGCCGAGCAGTGTACAGAGACTGCACGTGGGTAGAGAGCGCAGGAGTTTCTGTCACCGGCCGGGACAGTTACTGTAGCGCACACCCCGGAAGAATCTTACGAGCCCAGATCGGACTACTTCCTTCAACTGGATTATATGAACGGATTTACCGACTATACGACACAGCGGGAGAGGAACACTACCTTCATGGTTTCAGTCCCAGATCTGTATCCTCTTCATCAGGTTATTTTTTATGATTTATTATACAGTATTTGATTGCAGAAAAATCACTGTCCTCTATAACGTACTCTTATTTTGTGATTCCAGCGCAGATAGCTTGTAGCTTTTTTAATTAGATTATTTATATTGCTACAGTTAGGTGATACTGTAGAACTATTAGCTGTAGGTTCAGAGGAGGGGTAGCGCTTTTGGTAAAGATTCTTGTTATTTCAGAGAAAAAAAACTGTCTGTTAGGTCAGTAGTTGCAAGCTCTACTAGGTGGCAACAGAGTGGAGGGAGGACTGCACACAGCACGACCAGACCTGTAATGCAGCTGCGAGGCCGCCATCAGGTGGCAGCAGAATAGTCAAAACAAGCCTGGTAAAATATTAACTTGCAGTACAAAGGGGAGAAACGAGCAGTAAATAAGAAGCCAAATGGGTCAGTACCAGTCAGGAGCGGATATGCCAAGGACAAGAGACAAAAAAACAGGTCAGGGTCAAAGCCAAGTCAAAAAGCTATAGAGTCTGTACACGAAAGGGGAGCACGGAGTCAGAAAGTGAAGAGGGGATAAATACACACGAGTTCAGTGAGCAAGCAGCAGGACAAATCAAGGCAAACGGGGTCAGCTACTCATGCCGTAGGCAGAAGCTATAACTGACATGTCTGCAGGGCACAACGGGCGTAAATAAGAAACCTGAGATCCGACTGAGGCTGAGAAAGTTAACCCCTGGCATGACCAGACCGGAAAAAATGGAAGACAGGACTCAAAACCCAGTCTGGGTCATGACATTAGGCTTGGTGTTAAAAGTGTACGTTGGGTAGGTGGTAATGTTTGTGAAAGCACTATTGAACCAACAACGTCACATCCTATGCAAAGGCAACTGACAACTTCTGTTACAGAACTGGATACTCCACTACCTTTCTTTTGCAGACGCACAGTGGCATGCCTTGTTGATGAGGCCAGGATAGGGCATGTGCTCGAATTGATGGCAATTGCAGCTTCAAGTGGCCTCTCCTCCACCTCAACATCACATCCAGTAAGGTTCACAGAGGTGGCACCCAAATTACCCATGCTTCCCTCTGCATGCCAACTCTACAAACGTACAACTGACTGTATGGAACCACAGATGGGGGAGTCTGAAGAGCTTTTCACTCATTCTATGCCATGGTCATGAGAAGTGTACTCAAAAGCTTCACAGAGTCAAAAGGAGGAAATCTGCACCGATACCTAAATTTTTTTAGCATGGATACGGAGCAGGATGAAGTAGGCTCCGAGCAGCATCCTGACCCTCGTCATCAGACGTTAACTCCTAGGGGGAGTGATCTTGATGAGATTCAGATATCTGAGACTCACTTGCACTCTACTGTGCTGTCAGGTTAGGAAGAGGAGGAGGGCGACTCCAAGGGCAAGTAATGTGATAACGCAGAGGAGGATAATGATGATGTTCGTAGTTCCCAGTTGGCGTGAACATAGAGGCACATAGCTGGGTAGGTCATCTGAGGAGGAAGATGAGGAGGATACCTTATGCTGTGCATCACAGACACATAGTGATGCAGCCACAATGAGCAATGCATCCGCAGCCACAACTGTGACCAGCAGCATCTACGGGTCTGCAGCTCACAGGGATGGGAAGGTTTGTCTAAACTTGACCTTTTTTGACACTGCAAAGGATGAGCCAACTCACATAATCTGCCAACTTTGGAAAAAAAACTGAGTAGAGGTAAAAAGTGCAAAGATTTAACTACAGCATGTATGAACCTTCCCATGCACAATCAACATGTGTTACTCTGGGAACCCCACTGTGCTAAAATTCTGATGAGCAGACCTCAACAATCTTCAGCTGCCCCATAAATCGCATGTGCTGCTTCTTCCTCCTCCTCTGTTACCGTGCCAACTATTGAGACGCAGGTCTTCGACCGCAGAACCTCAGGTTCTTTACCCGCTCCATTTGAAACAACTGACCGTCACATCCAAACATAGACTAAGTGTGAACAGGTGCTGAACCTAGAGTCACCAACTCTTATATAGTCAAGCAAATAAGGCAGCACACTGCATAGACCTGTTCACACTTAGTCTATGTTTGGATGTGACGGTCAGTTTTTTCAAATGTATTATTTAGCCTTCTGACCGAGCACTCCGCCTCCTAGTCACAGGTGTTTTAATTGCAGCAGGTCCATTACCCCTCCACAGAGAGTGAGAATGCTAGTCTAAGAAGAGGTTTTCATAGGTACTCATTCAGATGGAGACGTTTATTCTCAGCGAGGAAGGAAAGCGTAGGACTTGGTATAAGAGAGATGTTGCATGTTTCAGCGCTGCAGTGTGCTGCCTTATTTGCTTGACTTTACCCACTCCAATCACGCTGACAGTGTCCGCCATCATCTGTTACAAAAGCAGACATGCCAGCTGCTTGTAACCAATCTCAGAGAACAATAACACCACAACTTTCTCAGTCCAACATAATATCTCCGCCTGCACCTCCCTCACGGTCCAGCAGTTTGTCCAGTTCACCATACTCTGCCCTCTCTCAGCACTGCAGCCAGCCCACAGTACTGCAGTTGTGGTCACGTAAAAGATTGTTTCATCTAATGCATGACAAAGCTAAGAGGTTGAACTCCACCATCTCCAATCTGTTGGCCATGAAAAGGCTGCCTTTCCGCCTGGTAGATACAGATCATTTCCGAAAGCTGATTTTAAAATGCGCGCGTGTCCAGCCTCCCGTGACGTCACGGCTTGTGATTGGTCGCGTCGCCCATGTGACTGCGACGCGACCAATCACAAAGCCGGAACGTAATTTTAAAATCCTGAAGGACCTGAAATTACGTCACGGCTTGCTGTGATTGGTCGCGTCGCGGCCACATGGGCGGCACACGACCAATCACAAGCCGGGACTTCACGTAAGGAAGTTAAAGCGCGAATTTTAAGCAAACAACGCTGCCGGTTCCCTCGGTGAGGTCCAGGCTGCGTCGGAGAGGTGAGTATAGCAATATTTTTTATTTTAATTCTTTATTTTACACATTAATATGGTTCCCAGGGCCTGAAGGAGAGTTTCCTCTCCTTCAGACCCTGGGAACCATCAGGAATACCGTCCGATACATGAGTCCCATTGACTTGTATTGGTATCGGGTATCGGTATCGGATTAGATCCGATACTTTGCCGGTATCGGCCGATACTTTCCAATACCGATACTTTCAAGTATCGGACGGTATCGCTCAACACTAGTGGTGATGTGATAAAGTCCGGCAGTATTGTGAATTGCCGATAGGTGTGTCGCAGAGGAGGATATTCTGCGCTGTCAGCCTGAAATAAGTCGGTTCTGGGACCTATGGTCCCACAACTATTTTGTATGTTTATAACGGGAGGCTGGCAGGGCTGGTTAGGAGAGATGGGTGGGTCAAATTAGCCACACACCCACACTCCCATCCAATGGAGTGGTTACGAGTATGTAAAGTGACCAGGGTGTGGGTCACATGTTTCCTGTGTTTGGATCTGAATGGTCCAAGTGCAAGGCCCTGGAAGCCTGTGTTGAAAATCCTGGGAATTCCTGAATAACACATGGTTGGGCTATGGCACTGAGTGGTCTGTGTGCTGTAGGTCCTGGACAGTCAGTGTTGGAGTCTCCTAGGAGTAGAGACGTCCTGGAAGCACCTAGAGACAGTGGACCTGGACGATCTGTGTTGAGGACCTGGGACTGATGTGAAGTCAGTGTGAGGAGTGGAACTCCTGAAAGGTAACCCCGGACAAGGGGATTATAATATACGGCAGAGAAGCCTATCTGCTATATGAATTGACTGATGTCCTATAATGTTTCGTGGATGTAATGAAACGGACTGTACTCTATCTTGTTTATGCAGAGTTTAAATAAACCGGATCGCCTGCTTATGTGAAGTTACCGTTCGTGTGTGTTATATTGCGGTCAAGCGAGTGTCCCCCAATACACTTAGTAAGTGCAATCTCACATATGGTGCTAGATTGCGGTCAACAGTCCAGGAGGCACGTTCAGAGTTGTTTGCTGTGGCTCGGCGGGGCCACGAAGATTGCGTCTGGCTGTAACTCGGGGGGGTTACGCAGCTGACAAGCATCGTGCTGTGGATCGGCGGGTCCATGAAGGTGACAAGCAGCTTGCTGTGGATCGGTGGGTCCACGAAGTCTGTGGTAGAGCCTTGTGGAGTGTAGCCGTGGTTGCAGCAAGAGGTTCTGCAGCAGCAGGAGCTGCAGTGGCGGCAGCAGCTGCCTGTGATCAGCACCCAGAGGTGCCAGTGATTTGTGACTGCAGCAGGAGCTGTAGCAGTGCCAGCAGGAACAGGTGAAGTGTTGAGGAAAAAAATAAATAAATTGTGCTCCAGGTTGTGCAGACTCTTAAAGGGCCAGTGCAAGCCCAGGGACATTCTGGTGTACGGTGCGAACTGGGGCCTGGGAGTGCCATGTGGGAGTCCATGGGATGTACCCCGGGAAAGGGGCTGTGTCCCTAAAAGGGGTGGTGTCCATAAAAGTGGGCTGTGACCCAAATGGGTATGATTGCCCAAAAGGGCGGAGTCCCAAAAGGAGGCAGTAACCCAAATAGGGTTAGTGACCCAAAAGGGGGTGGAGTCCCGGGGAATGATGATTTCCCAAAAGGGGGTGGAGCATCCTAAAGGAGTGCCACAGACGAATTGTTGCGCAGGGCGTGTAAGTTATGTGTGTCCGGTATGCTGTGTAAACTATCCACGCAGTGAGAGTTTACGGGGGTGTGCCATGCGGATGCATGATATGGAAATGTGCGGACTGGTTGGTTCTGGGAGCCCGGTGAATCTGGTGAGGGTTGCACCGAGGGATTTGAAATACCCGATAGGAGGGTCAGGGTCACCTGCATCCATGGTCACACTAAGGGCTATCCAGTAGCCAGGGTGGTCCTAGAGACAGCTAGGGACAGTGCAATTCATGATGTCTCCTTAGTCGCAAACTTACCTTGTCTTGTGATAATTGGCCGGGACTCTGGGCTGTTCACAGACTTGTGGGAGAAGGGAGCTTCTTTACAGCAGGAGAATGGACGGCTCTCAGCCAGTGAGGTTGTATACCTTAAAGCATTTATTCCTCCCAAAGTTGAAGGGTCAGACGTTGGGTTGACCAATGGGGAGGGAGCGTCTGCCCAACTTACGGACATGTCACCTGATGTGTACCCCAAAAAGACTGTAAGTGACGTGATTAATAAAGCCTCTGAAGCTGACACCCGGTTAGAGAGCAACTGGAAGGTTCACCATGTTGTGGGGTGTGAGACTGACTCTGGGGGTGACTGTGACATGTCATGGCCAGTAAAAAGCGCTAGAGCGGTGCATGACGCTGTGCTATCAGAGGTACTGACACAAAGAAACGACAGGGCTCCACAGGCTGAAGTCATGAAAGTGGTGGCAGCCATGCCAGAAAATGTGACCTGTTTAGGTGGGGACTGCTGGTTCCCGGATGACCGATCGGGTGGTGGTGACTCCCATTCAGACGGTGACGAAAGCGGACAAGAGGGCAGTAAGACTGACTCTGGTATAAATAGCAGAACTTCCTCCGGTCGCAGGAGATGTAAAAGAGGAAAAGGAGCTGAACAAATTGCACCCTCGGAGAAGAGTGATAAAGAGGAGACAGGGACAGGTGCCAACAAAGATAATGTCCTTGAGATAAAAGTCACTTTGTCCTTGACAAAACTCAGCATTGAAGTAGCCGAGGATGTGGGAAATGTAAAACTGTTCCAGGGTGGTGGTAGGGCTCAAACAGCTGGTATCGCAGTTGGAGAACAACTCCAAAATAAAATAGAGAGCCTGCAGGAGAAGCTGTGTAATTCAACCTCTATCACCCAACAACTAGAGGATAAAGTTGACAAGCTGACCAAGGAAATGTGCACGTGGAAAGAGCAAGCCGACAGCTTTCGCCAGGTAGTTGGAAAAAGAGCGTGAAAAGGTCTGTCAACAGCTGGCAAAGGAAAGATTGAAAGTGGCGAGTATGGAAGTCACCAACTCCGTGCAGCTGGATCAGGTGCGTCACCTGGAGTTCGAGCTCTCAGCAGTCAAGGCCCGGCTTGTTGCGAAGGAAGCACAGTGGTTCCAGGAACTCGCTAAAGGATTATCTCGTGAGAAGGAAATGGTGGCAGATTTACAGGCCGAATAAAAAACACTAAAAGGGCATGTTGAACAAAAAAAGGCCCTGAGACAAATGGCGGAGCACAGGTTGGATGAGCTGGAGAAGGACGTCTCTGAACTCAGAGGTCACCTGACAGCGTGGCACAGTGTGAATAAGGCCTTAGACGAAAATGTGGTAGTGCTCCGAGAAGCAACAAGAGGTCCTCTGCCAGAGGAGAAGTTACAGGTCAGAGACGTACAGCAGTCATGCCCGAGTGATAACAAGGCGGAGCTGCAGATGCCCATCTTGGCAGGGTGGGGGAGAAGTGTAAAACTGAGGAAGAGCTTGCGCTAAAGGCAGAACAAGACAGTCACCCGGTCGTGACAGATATCTTGATGGAAGTTTTGGAGGTAAACCAGGAGCCATCTGTCCGTGAAGAAAATGAGACCTCGTTCTTCTCGCGGGATAGAGAGGCGAAGAGGTTCGCTAAGGGCTGAAGGTCCTCAAGATGAAGATAACAGAGGACATAAAGACCATGGAAGAAATGGCCAGCAGAGAGGTTACAGAAAGAGGCCTGATGAAAGAGATAAAAGTAGTGTCGTCTCAGTAAGCTCAGGGCTGAGTGACTTAGGTGGGAAACCTGGTAGCAGATGTGTTGACAGTCAGTCCAGACAGGTCATATGTGTGCAAGAGGATTGTGATGCCAGATTGACCATGCCCAAACCCAACTGAGAGGGCTCTCTCGACTGGTAGGGCAAGGTGACTTGAGTACCTGGTCTCGAGGCCCCTGGGTTAAGACAAATGTTCAACCCCACAAGTTTGAACAGAGGGGGGGATATGTGATGCAGTGACCCCTATAACAGGTAGAAAGTGCTGCATGGTCTCCCCAGTATATGCACGGAGGCGTATTGAGGCCATAGGAATGCATGGCTATCGCAGGCATGACTGTGGTGATGTGATAAAGTCCGGCAGTATTGTGAATGGCCGATATGTGTGTCGCAGAGGAGGATACTCTGCGCTGTCAGCCTGAAATAAGTCTTTTCGGTGACCTATAGACCCACAACTATTTTGTGTGTTTATAATGGGAGGCTGGCAGGGCTAGTTATGAGAGATGGATGGGTCAAACTAGCCACACACCCACACTCCCACCCAAGTGAGTAGTTACAGGTAGGGTTGAGCGACTTTTACTTTTTTGGGGTCAAGTCGGGTTTTGCGAAACCCGACTATGTCAAAAGTCGAGTCGAGTGAAGTCGGCCGATTACCGCGAAAAGTCGGGGATCGACCGAAACATGAAACCCAATGCAAGTCAATGGGGAAGCATAGTCGGCAGTGAGTGGAGGCCAGGAAAACACCTACAGTGCCCATTTTAATGGCAAAAACATCCATTCTTGTTACTGAAGCTTGTCAATATTAATTTACTTTATAATAATAGTTAGGCATTGGAAATTCGGGGTCATTTGGCTAAAGTTGTGGGGGGTAGGGCTGGTTAAAGTTTTTAGTGGGCCCAGGAAACGTGGACTACGTCACGGCGGTGGTGAAGGGAGAGGTAAGTATTTCAACGTTGCAAGTGCTGTGATCCTGAGCAAGCAGGGGGGGGCCCACTCGTTCGCATTGGCACTGGCACAGTGCCCCTCACAGTATGGCGGTGTGTTTGCATGGCGGGGGCGCCTCCCACCGGCAGCGACACTTTTGCGTACTATGAGGGGCCCTGTGCCAGTGACGTTGCCAATGAGTATGCCCCCCCACTTGATGAAGGAACCTGCACTTTCATCTGCACCTTCCTCTTTGTCCCCGTGTAAGGTGGTATAGTAAGCGGGAAGAGGAACCTGACTTTCAGCAGGGTCAGTGTTGTGAATTCCGTTCTTGGGCTCCCTCCGGTGGTTGTAAATGACACTTTTGTGAATTCTGCCCTTGGGCTCCCTCCGGTGGTTTTAAGTGGAACTGCTGCTCCTTGGGTTTAGCATTAGCAGCTGCTTCCACTGATCATCTCTCCTGGCTCTGCTATTTAGCCTGGCTCTGGTCTTCAGTCAGTGCCAGCTGTCAATGTTTCTTGGTTGGATTCAGATCTCTCCTTGGATTTCTCTGATAGCCTGTCCATTTCAGCAAAGATAAATCCTTGCATGTTCTTTTGGTTGTTCACTTGCTGTGGACTTAATCGTTCAGCTCATGTTATGTTTTTTCTTGTCCAGCTTGTCAGTATGATATATTCAGCTTAGCTGGAAGCTCTGGGGTAGCAGATTTCCCCTCCACACCATGAGTCGGTGTGGAGATTTTTTGTAAACTCTGTGTGGATTTTTTAGCTTTTAATACTGACCGCACAGTATTCTTTTCTGTTCTGTCTATCTAGTTTAGAAGTGGCCTCCTTTGCTAAAATCTGTTTTCATTCTGTGTATGTCATTTCCCTCTCCACTCACAGTCAATATTTGTGGGGGGCTATCTTTCCTTTTGGGGATTTTCTCTGAGGCAAGATAGCTTTCTGTTTCCATCTTTAGGGGTAGTTAGTTCTCAGGCTGTGACGAGGTGTCTAGGGAGTGACAGGAACATCCCACGGCTACTTCTAGTGTTGGTGTTAGGATCAGGAACTGCGATCAGTACAGATACCACCTCCTCAGAGCTCATCCCATGTTGCTCCTTAACCACCAGGTCATAACAGTACAGCTGGCCCGCAATGTGTTGAATGCATCTCAAAAGAGGGAAAGAAAAGGTTCTGAGCCATTTTTTTTTCTCTCCTGCAGCCTGTTTTGTCTTTTTTTCCCCTTAATCTCTGGGTGGTTCAGGATTTTGGCGCTGATATGGAGGATCAGGGTTTGTTCTCTCGTGTGGATCAACTTGCTGCAAGGGTACAGAGTATCCAAGATTATGTTGTTCAGACTCCGGCTTTAGAGCCTAGAATTCCTACTCCTGATTTGTTTTTTGGGGATAGATCTAAATTTTTGAACTTTAAAAATAACTGCAGATTGTTTTTTGCTTTGAGACCCCGTTCCTCTGGTGACCCTATTCAGCAGGTGAAGATTGTCATTTCTCTGCTGCGTGGAGACCCTCAGGATTGGGCATTCTCCATTGAATCAGGGGATCCTGCATTGCTTAATGTAGACACATTTTTTCAAGCGCTCGGATTGCTGTATGACGAACCTAATTCTGTGGATCAGGCAGAAAAAACCTTGCTGGCTCTGTGTCAGGGTCAGGAAGCGGCAGAAGTATACTGCCAGAAATTTAAAAAAGTGGTCTGTGCTCACTAAATGGAATGAGTATGCCCTGGCAGCAATTTTCAGAAAGGGTCTTTCTGAAGCCCTTAAAGATGCTATGGTGGGGTTCCCTACACCTGCTGGTTTGAGCAAATCAATGTCTCTAGCCATTCAGATTGATCGGCGCCTGCGCGAGCGCAAGGTTGTGCACCATATGGCAGTGTCCTCTGAGCAGAGTCCTGAGCCTATGCAATGTGATAGGATTTTGACTAGAGCAGAACGGCAGGAATTCAGACGTCAGAATAGGCTGTGTTTTACTGTGGTGATTCTGCTCATGTTATTTCTGATTGCCCTAAGCGTACTAAGAGGGTCGCTAGGTCTGTCACCATTAGTACTGTACAGCCTAAATTTCTCTTGTCTGTTACCCTGATTTGCTCATTATCGTCCTTTTCTGTTATGGCATTTGTGGATTCAGGCGCTGCCCTGAACTTAATGGACTTAGAGTTCGCCAGACTCTGTGGTTTTACCTTGCAGCCTTTGCAGAGCCCTATTCCCTTAAGGGGGATTGATGCTACACCATTGGCCAAGAATAAACCTCAGTACTGGACACAGTTAACCATGTACATGGCTCCAGCACATCAGGAAGATTGTCGTTTCCTGGTGTTGCATAATTTGCATGATGTTGTTGTGCTGGGTTTTCCATGGTTACAGGTACATAATCCGGTGCTGGATTGGAAATCTATGTCTGTGACTAGTTGGGGTTGTCAAGGGATACATAGTGATGTTCCTTTAATGTCAATTTCCTCTTCCCCCTCTTCTGAAGTTCCTGAGTTTTTGTCGGATTTTTAGGATATATTTGATGAGCCCAAGCCCAGTTCCCTTCCTCCTCATAGGGACTGCGATTGTGCTATTAACTTGATTCCTGGCTGTAAGTTCCCTAAGGGCCGACTTTTCAATCTGTCTGTGCCAGAGCATGCTGCCATGCGGAGTTATGTTAAGGAGTCTTTGGAGAAAGGGCATATTCGCCCGTCTTCGTCACCGTTGGGAGCAGGATTCTTTTTTGTTGCCAAGAAGGATGGCTCCTTGAGACCCTGTATTGATTATCGCCTTCTCAATAAGATCACGGTCAAGTTCCAATACCCTTTGCCTTTGCTTTCTGATTTGTTTGCTCGGATTAAGGGGGCTAGTTGGTTTACTAAGATTGACCTTCAAGGGGCATATAATCTTGTCCGTATTAAACAGGGTGACGAATGGAAAACAGCATTTAATACGCCCGAAGGCCATTTTGAATACCTTGTGATGCCATTCGGGCTCTCTAATGCTCCATCTGTGTTTCAGTCCTTTATGCATGATATCTTCCGGAATTATCTTGATAAATTCATGATTGTATATTTGGATGATATTTTGATTTTTTCTGATGATAGGGAGTCTCATGTGAAACAGGTCAGGATGGTATTTCAGATCCTTCGTGCTAATGCTTTGTTTGTGAAGGGGTCTAAGTGCCTTTTTGGAGTTCAGAAGGTTTCTTTTTTGGGTTTCATTTTTTCTCCCTCGGCTATAGAAATGGATCCTGTTAAGGTCCAGGCCATTCATGATTGGATTCAACCTACATCTGTGAAGAGCCTTCAGAAATTTTTGGGCTTTGCTAATTTTTATCGCCGTTTCATTGCTAACTTTTCCAGTGTGGTTAAGCCCCTGACCGATTTGACGAAGAAGGGCGCTGATGTGATGAATTGGTCCTCTGCGGCTGTTGAGGCCTTTCAGGAGCTTAAACGTCGATTTACTTCTGCCCCTGTGTTTTGCGTCAGCCGGATGTTTCTCTTCCTTTTCAGGTTGAGGTTGACACTTCTGAGATTGGGGCAGGGGCCGTTTTGTCTCAGAGAAGTTCTGATGGTTCTTTGATGAAACCGTGTGCCTTCTTCTCCAGAAAGTTTTCACCTGCGGAGCGTAATTATGATGTCGGCAATCGGGAGTTGTTGGCTATGAAGTGGGCATTCGAGGAGTGGCGACATTGGCTTGAGGGAGCCAAGCATCGCGTTGTGGTCTTGACCGATCATAAGAATCTGATTTACCTTGAGTCTGCCAAGCGGTTGAATCCTAGACAAGCTCGATGGTCCCTGATTTTCTCCCGTTTTGATTTTGTGGTCTCGTATCTTCCAGGATCTAAGAATGTGAAGGCTGATGCCCTCTCTAGGAGTTTGTTGCCTGATTCTCCGGGAGTCCTTGAGCCGGTTGGTATTCTCAAGGAGGGGGTGATTCTTTCTGCCATCTCTCCTGATTTACGGCGGGTGCTTCGGGAGTTTCAGGCTGATAAACCTGACCGCTGTCCAGTAGGGAAACTGTTTGTTCCTGGTAGATGGACTAGTAAGGTAATTTCTGAGGTTCATTGTTCGGTGTTGGCTGGTCATCCTGGGATTTTTGGTACCAGAGATTTGGTTGCTAGGTCCTTTTGGTGGCCTTCCTTGTCGCGGGATGTGCGTTCTTTTGTGCAGTCCTGTGGGACTTGTGCCCGGGCCAAGCCTTGCTGTTCCCGTGCTAGTGGGTTGCTTTTGCCTTTGCCGGTCCCTGAGAGGCCCTGGACACATATTTCCATGGATTTTATTTCGGATCTTCCTGTTTCCCAGAAGATGTCTGTTATCTGGGTGGTTTGTGACCGGTTTCCTAAGATGGTCCATTTGGTACCTTTGCCTAAGTTGCCTTTCTCCTCTGATTTGGTTCCATTGTTTTTTCAGCATGTGGTTCGTTTGCATGGCATTCCGGAGAATATTGTGTCTGACAGAGGTTCCCAGTTTGTTTCTAGGTTTTGGCAGTCCTTTTGTGCTAGACTGGGCATTGATTTGTCTTTTTCTTCAGCATTTCATCCTCAGACAAATGGCCAAACTGAGCGAACCAATCAGACCTTGGAAACCTATTTGAGATGCTTTCTGTCTGCTGATCAGGATGATTGGGTGACCTTCTTGCCGTTGGCTGAGTTTGCCCTTAATAATCGGGTTAGTTCGGCTACCTTGGTTTCGCCTTTTTTTTGTAATTTTGGTTTTCATCCTCGTTTTTCTTCAGGGCAGGTTGAGCCTTCTGACTGTCCTGGTGTGGATTCTATGGTGGACAGGTTACAGCAGATTTGGACTCATGTGGTGGACAATTTGACGTTGTCTCAGGAAAGGGCTCAGCGTTTTGCTAACCATCGTCGGTGTGTTGGTCCCCGGCTTCGTGTTGGGGATTTAGTCTGGTTATCTTCTCATCATGTTCCTATGAAGGTTTCCTCCCCTAAGTTCAAGCCTCGCTTTATTGGTTCTTATAAGATTTCTGAGATTATCAATCCTGTATCTTTTCGTTTGGCCCTTCCAGCTTCTTTTTCCATCCATAATCTTTTCCATAGATCTTTGTTGCGGAGATATGTGGTGTTGTGGATTCTGTTTGTGGGCTCCCTCTGGTGGTTACTGCTGGTACTGGGTGACTTTGGTGGGTTGCGGCCTTTGGTTTCCACCTGTCCATCAGAGGCTGGGTGTTTCCTATTTTACCTGGCCTTTCTGTCATTCCCTTGCCGGCTATCAATGTATTCAGATGTGCTCTGTTTGGTTCCTGCCTACCTGCTCCCAGATCTTTCAGGATAAGCTAAGTGCTGATTTTCAGTTGTTTGGTTTTTTTGTCCAGCTTGCTTATTATGTCTCTATGCTAGCTGGTAGCTCTAGTGGACTGAGGTTCTCCCCATGTGCCATGAGTTGGCACATGGGTTCTTGTAATCTCAGGATGGTTTTTTGATTAGGGTTTTTTGCTGACCGCTCAGTCCCCTTTTGTATCGTTCTGCTTTCTAGTTTACAGCGGGCCTCAATTTGCTAAATCTATATATATCATCTCTATGTGTGTGCCTTCCTCTCATTTCACCGTCAATACATGTGAGGGGGCAACTATATCTTTTGGGGTTCATTCCTCTGGAGGCAAGTGAGGTCTTTATTTTCTCTGCAGTACTAGTTAGCTCTTAGGCTGGTGCGTGGCGTCTAGAACCAACGTAGGCACGCTCCCTGGCTATCTCTAGTTGCGTTTGTCAGGCGTAGGGCAGCGGTCAGCCCAGGTTCCATCACCCTAGAGCTCGTCCGTTATTTATTTGTACTTTGCTTGTCCTGTGCTATCCCTAGCCATTGGGGATTCATGACAGTATAGCCGGCCCACAAAGTGTTAATTGTTTGGGCTGAAGCAGGAGAAATAGAAGTGTTTAAGGGAAATTTTTTTTTTTTTTCCCTTCAGAGTTTTGCTGCCTAGCCCTTAATTGCTGTCTAGCTGCTTCTTACCTCCTCTTAACCCTTGAATGGCTCTGATCTTAGCTGTTTAACATGGATGTCCAGAGTTTGGCTTCCAGCCTAATTAATCTCGCGGCAAAAGTTCAAAACATACAGGATTTTGTTGTTCACACTCCCATGTCTGAACCTAGAATTCCTATTCCAGAGTTCTTCTCTGGAGATAGATCTACCTTCCTGAATTTCAGGAACAATTGTAAATTGTTTCTTTCTTTAAAATCTCGCTCCTCTGGAGACCCTGCTCAACAGGTCAGGATTGTAATATCTTTCCTGCGGGGCGACCCTCAGAATTGGGCATTTGCATTGGCACCAGGGGATCCTGCATTGCTCAGTGTGGATGCGTTGTTTCTGGCATTGGGATTGCTCTATGAGGAACCCAACCTGGAGATTCAGGCTGAAAAGGCTTTATTAGCCCTCTCTCAGGGGCATGATGAAGCGGAAATATATTGTCAAAAATTTCGGAAATGGTCGGTGCTTACTCAGTGGAATGAGTGCGCCCTGGCTGCAAACTTCAGAAATGGTCTTTCTGAGGCCATTAAGGATATTATGGTGGGGTTCCCTACGCCTACAGGTCTGAATGAGTCTATGGCTATGGCCATTCAGATTGATCGGCGTTTGCGGGAGCGCAAACCCGTGCACCAGTTGGCGGTGTCTTCTGAACAGGCACCTGAGACTATGCAATGTGATAGAATTCAGTCCAGAAGTGAACGGCAAAGTTATAGGCGGAAAAATGGATTGTGTTTTTATTGTTGTGATTCAGCTCATGTTATATCAGCATGCTCTAAACGCACAAAAAAGCTTGATAAATCTTTTGCCATTGGTACTCTGCAGCCTTAGTTCATTTTGTCTGTGACTCTGATTTTTTCACTGTCTTCCATTTCCGTTGATGCCTATGTGGATTCGGGCGCCGCCCTGAGTCTTATGGATTGGTCATTTGCTAAACGCTGCGGTTTTAGTCTGGAGCCTCTGGAAGTCCCTATTCCTCTGAAGGGAATTGACTCTACACCATTGGCTATGAATAAACCGCAGTATTGGACACAAGTGACCATGCGCATGACTCCCATTCATCAGGAGGTGATTCGCTTCCTTGTACTGTATAATTTACATGATGTACTAGTGCTGGGTCTGCCATGGTTACAAACTCATAATCCTGTCCTGGACTGGAAAACAATGTCTGTGTTAAGCTGGGGATGTCAGGGGGTTCATGATGATGCACCTCCGATTTCTATCGCTTCATCTACTCCTTCTGAGATCCCTGAGTTTTTGTCTGACTATAGGGATGTTTTTGAGGAGCCTAAGCTCAATTCGCTCCCTCCTCATAGAGATTGTGACTGTGCTATAGAATTGATTCCTGGCAGTAAGTTCCCTAAGGGTCGTTTATTTAATCTGTCACTGCCAGAGCATACTGCTATGCGGAATTATATTAAGGAGTCCTTGGAAAAGGGACATATTCGTCCATCTTTGTCCCCTCTGGGAGCAGGTTTTTTTTTCGTGGCAAAAAAAGATGGTTCCCTGAGGCCTTGTATAGATTATCGCCTTCTGAATAAGATTACAGTCAAATATCAGTATCCATTGCCATTATTGACTGACTTGTTTGCTCGCATTAAGGGGGCTAGGTGGTTCACTAAGGGTACTGTCACACAGTACCATTTTGATCGCTACGACGGCACGATCCGTGACGTCGCAGCGATCGTATGATTATCGCTCCAGCGTCGTAGACTGCGGTCACACGTTGCAATCACGGCGCTGGAGCGATGCCGAAGTCCCCGGTAACCAGGGTAAACATCGGGTAACTAAGCGCAGGGCCGCGCTTAGTAACCCGATGTTTACCGTGGTTACCAGCGTAAACGTAAAAAAACAAGCAGTACATACTTACATTCCGGTGTCTGTCCTCCAGCGTCTCAGCTTCTCTCCACTGTGTAAGCGCCATAGCCGGAAAGCACAGCGGTGACGTCAGACGTCACCGCTGTGCTCGCTTTCCGGCTGGCAGACGCTCACACAGTGGAGAGAAGCTGAGACGCAGGAGGACAGACACCGGAATGTAAGTATGTACTGTTTGTTTTTTTACGTTTACGCTGGTAACCACGGTAAACATCGGGTTACTAAGCGCGGCCCTGCGCTTAGTTACCCGATGTTTACCCTGGTTACAAGCGAACACATCGCTGGATCGCTGTCACACACAACGATCCAGCGATGTCAGCGGGTGATCAAGCGACGAAAGAAAGTTCCACACGATCTGCTACGACGTACGATTCTCAGCAGGATCCCTGATCGCTGCTGCGTGTCAGACACTGCGATATCGTAACGATATCGCTAGAACGTCACGAATCGTACCATCGTAGCGATCAAAATGGTACTGTGTGACAGTACCCTAAGATAGATCTTCGCGGTGCGTATAATCTGGTGCGGATAAAACAAGGTGATGAGTGGAAAACCGCATTTAATACGCCTGAGGGCCATTTTGAGTATTTGGTAATGCCTTTTGGACTCTCCAATGCTCCGTCAGTCTTTCAGTCCTTTATGCACAATATTTTCCGTGAATATCTGGATAAGTTTATGATTGTGTATTTGGATGATATTTTGGTGTTTTCTGATGACTGGGAGTCTCATGTTCTACAGGTCAGGAAGGTGTTTCAGGTTCTGCGGGCCAATTCTCTGTTTGTGAAGGGCTCAAAGTGTCTCTTCGGAGTCCAGAAGATTTCTTTTTTGGGGTACATTTTTTCTCCTTCTACTATTGAGATGGATCCCGTTAAGGTTCAGGCAATTTGTGACTGGACACAACCTACATCTGTTAAGAGCCTACAGAAGTTCTTGGGGTTTGCTAATTTTTATCGTCGGTTCATTGCAAATTTTTCCAGTATTGTTAAACCTTTGACTGATTTAACTAAAAAGGGTGCTGATGTTGCTAATTGGTCTCCTGCGGCTGTGGGGGCCTTTCAGGAACTTAAGCGCCGGTTTTCTTCTGCTCCTGTGTTGTGTCAACCAGATGTTTCACTTCCTTTTCAGGTTGAGGTTGATGCTTCCGAGATTGGAGCGGGGGCGGTTTTGTCACAGAGAAGTTCTGATGGCTCGGTGATGAAGCCATGTGCATTCTTCTCTAGAAAATTCTCGCCCGCCGAGCGCAATTATGATGTGGGTAATCGGGAGCTTTTGGCCATGAAGTGGGCATTTGAGGAGTGGCGTCATTGGCTTGAGGGTGCTAAACATCGTGTGGTGGTCTTGACTGATCACAAGAATCTCATTTACCTTGAGTCTGCCAGGCGTTTGAATCCTAGACAGGCTCGTTGGTCGTTGTTTTTTTCTCGTTTCAATTTCGTGGTTTCATACCTGCCAGGTTCAAAGAATGTGAAGGCAGATGCTCTTTCCAGGAGTTTTGTGCCTGACTCTCCTGGAGACTCTGGGCCTACTGGTATCCTTAGGGATGGGGTAATATTGTCCGCCGTATCCCCAGACTTGCGACGTGCATTGCAGGAGTTTCAGTTGGATAAACCGGATCGTTGTCCACCAGAAAGACTGTTTGTTCCGGATGATTGGACCAGTAGAGTCATCTCCGAGGTCCATTCTTCTGTGTTGGCTGGTCATCCTGGAATATTTGGTACTAGAGACTTGGTGGCCAGGTCTTTTTGGTGGCCTTCCTTGTCTAGGGATGTGCGTACCTTTGTGCAGTCTTGTGAAGTGTGTGCTCGAGCAAAGCCTTGCTGTTCTCGGGCCAGTGGGTTGTTGTTATCCTTGCCCATCCCGAAGAGGCCTTGGACGCACATTTCCATGGATTTTATTTCTGATCTCCCGGTTTCACAGAAAATGTCCGTTATCTGGGTTGTGTGTGACCGCTTTTCTAAGATGGTTCATTTGGTGCCCTTGCCTAAGTTGCCTTCCTCCTCTGAGTTGGTCCCTTTATTTTTTCAGAACGTGGTTCGTTTGCATGGGATTCCGGAGAATATCGTTTCTGACAGGGGATCCCAGTTTGTGTCTAGATTTTGGCGTCAGTTTTGTGCCAAGATGGGCATTGATTTGTCTTTCTCGTCTGCATTCCATCCTCAGACGAATGGCCAGACGGAGCGAACTAATCAGACCTTGGAAACTTATTTGAGGTGTTTTGTTTCTGCTGACCAAGATGACTGGGTTGCTTTTTTGCCACTGGCCGAATTTGCTCTTAATAATCGGGCTAGTTCTGCCACGTTGGTCTCTCCTTTTTTTTGTAATTCGGGGTTTCATCCTCGTTTTTCCTCTGGTCAGGGGGAATCTTCGGATTGTCCTGGAGTGGACGTGGTGGTGGACAGGCTACATCAGATTTGGAATCAGGTGGTGGACAATTTGAAGTTATCTCAGGAGAAGACTCAGCAGTTTGCTAATCGCCGTCGCCGCGTGGGTCCCCGACTTCTTGTTGGGGATTTGGTGTGGTTGTCTTCTCGTTTTGTCCCTATGAAGGTCTCTTCTCCTAAGTTCAAGCCTCGGTTCATCGGTCCTTATAGGATCTCGGAGATTCTTAACCCTGTATCTTTTCGTTTGGATCTCCCAGCATCGTTTGCTATTCATAATGTGTTCCATCGGTCGTTGTTGCGGAGGTATGAGGTGCCCGTTGTTCCTTCGGTTGAGCCTCCTGCTCCGGTGCTGGTGGAGGGAGAATTGGAGTATGTTGTTGAGAAGATCTTGGATTCTCGTGTTTCCAGACGCAAACTCCAGTATTTGGTTAAGTGGAAGGGTTATGGTCAGGAGGATAATTCCTGGGTGGTCGCCTCCGATGTTCATGCGACTGATTTGGTCCGCGCCTTCCATAGAGCTCACCCTGATCGCCCTGGGGGTTCTCATGAGGGTTCGGTGACCCCTCCTCAAGGGGGGGTACTGTTGTGGATTCTGTTTGTGGGCTCCCTCTGGTGGTTACTGCTGGTACTGGGTGACTTTGGTGGGTTGCGGCCTTTGGTTTCCACCTGTCCATCAGAGGCTGGGTGTTTCCTATTTTACCTGGCCTTTCTGTCATTCCCTTGCCGGCTATCAATGTATTCAGATATGCTCTGTTTGGTTCCTGCCTACCTGCTCCCAGATCTTTCAGGATAAGCTAAGTGCTGATTTTCAGTTGTTTGGTTTTTTTGTCCAGCTTGCTTATTATGTCTCTATGCTAGCTGGTAGCTCTAGTGGACTGAGGTTCTCCCCATGTGCCATGAGTTGGCACATGGGTTCTTGTAATCTCAGGATGGTTTTTTGATTAGGGTTTTTTGCTGACCGCTCAGTCCCCTTTTGTATCGTTCTGCTTTCTAGTTTACAGCGGGCCTCAATTTGCTAAATCTATATATATCATCTCTATGTGTGTGCCTTCCTCTCATTTCACCGTCAATACATGTGAGGGGGCAACTATATCTTTTGGGGTTCATTCCTCTGGAGGCAAGTGAGGTCTTTATTTTCTCTGCAGTACTAGTTAGCTCTTAGGCTGGTGCGTGGCGTCTAGAACCAACGTAGGCACGCTCCCTGGCTATCTCTAGTTGCGTTTGTCAGGCGTAGGGCAGCGGTCAGCCCAGGTTCCATCACCCTAGAGCTCGTCCGTTATTTATTTGTACTTTGCTTGTCCTGTGCTATCCCTAGCCATTGGGGATTCATGACAATGTGGTGCCCGTTGGTTCCCTCTGTTGATCCTCCTGCTCCGGTGTTGGTTGAGGGGGAGTTGGAATATGTGGTGGAGAAGATTTTGGATTCTCGTTTTTTGAGGCGGAAGCTTCAGTATCTGGTCAAGTAGAAGGGTTATGGCCAGGAGAATAATTCTTGGGTTGTTGCCTCCGATGTCCATGCTGCCGATTTGGTTCGTGCTTTTCACTTGGCTCATCCTGATCGGCCTGTGGGCTCTGGTGAGGGTTCGGTGACCCCTCCTCAAGGGGGGGTACTGTTGTGAATTCCGTTCTTGGGCTCCCTCCGGTGGTTGTAAATGGCACTTTTGTGAATTCTGCCCTTGGGCTCCCTCCGGTGGTTTTAAGTGGAACTGCTGCTCCTTGGGTTTAGCATTAGCAGCTGCTTCCACTGATTGTCTCTCCTGGCTCTGCTATTTAGCCTGGCTCTGGTCTTCAGTCAGTGCCAGCTGTCAATGTTTCTTGGTTGGATTCAGATCTCTCCTTGGATTTCTCTGATAGCCTGTCCATTTCAGCAAAGATAAGTCCTTGCTTGTTCTTTTGGTTGTTCACTTGCTGTGGACTTAATCGTTCAGCTCATGTTATGTTTTTTCTTGTCCAGCTTGTCAGTATGATATATTCAGCTTAGCTGGGAGCTCTGGGGTAGCAGATTTGCCCTCCACACTGTGAGTCGGTGTGGAGATTTTTTGTAAACTCTGTGTGGATTTTTTAGCTTTTAATACTGACCGCACAGTATTCTTTTCTGTTCTGTCTGTTTAGTTTAGAAGTGGCCTCCTTTGCTAAAATCTGTTTTCATTCTGTGTATGTCATTTCCCTCTCCACTCACAGTCAATATTTGTGGGGGGCTATCTTTCCTTTTGGGGATTTTCTCTGAGGCAAGATAGCTTTCTGTTTCCATCTTTAGGGGTAGTTAGTTCTCAGGCTGTGACGAGGTGTCTAGGGAGTGACAGGAACATCCCACGGCTACTTCTAGTGTTGGTGTTAGGATCAGGAACTGCGATCAGTACAGATACCACCTCCTCAGAGCTCGTCCCATGTTGCTCCTTAACCACCAGGTCATAACAGGTCAGATTCTGGCTGTGTAGAGTGCAAGGGGAATGTAGTGGTCTGGGTCAATGTACCAGCGGACTCATCTAGCAGTGGCTGGGCAATGGGCAGGATGAGAAGGAAACACAGATCTAGGCCCAAATAATAAAGTGATCTAAATGCACTTCAAAATTGGTAACAGGACTAACCAGGCGGCATTGCTTTGTTCAGTGGAGGACAACTGTAATGAGAGGCTGACACAGTGAGTAGGGCCAAATAAGTAACTAGGCTAAATGCAGTTCTAAATTGGTAACAGTAGGAAACAGGCGGCACAGCTTTGTTCAGTGGAGGAGAACACCAAGCAGCGGCAGACACCGTTACTAGGCCCCAACCAAACTAGTAGGCCAACTGCAGTGTTACATTAACAACTACCTAATGAGAGCCTGAAGGTTGAAGCTCAAGAAAAACAAATAGGAGGAAGCCCAGGAGTGGCAGACACCGTTAGAAGGCCCCAACCAAACTAGTAGGCCTGATGCAGTGTTATCTAAACAACTACTTAATGAGAGCCTGAAGGTTGAAGCTCAGACAAGGAAACCTGGAGAACACCAAGGAGCAGCAGACACCGTTACTAGGCCCCAAACAAAGTAGTAGGGCAACTGCAGTGTTACATTAAAAACTACTTAATGAGAGCCTGAAGGTTGAAGCTCAGACAAGGAAACCTGGAGGAGAACACAAAGGAGGAGGAGAACACCAAGGAGCGGCAGACACCGTTACTAGGCCCAAACCAAAGTAGTAGGGCAACTTCTGTTATATATAAAAAACTACTTAATGAGAGCCTGAAGGTTGAAGCTCAGACAAGGAAACCTGGAGGAGAACACCAAGGAGGAGGAGAACACCAAGGAGCGGCAGACACCGTTACTAGGCCCCAACCAAAGTAGTAGGGCAACTGCTGTCTAATATAAACAACTACTTAATGAGAGCCTGAAGGTTGAAGCTCAGACAAGGAAACCTGGAGGAGAACACCATGGAGCGGCAGACACCGTTACTAGGCCCCAACCAAAGTAGTAGGGCAACTGCTGTCTTATATAAACAACTACTTAATGAGAGCCTGAAGGTTGAAGCTCAGACAAGGAAACCTGGAGGAGAACACCAAGGAGGAGGAGAACACCAAGGAGCAGCAGACACCGTTACTAGGCCCCACCCAAAGTAGTTGGGCAACAGCAGTGTTACATTAAAAACTACTTAATGAGAGCCTGAAGGTTTAAGCTCAGACAAGGAAACCTGGAGGAGAACACCAAGGAGCGGCAGACACCGTTACTAGGCCCCAACCAAAGTAGTAGGGCAACAGCAGTGTTACTTTAAAAACTACTTAATGAGAGCCTGAAGGTTGAAGCTCAGACAAGGAAACCTGGAGGAGAACACCAAGGAGCGGCAGACACCGTTACTAGGCCCCAACCAAAGTAGTAGGGCAACTGCTGTCTTATATAAACAACTACTTAATGAGAGCCTGAAGGTTGAAGCTCAGACAAGGAAACCTGGAGGAGAACACCAAGGAGGAGGAGAACACCAAGGAGCGGCAGACACCGTTACTAGGCCCCGACCAAAGTAGTAGGGCAACAGCAGTGTTACATTAAAAACTACTTAATGAGAGCCTGAAGGTTGAGGCTGAGACAAGGAAACCTGGAGGAGAACAGAAAGGAGGAGGAGAACACCAAGGAGCGGCAGACACCGTTACTAGGCCCCAACAAAGTAGTAGGGCAACTGCTGTCTAATATAAACAACTACTTAATGAGAGCCTGAAGGTTGAAGCTCAGACAAGAAAACCTGGAGGAGAACACCAAGGAGCGGCAGACACCGTTACTAGGCCCCAACCAAAGTAGTAGGGCAACTGCTGTCTTATATAAACAACTACTTAATGAGATCCTTAAGGTTGAAGCTCAGACAAGGAAACCTGGAGGAGAACACCAAGGAGGAGGGGAACACCAAGGAGCGGCAGACACCGTTACTAGGCCCCAACCAAAGTAGTAGGGCAACTGCTGTCTTATATAAACAACTACTTAATGAGAGCCTGAAGGTTGAAGCTCAGACAAGGAAACCTGGAGGAGAACACCAAGGAGGAGGAGAACACCAAGGAG
Source organism: Ranitomeya variabilis (assembly GCF_051348905.1). Taxonomy (NCBI): domain Eukaryota; kingdom Metazoa; phylum Chordata; class Amphibia; order Anura; family Dendrobatidae; genus Ranitomeya; species Ranitomeya variabilis. The sequence continues at coordinate 182,047,391 of NC_135235.1, read as the reverse complement.
CGGCAGACACCGTTACTAGGCCCCAACCAAAGTAGTAGGGCAACTGCTGTCTAATATAAACAACTACTTAATGAGAGCCTGAAGGTTGAAGCTCAGACAAGAAAACCTGGAGGAGAACACCATGGAGTGGCAGACACTGTTACTAGGCCCCAACCAAAGTAGTAGGGCAACTGCTGTCTTATATAAACAACTACTTAATGAGTGCCTGAAGGTTGAAGCTCAGACAAGGAAACCTGGAGGAGAACACCAAGGTGGAGGAGAACACCAAGGAGTGGCAGACACCGTTACTAGGCCCCAACCAAAGTAGTAGGGCAACTGCAGTGTTACATTAAAAACTACTTAATGAGAGCCTGAAGGTTGAAGCTGAGACAAGGAAACCTGGAGGAGAACACAAAGGAGGAGGAGAACACCAAGGAGCGGCAGACACCATTACTAGGCCCCAAGCAAAGTAGTAAGGCAACTGCTGTCTAATATAAACAACTACTTAATGAGAGCCTGAAGGTTGAAGCTCAGACAAGAAAACCTGGAGGAGAACACCAAGGAGCGGCAGACACCGTTACTAGGCCCCAACCAAAGTAGTAGGGCAACTGCTGTCTTATATAAACAACTACTTAATGAGATCCTTAAGGTTGAAGCTCAGACAAGGAAACCTGGAGGAGAACACCAAGGAGGAGGAGAACACCAAGGAGCGGCAGACACCGTTACTAGGCCCCAACCAAAGTAGTAGGGCAACTGCTGTCTTATATAAACAACTACTTAATGAGAGCCTGAAGGTTGAAGCTCAGACAAGGAAACCTGGAGGAGAACACCAAGGAGGAGGAGAACACCAAGGAGCGGCAGACACCGTTACTAGGCCCCAACCAAAGTAGTAGGGCAACTGCTGTCTAATATAAACAACTACTTAATGAGAGCCTGAAGGTTGAAGCTCAGACAAGAAAACCTGGAGGAGAACACCATGGAGCGGCAGACACCGTTACTAGGCCCCAACCAAAGTAGTAGGGCAACTGCTGTCTTATATAAACAACTACTTAATGAGCGCCTGAAGGTTGAAGCTCAGACAAGGAAACCTGGAGGAGAACACCAAGGTGGAGGAGAACACCAAGAAGCGGCAGACACCGTTACTAGGCCCCAACCAAAGTAGTAGGGCAACTGCTGTCTAATATAAACAACTACTTAATTAGAGCCTGAAGGTTGAAGCTCAGACAAGAAAACCTGGAGGAGAACACCATGGAGCGGCAGGCACCGTTACTAGGCCCCAACCAAAGTAGTAGGGCAACTGCAGTGTTACATTAAAAACTACTTAATGAGAGCCTGAAGGTTGAAGCTGAGACAAGGAAACCTGGAGGAGAACACAAAGGAGGAGGAGAACACCAAGGAGCGGCAGACACCGTTACTAGGCCCCAAGCAAAGTAGTAAGGCAACTGCTGTCTTATATAAACAACTACTTAATGAGAGCCTGAAGGTGGAAGCTCAGACAAGGAAACCTGGAGGAGAACACCAAGGAGGAGGAGAACACCAAGGAGCGGCAGACACCGTTACTAGGCCCCAACCAAAGTAGTAGGGCAACTGCTGTCTAATATAAACAACTACTTAATGAGAGCCTGAAGGTTGAAGCTCAGACAAGAAAACCTGGAGGAGAACACCAAGGAGCGGCAGACACCGTTACTAGGCCCCAACCAAAGTAGTAGGGCAACTGCTGTCTTATATAAAAAACTACTTCATGAGCTCCTGAAGGTTGAAGCTCAGACAAGGAAACCTGGAGGAGAACACCAAGGAGGAGGAGAACACCAAGGAGCAGCAGACACCATTACTAGGCCCCAACCAAAGTAGTAGGGCAACAGCAGTGTCACATTAAAAACTACTTAATGAGAGCCTGAAGGTTGAAGCTCAGACAAGGAAACCTGAAGTAGAACACCAAGGAGCGGCAGACACCGTTACTAGGCCCCAACCAAAGTAGTAGGGCAACTGCTGTCTTATATAAACAACTACTTAATGAGAGCCTTAAGGTTGAGGCTCAGACAAGGAAACCTGGAGGAGAACACCAAGGAGGAGGAGAACACCAAGGAGCGGCAGACACCGTTACTAGGCCCCAACCAAAGTAGTAGGGCAACTGCTGTCTAATATAAACAACTACTTAATGAGAGCCTGAAGGTTGAAGCTCAGACAAGGAAACCTGGAGGAGAACACCAAGGAGGAGGAGAACACCAAGGAGCGGCAGACACCGTTACTAGGCCCCAACCAAAGTAGTAGGGCAACTGCTGTCTTATATAAACAACTACTTAATGAGAGCCTGAAGGTTGAAGCTCAGACAAGGAAACCTGGAGGAGAACACCTAGGAGGAGAACACCAAGGAGCGGCAGACACCGTTACTAGGCCCCAACCAAAGTAGTAGGGCAACAGCAGTGTTACATTAAAAACTACTTAATGAGAGCCTGAAGGTTGAAGCTCAGACAAGGAAACCTGGAAGAGAACACCAAGGAGCGGCAGACACCGTTACTAGACCCCAACCAAAGTAGTAGGGCAACTGCTGTCTTATATAAACAGCTACTTAATGAGAGCCTGAAGGTTGAAGCTCAGACAAGGAAACCTGGAGGAGAACACCAAGGAGGAGGAGAACACCAAGGAGCGGCAGACACCATTACTAGGCCCCAATCAAAGTAGTAGGGCAACAGCAGTGTTACATTAAAAACTACTTAATGAGAGCCTGAAGGTTGAAGCTCAGCTTTTTCAGTGGAGGACCGCGTGATTGAGTGGCGCAGACAGACAAAGGTAGTATGTGTTAACTCAAAAAGTTGGCTCTATGCAGTTTTAAATTGGTTACAGGTGTACACAGGCAACACTGGTGTGTTCAGCGGAGGACAATTGGAAGGAGGGACCGCAGACAGACTTCCTAGGCCCAAAATAATAAAATAGGCTCTATGCAGCTTAAATTTGGCAACAGGGGTACACAGGCAGCATTGGTGTGGTCAGCGGAGGACAATTGGAAGGAGGGACCGCAGACAGACTTCCTAGGCCTAAAATAATAAAATAGGCTCTATGCAGCTTCCATTATGCGGCAGGGGTACACAGGCAGCATTGGTGTGGTCAGCGGAGGACAATTGGAAGGAGTGACCGCAGACAGACTTCCTAGGCCAAAAATAATAAAATAGGCTGTATGCAGCTTCCATTATGTGGCAGGGGTACACAGGCAGCATTGGTGTGGTCAGCGGAGGACAATTGGAAGGAGGGACCGCAGACAGACTTCATAGGCCTAAAATAATAAAATAGGCTCTATGCAGCTTAAATTTGGCTACAGGGGTACACAGGCAGCATTGGTGTGGTCAGCGGAGGACAATTGGAAGGAGTGTCTGACACAGTAAGTACTCCCAAAAACTAAATTGATGTTAATGTATCCCAACAAATAACAAAACCAAAAAAAAAAAAAGGTGGCATACTTAGGTACAGGGGTGTGCTCCTATGCTGACTTTCAAACATTGTAATGTTGCGCAAAGTATTTACTGGTGTAAATGTAGGACAGGGCCCCTGACTATTTTAACTAGCATCATACATGTCAACAAATTGTTATTGTCTGTGCCAGCCATTGAAGGATTTCAGCGCATAGACTAAACAGTGGTGGAGCAGCGACAGATAAATTTGCAAGTGGTAGAGCGCTGTTTGACCTGGAGGGGACACTCTCTCCTGGCCTGCGGTACAAGCACAGGACCCCTCATGTTACAACGGTGTGTCTAACAGTGGGTGCGGGCCACCACCACCAGAGACACTTCATTGTACTATGAGGGACCAAGTGCCAGTGCCGTCGACCAAAAGTGGGCACACCCACCTCTTCAGAAAAACGGCACTCTGACGGGTGCTTGCGCCAAGTGGCGAGACCACGGCCCCGTGGGGGGAGTTAGGCCATTTTGGGAGGTGTAAACATGTCTTTGCAGGACAAACAGCAGCTCCAAATTAAGAGATTGGAACAGTCAGTAACACCAGTCCCAAAGCAAGACCTTTTTACAGGAAAGCTAGGTGTCAGCCGGGAAAGGTGGGGCAAAATAATTTGAAATCCATGAGTGGTTCATTTTAATGAAGGTTAGATCATCAACATTTTGGGTAGCCAGACGAGTCCTTTTTTCGGTCAGTATTGAACCAGCAGCACTGAATACTCTTTCTGATAGCACACTAGCTGCTGGGCAAGCAAGCTCCTGCAATGCATATTCGGCCAATTCAGGCCAGGTGTCTATTTTGGATGCCCAGTAATCAAAGGGGAATGACGGTTGAGGGAGAACATCAGTAATGGAGGAAAAATAGTTAGTAACCATACTGGACAAATGTTGTCTCCTGTCACTTTGAATTGATGCTGCTGTACCTGTCGTGTCTGCGGTCATTGCAAAATCACTCCACAATCTGGTCAGAAAACCCCTCTGTCCTACGCCACTTCTGATTTGTGCACCTCTAACACCATCACCATCATCAGAACCATCACCGGCGCTGTGTGCTGGGAATGCCTGAATCAAATGGTCTACAAGAGTAGCTTGTTTGGTTGCCAATATTTGTTCGAGGTTCTCATGTGGCATGATATTTTGCAATTTGCCTTTATAGCGAGGATCAAGGAGGCAGGCCAACCAGTAATTGTCATCGGTCATCATTTTTATAATGCGTGGGTCCCTTTTGAGAATACCCAAGGCATAATCCGCCATGTGGGCCAATGTTCCAGTTGTCAAGTCAGTGCATATGCTGGGTTGAGGAGCAGTTTCTGGCTTTCTAAATTTATTCCCTGCTTGAAATAAATCATTATTAAAATTACTATTGTTGTTGCAATTCCGCTCCAATCTGGTAAATTCCCCCACGGGGATGGCTTTGATTGTATGCCTAGGATGGCTGCTTTTCGCATGGAGCACCGTATTCCCTTTCATTGGCTTTGTAAACATACGTGTAGATACCAACTCATCAGGAATCCCTGTCAATTCCAAATCAAGAAATGAAATTTTGGAAACTGCATGCACAAACGTAAATTTTATATTGAAATCGTTATTATTAATGTAATCCACAAATTTTTGTATGGCAGATACATCGCCCTTCCAGATAATCAACGTATCGTCGATGTATCTGCCATACCAGTGGATAAAAGAAGAAAAAGGATTTACTACTGAAAATAAATATAAAAATTCCCAATGGGCCATCACCAGATTTGCCAGAGATTTAGCGCCCATAGAAACGCCTGTGCACTGCAAATAATACTCCTCATCAAAAGAAAAAAAATTGTGTGTTAATAAAAAGAAAGTGACCTGTAAAATAAAATTAACCAAGTCCTCCGAATAAACACTATATTTGTTGAGATGGAATTGAAGGGCTGACATCGCTATATCATGTGGAATACAGGTATATAATGATACCACATCGCAGCTTAGCCATGTAAAATCTGAATTCCACTGTTTTTGTGTTATAATACCCAAAACATCTTTGGTGTCCCTAATATGTAGAGACCAACAGCTGCAAAACCGAATCCAACCACTGACCTAAAAATTCATTCAGTGAACCAATGCTAGAGACTATAGGTCTCATTGGAGGAAATGCTGCTTGCTTATGCATTTTAGGAAGCCCATATAATATGGGCGTTACAGGATGAGAGACGTGTAAATAATCAGCTTGTTTAGATGTTAAAACTCCCAAAGCTACACCTTCCTCTATCATTACATCAATCTGTTGTTTAAAAAGGATAGTGGGATCAGGGATTCATTTTTGATAGACATTACTGTCAGAGATTAATTTCGAGATCTCATTTTTATAATCAATGGAGTTCATTATAACAATAATTCCCCTCTTGTCACTTGAGAGATATCAGATGTACTAAAGCCGTTATTATCCGAATCGCCATCACGTGAACTAAAACTCACATAGCGTCTATTTGATTTCCTACGACGATTGGAGAAGCGCAAAATAGATCTAGGAGTGTTGGAAGAATCATTATCTTCGTGCCAATTGTAAACTCGATTGTTGGCATAGTCTTCCAAATCGCGTTCAAATTTGCGCTTTTTTCTAGATATAATTTCATCTTCCAATGTTATAATTTCATCCCGTATTTTCTTGTATGTGTCACTGTTTTCACACATGACATTCATACTTTGTAGATTTTCCTTTGAGGTTTCAGTTTCCTTTTGCACATCCTGAAGTTTTTTCTCTTCGTATTTAACAATGAGTCGCATGAGGTTCAGTGAACAGCTGGTTAGAATCTCATTCCATTCATTAGAAAATGTTGAACCAAAATCGGTGGTAGCTTTTTTCTTCAACCGTAAACCCCTTGGAATCATGTCTTTAGACACGTAATTCTGGAGGGTGGTTAAATCCCACCAGATTTTCGTCTCCTGAATCATAGTCTTTTTCAGAAGAGTCCATGTGTTGGAAATATCAGAGCCAAAATTGGTCTCATTAAGTCCACCAGAAAACACATTAGCCGCCTTTTGCATGCGGTTTTTGGTATAGTCCGACATGGTGCAGTGCAGAGTTTAATTCTGTCACAAAAGCAGATCGAAGCTTCACTCGCTTAATCAAGTGTGGTGAGTCCCATATATGGAGTGAATATCAGGTGCATGGCAGTCAATTTAAAGATTAAGTACAAAGAAAGAAAAAAAGCCAGCTCACCGATATATGCAAGAAGCACGGAACTTCGTCCTGACTCGACGTGATGCAAATCCAAGTAAAAGAGAAAAATGCTCCAGCTTCTTTGATAAAATGTAAAACTTTAATCCATCATATAAAATAGTAGAGGACACACTCCTGGGACAATGCCATATCACAAGTGAAGAAAGCTACGCGTTTCGACCATACGGTCGAAGATCAGCTGTGACAAAGACCGTATGGTCGAAACGCGTAGCTTTCTTCACTTGTGATATGGCATTGTCCCAGGAGTATGTCCTCTACTATTTTATATGATGGATTAAAGTTTTACATTTTATCAAAGAAGCTGGAGCATTTTTCTCTTTTACTTAACTTTTCAGGAAGCACTGCACCACCAGGTTTAAGGTGTGAGCCAGGCAAGGAATGTGTTTCAGTTGTGAAAGGGCTATGGCAGCCATAAAATTCCTTCCGTTATCACTCACTACCTTGCCTGCCTCAAGATGTACAGGGCCCAGCCATGACTGAGTTTCTTGCTGCAAGAACTCGGACAGAACTTCCGCGGTGTGTCTGTTGTCGCCCAAACACTTCAATGCCAATACAGCCTGCTGACGCTTGCCACTAGCTGTTCCATAATTGGACACCTCGTGTGCAACAGTGGCAGCTGCGGATGGAGTAGTCGTGCGACTGCGGTCTGTGGACGAGCTCTCGCTTCTGCTGGAGGACGAGGAGGAGGAGGGGGGATGAGCGCCTACAGCCAACTATTTCCTAGACCGTGGACTAGGCAGAACTGTCCCAATATTACTGTCCCCTGTGGACCCTGCATCCACCACATTAACCCAGTGTGCCGTGATGGAGACTTAACGCCCCTGGCCATGCCTACTGGTCCATGCATCTGTTGTCAGGTGCATTTTTCTACTCACAGATTGCCTGAGCACATGGACAATGCAGTCTTTTACATGCTGGTGGAGGGCTGGGATGGCTTTTCTCGAAAAGAAGTGTCGACTGGGTAGCGTGTAGCGTGGTACAGCGTAGTCCATCAGGGCTTTGAAAGCTTCGCTTTCAACTAAACGGTAGGGCATCATCTCTAACTAAATTAGTCTAGCAATGTGGGCATTCAAACCGTGTGTACGCGGATGCGAGGATGAGTACTTCCTTTTCCTAATGAGAGTCTCATGTAGGGTGAGCTGGACTACATACGGTGGAACTAGTGGGGGTGCCGGTGGACATGGGTGACTGAGAGAGGGTTGGTGATGGTATTCTTGCTGTTGCCCTACATACAGTTTTTCCTACCACGAACCTGGTGATTCCCTGACTGCTGTGGCCTTGCGATGAAACGGCCACATTACCTGCAGATGGTGTGGTAAACGGTGGGCTTACAGTGAGGGAAGGGATGTCGCGTTGCTGACTAGCTTCATTGTGAGAGGGTGCTACAACGTTAAGGGACGTTTGGTAGTTTGTCCAGGCTTGCAAGTGCATGGTGGTTAAATGTCTATGCATGCAACTTGTATTTAGATTTTTAACATTCTGACCTCTGCTGAAGGTCCTTGAGCATTTCTTACAGATGACTTTGCACTGATCATTGGGATCTTGGTTAAAAAAATTCCAGACTGCACTCTTCCTACTATCGGATACCTTTTCAGGCATTGCACACTGAGCTACTTTAACCGGATGGCCACGCTGTCCTACAACTGGTTTTGGTTTTGCCACATGTTTTTGGCCAGATACGGGCCTGCCAGATGGAACCTGTTGCGATGTTGATGCCTGCTGCGGCTCCTCCTCCTCCGCTTCAGAGCTACTGCCACCTGCACCCTGTTCCCCCAATGGCTGCCAATCGGGGTCAACATCTGGGTCATCTATGACCTCCTCTTCTATGTTCTGTGCACCTTCCTCTGTGTCACCGTGTAAGCCGGTGCTATAGCGTTCGTGACGGGGCTCCATAGTTTCATGGGGGTCAGATTCTGGATCAGTACACTGCGAGGACAATGTTCTGATCTGAGTCAAAGGAACAGCATAATAATCTGGCTGTGGCTGTGCATCTGTGCACTCCATGTCCGATTCATCTTGTAATGGGCATGGCCTGTTAATAATTTCCCTTTCTAACCCAGGCACGGTATGTGTAAAGAGCTCCATGGAGTAACCAGTTGTGTCGCCTGACGCATCCTTCACTGATGTTCTGGGTGAAGGACACAAGGAAGCGACTTGTTCCTGACCGGGAGCATCCACTGAAGATGCACTGCTCTGACATTTGGCACTTTCCGAGGAGGAGGCGAAAGAGCCAGAGGCAGAGTCAGCAATGAAAGCCAATACTTGTTCCTGCTGCTCCGGCTTCAAAAGCGGTTTTCCTACTCCCAGAAAAGGGAGCCTTCGAGGCCTTGTGTAGCCAGACGATGACGCTGGCTCAACAACTCGAGACTTAGGGGCTATATTGCTTTTCCCACGACCACCTGATGCTCCACGACCACCACCACTACCATCATTACCAGCTGGCAATGACCGGCCACGACCTCTTCCACCAGACTTCCTCATTCTTTGAAAAATGTAAACTAACTAACAACCGTTAGGGGGTCCTGTAAAACCAGGTAGAAGGTGTACGTGAACTTGTTGTGAATTTAAATCTCCCTTTTTTATGTGTGGGGGAATGCAGGGAAAAATCAGGCCCACTGTATTACACTACACTACACTACACTGTTTGATTGGCAGACAGAGGCTGGCAGATATGACACTAACAGGAAGGACGCAGATGCACACATTGGCAGTAGAAATGTCCCTCTTTATGTGTGGGAGAATGCAGGGAAAAATCAGGCCCACTGTATTACACTACACTGTTTGATTGGCAGACAGAGGCTGGCAGATCTGACACTAACAGGACAGACGCAGATGCACACAATGGCAGTAGAAATGTCCCTCTTTATGTGTGGGAGAATGCAGGGAAAAATCAGGCCCACTGTATTACACCACACTGTTTGATTGGCAGAAAGAGGCTGGCAGATATGGCACTAACAGGACTGACGCAGATGCACACACTGGCAGTAGAAATGTCCCTCTTTATGTGTGGGAGAATGCAGGGAAAAATCAGGCCCACTGTATTACACCACACTGTTTGATTGGCAGAAAGAGGCTTGCAGATATGGCACTAACAGGACGGACGCAGATGCACACACTGGCAGTAGAAATGCCCCTCTTTATGTGTGGGAGAATGCAGGGAAAAATCAGGCCCACTGTATTACACTACACTGTTTGATTGGCAGACAGAGGCTGGCAGATCTGACACTAACAGGATGGACGCAGATGCACACATTGGCAGTAGAAATGTCCCTCTTTATGTGTGGGAGAATGCAGGGAAAAGTCAGGCCCACTGTATTACACTACACTGTTTGATTGGCACACAGAGGCTGGCAGATATGACACTAACAGGACGGACGCAGATGCACACACTGGCAGTAGAAATGTCCCTCTTTATGTATGGGAGAATGCAGGGAAAAATCAGGCCCACAGTATTACAGTACACTGTTTGATTGGCAGACAGAGGCTGGCAGATATGACACTAACAGGACGGACGCAGATGCACACACTGGCAGTAGAAATGTCCCTCTTTATGTGTGGGAGAATGCAGGGAAAAATCAGGCCAACTGTATTACACCACACTTTGATAGGCAGAAAGAGGCTGGCAGATATGGCACTAACAGGACTGACGCAGATGCACACACTGGCAGTAGAAATGTCCCTCTTTATGTGTGGGAGAATGCAGAGAAAAATCAGCCCACTGTATTACACTACACTGTTTGATTGGCACACAGAGGCTGGCAGATATGACACTAACAGGACGGACGCAGATGCACACACTGGCAGTAGAAATGTCCCTCTTTATGTATGGGAGAATGCAGGGAAAAATCAGGCCCACAGTATTACAGTACACTGTTTGATTGGCAGACAGAGGCTGGCAGATCTGACACTAACAGGATGGACGCAGATGCACACACTGGCAGTAGAAATGTCCCTCTTTATGTGTGGGAGAATGCAGGGAAAAGTCAGGCCCACTGTATTACACCACACTGTTTGATTGGCAGACAGAGGCTGGCAGATATGACACTAACAGGACGGACGCAGATGCACACACTGGCAGTAGAAATGTCCCTCTTTATGTGTGGGAGAATGCAGGGAAAGATCAGGCCCACTGTATTACACTACACTGTTTGATTGGCAGACAGAGGCTGGCAGATCTGACACTAACAGGATGGACGCAGATGCACACACTGGCAGTAGAAATGTCCGTCTTTTTGTGTGGGAGAATGCAGGGAAAAATCAGGCCCACTGTATTACACTACACTGTTCGATTGGCAGACAGAGGCTGGCAGATATGACACTAACAGGACTGACGCAGATGCACACACTGGCAGTAGAAATGTCCCTCTTTATGTGTGGGGGAATGCAGGGAAAAATCAGGCCCACTGTATTACACTACACTGTTTGATTGGCAGACAGAGGCTGGCAGATCTGACTCTAACAGGACGGACGCAGATGCACACACTGGCAGTAGAAATGTCCCTCTTTATGTGTGGGAGAATGCAGGGAAAAATCAGGCCCACTGTATTACACCACACTGTTTGATTGGCAGACAGAGGCTGGCAGATATGACACTAACAGGACGGACGCAGATGCACACACTGGCAGTAGAAATGTCCCTCTTTACGTGTGGGGGAATGCAGGGAAAAATCAGGCCCACTGTATTACACCACACTGTTTGATTGGCAGAAAGAGGCTGGCAGATATGACACTAACAGGACTGACATAGATGCACACACTGGCAGTAGAAATGTCCCTCTTTATGTGTGGGAGAATGCAGGGAAAAATCAGGCCCACTGTATTACACTACACTGTTTGATTGGCAGAAAGAGGCTGGCAGATATGGCACTAACAGGACTGACGCAGATGCACACACTGGCAATAGAAATGTCCCTCTTTTTTTTAATATGGGAGACAAGGGATTTAATCAGGCCCACTATATCACAGTATAGTTTCTGTGGCACAAAATGACTGACAGATACCACAGACAGCACTTGCACAGATGCACAGAGTTGGCAAGATTATTCTCCCTTTATTTTAATTTTTTGGGGGGATATGGGAGAGAAGTGATTTAATCAGGCCCACTGTTATACAGTAGGTTTTCTGTATCAGAAAAACAAAAACAGATGCCACACACAAGACTGGCACTGTTGCAGATTTGCCAATCTTAATCTCCCACTTGTTTTATTTTTTCTGGGAGAATTGTGAAGAAATCAGGCCCACTGTTATACAGTAGGTTTTCTGTGGCAGAAAATGAAAGACAGATGCCACGCACAGGACTGGCACTGATGCCGATTTGCCAATCTTAATCTCCCACTTTTATTTTATTTTTTTCTGGGAGAATTGTGAAGAAATCAGGCCCACTGTTATACAGTAGGCTTTCTCTGGCAGAAAAACAAAGACAGATGCCACACACAGGACTGGCACTGATGCAGATTTGCCAATCTTAATCTCCCACTTGTTTTATTTTTTTAAAGGGACTGTACTACAATTACTATCTCCCTACAGTTATCTCAGAAAAGTATGGCAGGCAGCAATAAAAAGGACTGCTGCACACAAAAGTCAAAAGTGTGAACAAACAAACAAGATAGCTGTGCAGAAAGGAAGGAGCAACAGGATTTGTGCTTTGAAAAAAGCAGTTGGTTTGCACAGCAGTGTACACACAGCAACGCAGCTATCAGGGAGCCTTATAACCTACAGAGCTGTTGCACAGAAATCTAGCCTCCACTGTCCCTGCAAAGAAAAGGTGGTGTTGGACAGTGGAAATCGCTACAGCACAAGTGGTTTTGGGGTTAATTTACCCTGCCTAACGCTATCCCTGCTTCCGACGAAGCGGCAGCATCCTCTCCCTATGCTCAGATCAGCAGCAGTAAGATGGCGGTCGGCAAGAACGCCCCTTTATAGCCCCTGTGATGCCGCAGAAAGCAAGCCAATCACTGCCATGCCCTTCTCTAAGATGGTGGGGACCAGGACCTATGTCATCACGCTGCCCACACTCTGCGTGCACCTTCATTGGCTGAGAAATGGCGCTTTAAGCGTCATATGAAACGCGACTTTGGCGCGAAGATCGTGTACCGCATGGCCGATCCCACGCTGGGATCGGATCGGGTTTCATGAAACCCGACTTTGACAAAACTTTTGGCAACTTTTGAAAATGACCGATCCGTTTCGCTCAACCCTAGTTACAGGTATGTAATGTGACCAGGATGTGGGTCACATGGTTCCTGTGTTTGGATCTGAATGGTCCAAGTGCAAGGCCCTGGAAGCCTGTGTTGGAAATCCTGGGAATTCCTGAATAGCACATGGTTGGACTTTGGCACTGAGTGGCCTGTGTGCTATAGGTCCTGGATGGTCAGTGTTGGAGCCTCCTGGGAGTGGAGACATCCTGGAAGCACCTAGAGACCGTGGACCTGGACGGCCTGTGTTGAGGACCTGGGACTGACGTGAAGTCAGCGTGAGGAGTGGAACTCCTGAAAGGTAACCCCGGACAAGGGGATTATAATATACAGCAGAGAATCTGCTATATGAACTGACCGATGTCCTATAATGTTTCGTGGATGTAATGAAACAGACTGTATTCTCTGGTTTCTGTGGAGTTTAAATAAACCTGATTGCCTGCTTATGTGAAGTAACCGTTCGTGTGTTATATATCGTGGTCAAGCGTGTGTCCCCCAATACACTTAGTAAGTGCAATCTCACACCACATATTTGCCAGTGTGGTATTTCCGTTATAGCCATCATATATCTGCGTGCTCCAAGTTTGGTCATTGTAGGCCAGTGTACATATCTTTTGGCTGTCTGATAATCAAATTCTATACAGCACTATTTTGCATATCAAACCAAAATAAGGCCACATATTTGCCAGTGTGGTATTTCCGTGACAGCCATCATATATCTGCTTGCTTCAAGTTTGGTCATTGTAGGCCAGTGTACATATCTTTTGGCTGTCTGATAATCAAATTCTATACAGCACTATTTTGCATATCAATCCAAAAAAAGGCCACATATTTGTCAGTGTAGTATTTCCGTTACAGCCGTCATACATCTGTGTGCTCCAAGTTTGGTGATTGTAGGTTGGTGTACTTAGTGCTGTATAGAACTGGAGTATCAGACAGGCAAAAACTATTTTGCATTAATTCACTTCACAAAAAAGCCCCCAAACATTGAATACAGTCTGTGATGTTAGGCTGAGGCCTGCCTGGTGTTTGGGTTTAAAAAAATCGTAGATTTGCAAGCATACTGATCAGATATTTTGCTACTAATAAAGACATTTGTTTTGAGCATTTGAAATAGTGCAGTAGTCCATTTAAAATGGTTAAGGCAAGGGGCAAGGGATGGAGAAGTGGACGTGATGCTGATGGTGCATCCAGAGGATGAGACCATGGCCAAAGTGAAAGTGGACAACAACAAAGACCCACATCTTCTCACTCGACCTCCATGCCTGTTTCTAGGGGACCGCAGCACACCACTATTGAAGCCAGAGCAGTGTGAAACGGTTGTTGGTTGGATAGCCGATAATGCTTCCAGTTACTTAGCCACCACCACCATCATGTCTTCCTCACGGGCAAGTCTGAGTAGCCGTGAGTGTGGCCAGGATATTTCTCACCCTGATCCTCCTTCCTCCTACCATGCCGAGTGCCCTGCGACAACTGATCCCACACTTGGATATTCTGAAGAGCTGATCAGTTTTCCATTTCAAGATTCTGGACTCTCGGCTGGTCAACTTGAAGTGTGGACAGATGAGAATGCCTATAGAGCTGCTCAAAGCTTTGACCAGCCCTGGTCACACAAAGGCGATGGTGGTAAAGTGTCACAAGAGGTAGACGATGATGAGACACAATTGCCAGAGAGTCAGGAGGAGGAGCAGGGTGCAGATGTGGAAGATGAGGTGTTGGATGACATAGTGACTGATCCAATCTGGCAGGAGGAGATGCATAGCGAGGACAGCAGCACACATGAGGAAGGATGCAAATGCCCCAATAGGCAGGAAGAAGCAGTGTGGTGGCCACAGACAGAAGGCATGCATCCATTCCCCGTAACACCAACATGAGTGAAGTTGCTATTCCAACTGTTCGATCTTCCCGAGTCTGGTTTTTGTTTAAAGACTTTGCCGATAACCCCAAACAGGCTTTTTGCAGCACCTGCCATGCCCACATCAGCAGGGGTAATAAAACTACCAGCCTGACCACCATCAGCATGACCAGGCACATGGCAGCAAAGCACCCGACTTTGTAGGCCGAACCCCAGGCTCCAGGTACACTGTCTGCAGGTGACACCACTGCTTCTTCCACTGTTTTGCGTAGAATCCAATCCCCAGTCCACGTGAAGATGCCTCTAGTCCTGCACATGTTGTTTCCCACAGTCAAGCAGCACCATCAAGCCCGTTCAGGTCCTTGTCCCAGCATAGCCTTCAGTTGTCTATACCCCAGACTTTGGAACGCAAGAGGAAATACCCAGCCAACGCCCAGAGGCCACAGTCCTAAATTGTAACATTTCTCTTCTGCTTGTGCTCGAAATGTTGCCTTTTAAGCTTGTTGAGATAGAAGCTTTCCGCAACCTGATGGCGGCAGCCATCCCAAGGTACTCGGTCCCCAGTCGCCACTATTTCTCCCTTTGTGCCATGCCGGCATTACAGCAGCATGTGTCCCACAACATTACCCATGTCCTCACCAATGCTGTTACAGGGAAAGTCCACCTAACCACGGAAACATGGACAAGTGCTTGTGGGCAGGGACAGTACATCTCACTGACGGCACACTGGGTAAACATAGTGGAAGCCGGGACCCAGTCGGACCTTGGGATGGAACACATCCTCACCAAGCCGAGGATTGCTGGCACTGCATCAATCAAGGTTGCCCCCACAGTCTACAGCTCCAGCACCTCCTCCTCTTCATCATCTATCTCTGAAATCAACACATCAGTCAGAAGCTGGAAGCACTGCCTCAGCCAAGCAGCAGCAGGCTGTGCTGAAGCTAATCTGCATAGGTGAAAAACCGCACAATTCAGAAGAGTTGTGGACAGTGCTGAAAGAGCAGTCAGATATTTGAATGACACTGCTGAACCTAAAGGCAGGCATGGTCGTGTGTGAAAATGTCCATAACCTTGTGGCGGCTCTGAGGCAAGGTGAGCTCACACATGTACCTTGCTTGGCCCATGTGCTTAACCTCGTGGTTCAACATTTTCTGAAAAGCTACCCAGAGCTGCCAGATCTGCTAGTGAAAGTACGCCGTCTGTCTGCCCATTTTAGAAAGTTAGCTACAGCTTCAGCCGCCCTTGCTGTGCTTCAGCAGCGTTTGCAGCTTCCAGCTCCCCGACTGGTGTGTGATGTCCCCACGCACTGGAACTCTACGCTGCATATGTTGGAAAGGATTTGTGAGCAGAATAGGGCCATTGTTAACTGCCAACATCAACAAGGGTGTCGATACTCAGTTCAGACTCCACACATAAGACCTTAGGAGTGAACATGGATGTACAACATATGCACCATCCTCCAAAACTTTGAGGACTGCACCAAGATGGTGAACGGCGATGTCGCCATAATTAGCATCACCATCCCACTTCTCAGCATTCTGAAAATCTCTCTGCTCACAATTAAAGAGGATGCATTGCAGGCAGAGCATGAGGATATGGAGCAAGGAATCATACAGGGGGATTACACCCAGCCCAGCCTCATGTCTTCCCAACATGGATTGGTAGGCAATGAAAGAAGGAAGAACAGGAGCTACTTTCATGCGCTATAGATGGTACTACAAGCACAGTTGTCATACCGTCTGTTCAGTGGGGATGGCCTGAGGATAGGGACGAGGAGGAGGAGGACAGCATTGTCAGCCGTCCTGTTGTTGACATGGAAGTCTTGCCCGTTAGCAGTCTGGCATGCATGGCTGACTTTATGTTGTGCTGCGTTTCACGTGACCCTCACATTATAAAAATTTGGGGGGACACTCTTTACTGATTGGTGACACTTCTAGACCCACGCTACAAGGAGAACTTTCAATCTCTTCTGCCAGAGGCAGAGAGGTGTACTAACATGTTTCAGTACCAGAAGGCCCTTGTAGCGGAATTACTAAGAAAATTCCCATGTGAGAACGCTGGCAGCAGACATCAGAGTTTGTTGTACAACCAAGGAGTCCAAGTGAGAGAGACAGAAGTGCAATCCAGCTCAGGCAGGGGAACATTGACAAAGTTCTGGGAAAGTTTTCTCAGACCCTCCCATCGTGGGGTATGATGGTGAGGGAGTACCTTGCAGATCGTACAAACGTCCTCTGAGATTCCTCTGTGCCTTTTAATTATTGGGTATCCAAGCTGAACACGTGGCATGAACTGGCTCTCTACGCCTTGGAGGTCCTGGCCTGCCCTGCTGCTAGTGTTCTGTCGGAGCGGATATTTAGTTCCGCTGGTGGAATTATAACAGATAAGTGCATCCGCCTGTTAACTGAAAATGCTGACAGGCTGACTCTTATAAAAATGAACAAGGGCTGGATTGGGAAAGACTTCTGTACACCACCAAGTGAAAATAGCAAAACATAACCTCAAATCCATTCTCTGTTTTGGGGAGGTGTATTCTCATGCACCTCTTCACAACCACACATGGGTATGCGCAGCGTCGGACTGGAGTAGCTTGGGCCCACCAGAGAAAATCATTCTAAGGGCCCACCATGCTTAAGGGGTACTAGCTGCAGAGTCTTCCCTTAGCTTCCATCTGGTCAAGCACGCTAGAAACAGGATACATACATGTGACACACACCAGTCACACGCTAGACACAGGATACATACACGTGACACACACCAGTCACACGCTAGACACAGGATACATACACGTGACACACACCAGTCACACGCTAGACACAGGAAACATACACGTGACACACACCAGTCACACGCTAGACACAGGATACATACACGTGACACCTACCAGTCACACGCTAGACACAGGATACATACACGTGACACACTCCAGTCACACGCTAGGTTTCAACAAGGAACCAACAGAATCCCTCTGAGACAAAACGGCCCCTGCCACAATCTCAGAAGCGTCAACCTCACCCTGAAACGGAAGAGAAACATCCGGTTGACGCAACACCGGGGCAGAAGTAAGTATCACCATCCCACTTCTCAGCATTCTGAAAATCTCTCTGCTCACAATTAAAGAGGATGCATTGCAGGCAGAGCATGAGGATATGGAGCAAGGAATCATACAGGGGGATTACACCCAGCCCAGCCTCATGTCTTCCCAACATGGATCGGTAGGCAATGAAAGAAGGAAGAACAGGAGCTACTTTCATGCGCTATAGATGGTACTACAAGCACAGTTGTCATACCGTCTGTTCAGTGGGGATGGCCTGAGGACAGGGACGAGGAGGAGGAGGACAGCATTGTCAGCCGTCCTGTTGTTGACATGGAAGTCTTGCCCGTTAGCAGTCTGGCATGCATGGCTGACTTTATGTTGTGCTGCGTTTCACGTGACCCTCGCATTATAAAAATTTGGGGGGGACACTCTTTACTGATTGGTGACACTTCTAGACCCACGCTACAAGGAGAACTTTCAATCTCTTCTGCCAGAGGCAGAGAGGTGTACTAACATGTTGCAGTACCAGAAGGCCCTTGTAGCGGAATTACTAAGAAAATTCCCATGTGAGAACGCTGGCAGCAGACATCAGAGTTTGTTGTACAACCAAGGAGTCCAAGTGAGAGAGACAGAAGTGCAATCCAGCTCAGGCAGGGGAACATTGACAAAGTTCTGGGAAAGTTTTCTCAGACCCTCCCATCGTGGGGTATGATGGTGAGGGAGTACCTTGCAGATCGTACAAACGTCCTCTGAGATTCCTCTGTGCCTTTTAATTATTGGGTATCCAAGCTGAACACGTGGCATGAACTGGCTCTCTACGCCTTGGAGGTCCTGGCCTGCCCTGCTGTTAGTGTTCTGTCGGAGCGGATATTTAGTTCCGCTGGTGGAATTATAACAGATAAGTGCATCCGCCTGTTAACTGAAAATGCTGACAGGCTGACTCTTATAAAAATGAACAAGGGCTGGATTGGGAAAGACTTCTGTACACCACCAAGTGAAAATAGCAAAACATAACCTCAAATCCATTCTCTGTTTTGGGGAGGTGTATTCTCATGCACCTCTTCACAACCACACATGGGTATGCGCAGCGTCGGACTGGAGTAGCTTGGGCCCACCAGAGAAAATCATTCTAAGGGCCCACCATGCTTAAGGGGTACTAGCTGCAGAGTCTTCCCTTAGCTTCCATCTGGTCAAGCACACTAGAAACAGGATACATACATGTGACACACACCAGTCACACGCTGGACACAGGATACATACACGTGACACACACCAGTCACACGCTAGACACAGGATACATACACGTGACACACACCAGTCACACGCTAGACACAGGAAAGATACACGTGACACACACCAGTCACACGCTAGACACAGGATACATACACGTGACACCCACCAGTCACACGCTAGACACAGGATACATACACGTGACACACTCCAGTCACACGCTAGACACAGGATACATACACGTGACACACACCAGTCACACGCTAGACACAGGATACATACACGTGACACACACCAGTCACACGCTAGATACAGGATACATACACGTGACACACACCAGTCACACGCTAGACACACTATACATACACGTGACACACACCAGTCACACGCTAGACACATGACACACTCACACAGCATACAAACACCAGTCACACACTAGACACAGGATTAGAGATGAGCAAACCCTTGGATGTTCAGGTCCAGCCGAACAGTTAAAAAAAACTTGAATGGGGGGCACGAACATCCAGTGTTTACCACTCTGTGAGGTGCAAGACAGCGTGGCAAACACTCTTTCTCCACATAGCCCCATCATCATCCCCCCTTCTCCACACAGCCTCATCATCCCTCCTTCGCCACACAGCCTCATCATCCCTCCTTCGCCACACAGCCCCTCATCATCCCTCCTTCTCCACACAGCCTCATCATCCCTCCTTCTCCACACAGCCTCATCATCCCCCCTTCTCCACACAGCCCCTCATCATCCCTCCTTCTCCACACAGCTCATCATCCCCCCTTCTCCACAAAGCCTCATCATCCCTCCTTCTCCACACAGCTCCTCATCATCCCTCCTTCTACACACAGCCTCATCATCCCTCCTTCGCCACACAGCCTCATCATCCCCCCTTTTCCACACAGCCTCATCATCTCTCCTTCGCCACACAGCCTCATCATCCCTCCTTCTCCACACAGCTCCTCTTCATCCCCCCTTCTCCACACAGCCTCATCATCCCTCCTTCTCCACACAGCTCCTCATCATCCCTCCTTCTCCACACAGCTCCTCATCATTCCCCCTTCTCCACATAGCCTCATCATCCCTCCTTCTCCACACAGCTCCTCATCATCCCTCCTTCTCCACACAGCTCCTCATCATCCCTCCTTCTCCATACAGCCCCCTCATCATCCCGCTTTTCACACAGCCCCTCATCATGACCCTTTTTCCATACAGCCCGTCATTATCATCTCCCCATCTCCACACAGCCCCTCATCATCTTCCCTTTACAAGCCCCACTCAAGTTACATCAACCCTTTCCAAAATACATCCTCTCACCATTCTCACTGAATCCTGGGTCTTCATTCCTATTGGTGCAAGGGTCCATTGTGCAGCTTCTCAGTCCTCTCTGTTATGATCCGGTGACCTTGGAGCAGCATGAGACTTTCTCTGGAGTAGGTGGAACCTGTACTGACCGCAAACCCTAAACTGACACCGCAACTAGAAGTAGCCGTGGGGTGTACCTAACACATCCTAGACACCTCGACACAGCCGGAGGACTAAATACCCTTATAGATGGAAATGGGAATTCTATCTTGCCTCAGAGCAGAACCCCAAAGGATAGGCAGCCCCCCACAAATATTGACTGTGAGTATTAGAGGAAAGACACGCGCAGGCAGGAAACAAGATTTAGCAAAAGAGGCCACTCTAGCTAAATAGAAAAGGATAGGACAGAATACTAAGCGGTCAGTATTAAAACCCTAAAAATAACCACAGCAGATAATACAAAATTCCACCATCTAACTAAAGACATGGAATGTATATCTGCATCTCCTGAGAATCCAACTTGACTGAAAAAATCCTAACACAGTCTAAGCTGGACAAGAAAAAACAATGAATAGCACTGAATTGTAAAGCACACAGTATGTGTGCTGCAGAAACAAAAACCAGACACTTATCTTTGCTGATTTGGAAGCAGGGCAGGAGGAACCAGACAGAGGTGCAAAACCTCCAAGAACAATGGACAACTGGCAAGGACTAATGAATCCTGCACACCTAAATATCCCAGTCAGAGCTGCAATCAGCAGAGACACCTGACCAAGATTGCAACCCAGGGACAACTGCATTACCACCAACAACCACCGGAGGGAACCCAAGAGCAGAATTCACAACAGTACCCCCCCTTGAGGAGGGGTCACCGAACCCTCACCAGAGCCCCCAGGCTGATCAGGATGAGCCAGATGAAAGCCACGGACCAAATCACCCGCATGGACATCAGAGGCAAAACCCAAGAATTATCCTCCTGGCCATAACCCTTCCATTTGACAAGGTACTGAAGCCTCCGCCTCGAAAAGCGAGAATCCAAAATCTTCTCAACCACATACTCCAACTCCCCATCAAACAACACAGGGGCCGGAGGATCAACAGAGGGAACAACAGGCACCACATATTTCCGCAATAAAGATCTATGGAAGACATTATGGATAGCAAAAGAGGCCGGAAGGGCCAATCGAAAAGACACCGGATTAATAATCTCAGAAATCCTATAAGGACCAATAAACTGAGGCTTAAACTTAGGGGAAGAAACCTTCATATGAACATGACGGGAAGACAACCAGACCAGATCCCCAACCCGAAGCCAGGAACCAACACACTGACGATGGTTAGCAAAACGTTGAGCCTCCTCCTGAGACAACACCAAATTGTCCACCACATGAGCCCAAATCGGCTGCAACCTGTCAACCACAGAATCCACACCAGGACAGTCAGAAGGCTCAACCTGCCCCGAAGAAAAACGAGGATGAAAACCAAAATTACAAAAGAAGGGCGAAACCAAAGTAGCCGAATTAGCCCGATTATTAAGGGCAAACTCGGCCAATGGCAAGAAAGCCACCCAATCATCCTGATCAGCAGACACAAAGCATCTCAAATAAGTTTCCAAAGTCTGATTAGTTCGCTCGGTCTGGCCATTTGTCTGAGGATGAAATGCGGAAGAAAAAGACAAATCAATGCCCAGCCTAGCACAAAAGGCCCGCCAAAACCTAGAAACAAACTGGGAACCTCTGTCGGACACAATATTCTCCGGAATACCATGCAAACGAACCACATGCTGAAAAAACAATGGAACCAAATCAGAAGAGGAAGGCAATTTAGGCAAAGGCACCAAATGAACCATCTTAGAGAACCGGTCACAAACAACCCAGATAACCGACATCTTCTGGGAAACCAGAAGATCAGAAATAAAATCCATAGAAATATGCGTCCAGGGCCTCTCAGGGACCGGCAATGGCAAAAGCAACCCACTAGCACGGGAACAACAAGGCTTGGCCCGTCCCACAGGACTGCACAAAAGAACGCACATCACGTGACAAAGAAGGCCACCAAAAGGACCTACCAACCAAATCTCTGGTACCAAAAATACCAGGATGGCCAGCCAACACAGAACAATGAACCTCATAAATCACTCTACTAGTCCATCTATCAGGAACAAACAGTTTCCCCACTGGACAGCGGTCAGGTTTGTCAGCCTGAAATTCCTGAAGAACCCGTCGTAAATCAGGGGAAATGGCAGAAAGGACCACCCCTTCTTTCAGAATGACGACCGGTTCCAGGACCTCAGGAGGATCAGGCAAAAAACTCCTAGAGAGGGCATCAGCCTTAATATTCTTAGAACCCAGAAGATCCGGGACCACGAAATCAAAACGGGAAAAAAACAAGGACCATCGAGCCTGTCTAGGATTCAGCCGTCTGGCAGACTCGAGGTAAATCAGATTCTTATGATCGGTCAAGACCACAATACGGTGCTTAGCTCCCTCAAGCCAATGTCGCCACTCCTCAAACGCTCACTTCATAGCCAACAACTCCCGATTGCCGACATCATAATTGCGTTCAGCAGGCGAAAACTTACGGGAAAAGAAGGCACATGGTTTCAACAAGGAACCAACAGAATCCCTCTGAGACAAAACGGCCCCTGCCACAATCTCAGAAGCGTCAACCTCACCCTGAAACGGAAGAGAAACATCCGGTTGACGCAACACCGGGGCAGAAGTAAATCGGCGTTTAAGCTCCTGAAAGGCAGAGACAGCCGCAGAGGACCAATTCGTCACATCAGCGCCTTTCTTCGTCAAATCGGTCAAGGGTTTAATCACACTGGAGAAGTTAGCAATGAAACGGTGATAAAAATTAGCAAAGCCCAAAAATTTCTGAAGGCTCTTCACGGATGTGGGTTGAATCCAATCATGAATGGCCTGAACCTTAACCGGATCCATCTCTATAGATGAGGGAGAAAAAATGAAGCCCAAAAAAGAAACCTTCTGCTCTCCAAAGAGACACTTAGACCCCTTCACAAACAAAGCATTATCACGAAGGATCTGAAATACCATCCTGACCTGTTCCACATGAGACTCCCAATCATCGGAAAAAATTAAAATGTCATCCAAATATACAATCATGAATTTATCAAGATAAGTCCGGAAGATATCGTGCATGAAGGACCGAAAAACAGATGGAGCATTAGAGAGCCCGAATGGCATCACAAGGTATTCAAAATGACCTTCGGGCGTATTAAACGCAGTTTTCCATTCATCACCCTGCTTAATACGAACAAGATTATATGCCCCCCGAAGGTCAATCTTCGTAAACCAACTAGCCCCCTTAATCCTAGCAAACAAATCGGAAAGCAGAGGTAAAGGGTATTGAAACTTGACCGTGATCTTATTCAAAAGGCGATAATCAATACAGGGTCTCAAGGAACCATCCTTCTTAGCAACAAAAAAAATCCCGCTCCCAACGGTGAAGAAGATGGCCGAATATGCCCTTTCTCCAAAGACTCCTTAACATAACTCCGCATGGCGGTATGTTCAGGCACAGACATGTTGAAAAGTCGGCCCTTAGGAAACTTACAGCCTGGAATCAAGTCAATCGCACAATCACAGTCCCTATGCGGTGGAAGGGAACTGGACTTGGGCTCATCGAATACATCCTGAAAATCAGACAAAAACTCTGGAATTTCAGAAGAGGAAGAAGAGGCAGAAGAGGAGATTGACATCAAAGGAACGTCATTATGAACCCCCTGACAACCCCAACTCGTCACAGACATAGACTTCCAATCCAACACAGGATTATGTACCTGCAACCACGGAAAACCCAGCACGATAGCATCATGCAAATTATGCAACACCAGAAATCGACAATCTTCCTGATGGGCTGGCGCCATGCACATGGTCACTTGTGTCCAAAACTGAGGCTTATTTTTAGCCAAAGGTGTAGCATCAATGCCCCTTAAAGGAATAGGGTTCTGCAAAGACTGCAAGGGAAAACCACAATGCCTGGCAAACTCAAAGTCCATTAAGTTCAAGGCGGCGCCTGAATCCTCAAACGCCATGACAGAAAATGATGACAATGAGCAGATCAAGGACACAGATAACAGAAATTTAGGTTGTACAGTACTGATGGTAAATGAACTAGCGATCCTCTTTGTACGCTTAGGGCAGACTGAAATGACATGAGATGCATCGCCACAATAAAAACACAACCTATTCTGACGTCTGAATCCTTGTTGTTCAGTTCTAGACAGAATCCTATCACACTGCATTGGCTCAGGCATCTGCTCTGAGGACAACGCCACAGCGCACACAGTTCTGCGCTCCCGCAAGCGCCGATCAATCTGAATGGCCAGAGACATAGAATCACTCAGACCGAAAGGCGTGGGAAACCCCACCATAACATCTTTAATGGATTCAGAAAGACCCTTTCTGAAAATTGCCGCCAAAGCATCATCATTCCATTTAGTCAACACAGACCATTTTCTAAATTTCTGACAATACAATTCTGCCGCTTCTTGACCCTGAGACAGGGCCAACAAGGTCTTCTCTGCTTGATCCACAGAATTTGGTTCATCATATAATAATCCTAAAGCCTGAAAAAAGGCGTCTACATTAAGCAAGGCCGGATTCCCAGATTTCAGGGAAAATGCCCAATCCTGAGGATCGCCACGCAGCAGGGAGATGACAATTTTAACCTGCTGAATGGAATCATCAGAGGATCGAGGTCTCAGAGCAAAAAACAGTTTACAGTTGTTTTTAAAACTCAAAAATTTGGACCTGTCACCAAAAAACAAATCAGGAGTAGGAATCTTAGGCTCTAAAACCGGAGTCTGAACAATATAATCAGAAATACCCTGTACCCTAGCAGCAAGCTGGTCTACACGAGAAGCTAATCCCTGAACATCCATGCTAGCACAAAACTCCTCAGCCACCCAGAGAAAAAGAGGGAAGGAAAGACAAAGCAGGCTACAGAAAAAAAAATGGCTCAACACCTTTCTTCCCTTCTTCTGAGATGCATTTAACTCATTATTGGCCAGTTGTACTGTTATGATCCGGTGACCTGGGAGCAGCATGAGACTTTCTCTGGAGTAGGTGGAACCTGTACTGACCGCAAACCCTAAACTGACACCGCAACTAGAAGTAGCCGTGGGGTGTACCTAACACATCCTAGACACCTCGACACAGCCGGAGGACTAAATACCCCTATAGATGGAAATGGGAATTCTATCTTGCCTCAGAGCAGAACCCCAAAGGATAGGCAGCCCCCCACAAATATTGACTGTGAGTATTAGAGGAAAGACACACGCAGGCAGGAAACAAGATTTAGCAAAAGAGGCCACTCTAGCTAAATAGAAAAGGATAGGACAGAATACTAAGCGGTCAGTATTAAAACCCTAAAAATATCCACAGCAGATAATACAAAATTCCACCATCTAACTAAAGACATGGAATGTATATCTGCATCTCCTGAGAATCCAACTTGACTGAAAAAATCCTAACACAGTCTAAGCTGGACAAGAAAAAACAATGAATAGCACTGAATTGTAAAGCACACAGCATGTGTGCTGCAGAAACAAAAACCAGACACTTATCTTTGCTGATTTGGAAGCAGGGCAGGAGGAACCAGACAGAGGTGCAAAACCTCCAAGAACAATGGACAACTGGCAAGGACTAATGAATCCCAGTCAGAGCTGCAATCAGCAGAGACACCTGACCAAGATTGCAACCCAGGGACAACTGCTGTTATGATCCCAATGGCAGGGGACCTTAAAGATTACAGCAAAGTCTGCAAAACATAAATACCAGCTCATAGGGAAGTGGTAACTAGGCTGACCATATACCTGATCCTAGCGCAAACACTAACAGCAGCCGGGGAACGTGCCTACGTTGATCCTAGATGTCTCGCGCCAGCCGGAGAACTAACTACCCCTATCAGGGAAAATAAGACCTATCTTGCCTCCAGAGAAAAGACCCCAAAGTAATACAAGCCCCCAACAAATAATAACGGTGAGGTAAGAAGAAAAGACAAACGTAAGAATGAACTAGATTTAGCAAAGAGAGGCCCACTGACTAATAGCAGAATATAGTAAGAAGACTTATATGGTCAGCAAAAAACCCTGCAAAATATCCATGCTGAATATCCAAGAACCCCCAAACCGACTGACGGTGTGGGGGGAGAATATCAGCCCCCCTAGAGCTTCCAGCAATAACAGGAATCACATATTGTACAAGCTGGACAAAAAATATGAACAATGTAAATGATCAAGAGTACGAAAGCAGGACTTAGCTTATCTTGCAAAGAACCAGGACCTGAAGACAGGAGCAAACAGAAGTGAACTGATTACAACGATGCCAGGCACTGGACTGAGAATCCAGGAAGTTTAAATAGCAACACCCCAGGCCTAACGAAGCAGGTGAGTACCAACCTGGTAAAAGACAATCCAAGTGCCAAATCACTAGTGACCACAAGAGGGAGCCAAAAAGTATAGTTCACAACAGTACCCCCCCTTTAAGGAGGGGTCACCGAACCCTCACCAAGACCACCAGGGCGACCATGATGAGCAGCGTGGAAGGCACGAACCAAATCGGCCGCATGAACATCAGAGGCGGCCACCCAGGAATTATCCTCCTGACCATAGCCCTTCCATTTGACCAAATACTGGAGCCTCCATCTAGAGAGACGAGAATCCAAGATCTTCTCCACCACGTACTCCAACTCGCCCTCAACCAACACCGGAGCAGGAGGCTCAACAGCAGGAACCACAGGCACAACGTACCGCCGTAACAAAGACCTATGGAACACGTTGTGAATGGCAAATGACACCGGAAGATCCAAACGAAAAGAAACCGGGTTAAGAACTTCCAAAATTTTATAAGGACCAATAAAGCGAGGCTTAAACTTAGGAGAGGAAACCTTCAGAGGGACATACCGAGAAGACAACCAAACCAAATCCCCAACACGAAGTCAGGGGCCCACACCGCGGCGGCGGTTGGCAAAACGCTGAGCCTTCTCCTGTGACAACTTCAAGTTGTCCACCACATGATTCCAAATCCGCTGCAACCTATCCACCACGGAATCCACCCCAGGACAGTCAGAAGACTCAACATGACCCGAGGAGAAACGAGGATGAAAACCAGAGTTGCAGAAGAATGGCGAAACCAAAGTAGCGGAACTAGCCCGATTATTAAGGGCAAACTCCGCCAATGGCAAGAAGGTCACCCAATCATCCTGGTCCGCAGAAACAAAACATCTCAAATAAGCCTCCAGTGTCTGATTAGTTCGCTCCGTTTGACCATTAGTCTGAGGATGGAAGGCAGATGAAAACGACAAATCAATGCCCATCTTAGCACAAAAAGATCGCCAGAATCTGGACACAAACTGGGATCCTCTGTCGGACACGATATTCTCCGGAATGCCGTGTAAACGAACCACATTCTGAAAAAACAAAGGAACCAGATCGGAAGAGGAAGGCAACTTAGGCAAGGGTACCAAATGGACCATCTTGGAAAAACGATCACACACCACCCAGATGACAGACATTCCCCGAGACACCGGAAGATCAGAAATGAAATCCATGGAAATGTGCGTCCAAGGCCTCTTCGGGACGGGCAAGGGCAAAAGCAACCCGCTAGCACGAGAACAACAAGGCTTAGCCCGAGCACAAGTCCCACAGGACTGCACAAATGACCGCACATCCCGTGACAAGGAAGGCCACCAAAAGGACCTAGCCACCAAATCTCGGGTACCAAAAATTCCCGGATGCCCTGCCAACACCGAGGAATGAACCTCGGAATTGACTCTGCTGGTCCATTTATCAGGAACAAACAGTCTGTCGGGTGGACACGAGTCAGGTCTACCAGCCTGAAATCTCTGCAACACACGTCGCAAATCCGGAGATATGGCCGACACAATCACTCCCTCTTTAAGAATACCAGCTGGCTCCGAGACTCCAGGAGAGTCAGGCACAAAGCTCCTAGAGAGAGCATCAGCCTTAACATTCTTCGAACCAGGCAGGTATGAGACCACAAAGTCAAAACGAGAGAAAAACAATGACCAACGAGCCTGTCTAGGATTCAGGCGCTTAGCAGACTCGAGATACATCAGATTTTTGTGATCAGTCAAGACCACCACACGATGCTTAGCACCCTCGAGCCAATGACGCCACTCCTCAAATGCCCACTTCATGGCCAACAACTCCCGATTACCAACATCATAGTTCCGCTCAGCAGGCGAAAACTTCCTAGAGAAAAAGGCACATGGTCTCATCACAGAACAACCAGAGCCTCTCTGCGACAAAACAGCCCCAGCACCGATCTCAGAAGCATCCACTTCAACCTGAAAGGGAAGTGAGACATCAGGCTGGCACAAAACAGGCGCCGAAGTAAACCGGCGCTTCAGCTCCTGGAAGGCCTCCACGGCTGCAGGAGCCCAATTAGCCACATCAGAACCTCTCTTGGTCATATCCGTCAAAGGTTTAACAACGCTAGAAAAATTAGCGATAAAGCGACGGTAGAAATTAGCGAACCCCAAGAACTTCTGAAGACTCTTAACAGACGTGGGCTGAGTCCAATCATGAATAGCTCGGACCTTGACTGGGTCCATCTCCACGGCAGAAGGGGAGAAAATAAAACCCAAAAAGGAAACCTTCTGCACTCCAAAGAGACACTTTGAGCCCTTCACAAACAAAGCGTTATCACGCAAAACCTGAAACACCATCCTGACCTGCTTTACATGAGAATCCCAATCATCCGAGAAAACTAGAATATCATCAAGATACACAATCAAAAATTTATCCAGATACTTCCGGAAGATATCATGCATAAAGGACTGAAACACTGAAGGGGCATTAGAGAGCCCAAAGGGCATCACCAAGTATTCAAAATGACCTTCGGGCGTATTGAATGCAGTTTTCCATTCATCTCCCTGCCTAATGCGCACCAGGTTGTACGCACCACGAAGATCTATCTTGGTGAACCACTTGGCGCCCTTAATCCGAGCAAACAAGTCTGACAATAGCGGCAACGGATACTGAAACTTAACAGTGATTTTATTCAGAAGCCGATAGTCTATACAAGGTCTCAAAGACCCGTCTTTCTTGGCCACAAAAAAGAATCCCGCACCGAGAGGGGAAGAGGATGGACGAATATGCCCCTTCTCCAAAGACTCCTTGACATAAGAACACATCGCGGCATGCTCGGGTACAGACAAATTAAATAATCGTCCCTTAGGAAATTTACTGCCAGGAATCAAATCTATAGCGCAGTCACAGTCCCTATGGGGAGGAAGAGCACTGGACCTGGACTCACTGAATACATCCTGATAGTCACACAAATACTCAGGAACTTCTGAAGGAGTAGAAGTAGCAATAGACACCGGCGGAGAATCGCAATGAATTCCCTGACAACCCCAACTTGAGACAGACATAGCCTTCCAATCCAAAACAGGATTATGGGTCTGTAACCATGGCAGACCTAAAACGACCAAATCATTCATTTTATGCAGAACAAGAAAACGAATCACCTCCCGATGTTCAGGAGTCATGCACATGGTCACTTGTGTCCAATACTGCAGTTTATTTTCCGCCAGTGGCGTAGCATCAATTCCTCTGAGAGGAATCGGAACCTTTAAATGCTCCAGGACAAAACCACAGTGCTTGGCAAACGACAAGTCCATAAGACTCAGGGCAGCACCTGAATCCACAAATGCCATAACAGGGTAGGAAGACAATGAACAAATTAAAGTCACAGACAAAATAAATTTAGGCTGCAAATTACCAATGGTGACAGGACTGACAACCTTGGTTAGGCGTTTAGAGCATGCTGATATAACATGTGTAGAATCACCACAGTAAAAACACAACCCATTCTGTCGTCTATGATTTTGTCGTTCGGTTCTAGTCAGGATTCTATCGCATTGCATTGAGACAGGTGTCTGTTCAGACAACACCGCCAGAGGTTTAGCGGATTTGTGCTCCCGCAAACGCCGATCAATCTGAATAGCCAGCGCCATAGAATCATTCAGACTTGTAGGAATTGTAAAACCCACCATCACATTCTTAATGGCTTCAGAAAGGCCATTTCTGAAATTTGCGGCCAGAGCACATTCATTCCATCGAGTAAGCACGGACCATTTCCGAAATTTTTGGCAGTACACCTCAGCTTCATCCTGGCCCTGAGAGATGGCCAGTAGAGCTTTTTCTGCCTGAATTTCAAGATTAGGCTCCTCATAAAGCAATCCGAGCGCCAGAAAAAACGCATCAACATCCGCCAATGCAGGATCTCCTGGCGCTAACGAGAAAGCCCAATCCTGAGGGTCGCCACGCAAGAAGGAGATAATAATTTTAACTTGCTGTGCTGAATCTCCAGACGAACGAGGTTTCAAAGATAGAAACAATTTACAATTATTCCTAAAATTCCTAAATTTAAATCGATCTCCAGAGAACAGCTCAGGAATAGGTATCTTAGGCTCTGACATAGGACTGCTAACAACAAAATCCTGAATGCCCTGCACACGTGCAGCAAGCTGATCCACACTAGTAATCAAGGTCTGAACATTCATGTCTGCAGCAAAGCTTCAAGCCACTCAGAGATAAAGGGGAGGAAGAAAAAAAAAAAAAAACTCAGAACTTCTTTTCTTTAAATCCCACTTCAGCAATGCATTAACTATTTATTGGCCTGGCATACTGTTATGATCCCAATGGCAGGGGACCTCAAAGATTACAGCAAAGTCTGCAAAACATAAATACCAGCTCATAGGGAAGTGGTAACTAGGCTGACCATATACCTGATCCTAGCGCAAACACTAACAGCAGCCGGGGAACGTGCCTACGTTGATCCTAGACGTCTCGCGCCAGCCGGAGAACTAACTACCCCTATCAGGGAAAATAAGACCTCTCTTGCCTCCAGAGAAAAGACCCCAAAGTAATACAAGCCCCCAACAAATAATAACGGTGAGGTAAGAAGAAAAGACAAACGTAAGAATGAACTAGATTTAGCAAAGAGAGGCCCACTGACTAATAGCAGAATATAGTAAGAAGACTTATATGGTCAGCAAAAAACCCTGCAAAATATCCACGCTGAATATCCAAGAACCCCCAAACCGACTGACGGTGTGGGGGGAGAATATCAGCCCCCCCTAGAGCTTCCAGCAATAACAGGAATCACATATTGTACAAGCTGGACAAAAAATATGAACAATGTAAATGATCAAGAGTACGAAAGCAGGACTTAGCTTATCTTGCAAAGAACCAGGACCTGAAGACAGGAGCAAACAGAAGTGAACTGATTACAACGATGCCAGGCACTGGACTGAGAATCCAGGAAGTTTAAATAGCAACACCCCAGGCCTAACGAAGCAGGTGAGCACCAACCTGATAAAAGACAATCCAAGTGCCAAATCACTAGTGACCACAAGAGGGAGCCAAAAAGTATAGTTCACAACAAACTGCATTACCACCAACAACCACCGGAGGGAACCCAAGAGCAGAATTCACAACACCTCTCCTCACGGGGCTCCATGGTGCAGCCTCTCATTTCATTCCTCTCCAGCAGCCTCAGAACAACGCTGCTTCCTGCTTTCAGGTACCTGGTCTGATGGAGGCCCTGCCCCTTCCAGTGACATCATGCCATTGCCCTAAAAAAATTAAATCTGCTCTAGAGGCTGTGTGCAGTGCAGTCTCACAGCCTGTGGCTCTGTGCTGTGCGTGGTGTGTTATTCCACACCTGGAGCCGGCTGTCTGCACTGCTCAACAACAAGTGATGTGAGGTGAGCGCTTTCTCATCAAGTGCTGCTGCAGCTTCTATTGATCTCATCCAACACGCCACAGCTGATAGAGCATTGAGTGCCACAAGATCAGTAAAAGCTGCAGCAAATGATGAGAAAGCGCTCACCTCACATCACTTTGTGCTGAGCAGTGCAGACGGCCGGCACCGGGTGTGGAATAACGAACTCACCGCTGGGTGCACGCAGTCCTAATACAGGGCAGAGCACGCACTAATGAGTGAGGCAGGAGTCTGTTGCTTGTGAGGGGGAGGGCCCACTGGGAGGCGGGCCCACCGGAGGATTCTCCGATCTCCCGGTGGGCTAGTCCGATGCTGGGTATGCGCTTCCAGATTTCGTCTGTTTGCTCTTATCTTCCTCCTTATTCTTATCATCCAGAACCACTAGATGACCAGGGTGAAGTGCTCTGTACTGTTATAGGCTGGTGAATTTTGTGCAAGGGGGCTTCGATAGCACTAGTATATTTTTTAAAAAAGGTACCCCCTTTGCGGAATTGTTTGGCAGCTCATGCACTCCATTTTAAGTCTGAGACCCAAACACCTACATTGGGCCTACTTCTTAACTCTGTCTCCTGCAATGTCTCTTGTTTAACTGCCACTAGATTACCAGGGTGAACATGCTCTGTACCATTACAGGTCGGTGAAGTTTGGGCAATGGGCCTGCAATGGCACTAGTATATTTTTTAAAAAGGTATCCCCATTGGGGAATTGTTTGGCAGCTCATGCACTCCATTTTCAGTCTCAGAGACCCACACCCCTAGACTGGACCTACTTCTTTACTCTGTCTCCTGCAATGTCTCTTGTTTAACTGCCACTAGATCACCAGGGTTTAACGTGTTCTGTACTGATATATTCCAGTGAATGTTGAGCAAGAGGGGCTGGGATGGCAATAGTATATTTTTAAAAAAGGTGCCCCCCATTGGTGAAACCACATCCTTGTTGGCAAAGACATCATAACATTTGTTAATAACACAATCGTGAAGCACTAATGTATATTGTAACTGAGAGCAAACAACTCTGGCTCTCCAAAAACACTCAACAGGTGCCGAATCACCAGGACAACTCCAAACAGAAGTTAGCACAAAAAACAGCAAAAACGTCCACAACAACATAATTATGTATAAAAATATGTGTAACGTTTTATTATTTATATAAATATACCAGTATATCAGTAACAACAAAATTCCAAAACTGCAAATATGTGCTGTATGCACTATGCATAAAAAAGAGGACAATGGGGAGGAGACATGACGGTAGCTGAGTAAGGGGGATACTATAATGCATCCTTAGGCAACAGACAAAAGCCAATACCAAAAATAGAAAGGGTCCCGCAGACTCCTCAATAACATAGATGGCAGTGAATGAGCTCAAGTTGTCAAAGTTCAGGCTTACCCATTGCGATCATCAGGGAAAATATCCCCACCTTTCTCAGCTCCCCCGGACGCGCATTTCGCGTTCTAGCTTTTTCAACAGGGTTAACATTTGTGTACCGTAAAGAGCTCACTTGAAAAGCTCCTATTTGTGTTGCCTGGTTGCCCACATTGGACACAATACATTTCATATAAATTTGATAAAGCAATGCTGTTAGTGTGGCTCAGTAGTTCATTACAAATATTTCTTTTTCCACTATGTTAGTTTCTCTCCTTGAGAGCCATAACTTTGGCTGCATCAAATGTACAAATGGTGAATATAGAAATGGTGATTTGGAATGCAGATTAAAATACTGTATACCGAATGCATTCAGACAATTACATAGCTGCATTTCTTGTAAAACTTTTACAGATGTGACAGACTGCTCATAGTGACACAATCTTAAGAAATATTTGTTTATTTATTTCACAAAAATTTCTAAGCCTCTATATGGTTGCTATTTGTCATTGTATAACATTAAGCTTTACTGTAACTCTGGCTGTGTTAGTGTGATCTAAATCCTTGTGGCTTTTATATTCTAGGGGTTTATGGCCCCTCGTCTGATGACTCCAGGATATCTCAGTTTCATACAATCTTGAAAGCTGGCCACTTGAAGGAATGGGTGAAACTAGAGTTACTAGATAGTGTAATATGCAAATTGCCTCTTCAGAGAAAAAGAGGACTTAAACTCTGTAGCGCCACCTGTTGGAAGTAGCGATCCTACAAGTCACAATAAACCCTTCAACGAGTTGTGCAATATGACTTAGGATAAAAGCCAAATCAATATCTCAATTCGCAGACACAGTGTTTCGGGCTGTTGGCCCTCGTCAGTGCAAAGCATGAGAACTAATTTGGCTAGATGAGAGTGTCACGGGAAGGCTAGGTAGGCAAGAGCTAATAACCCAGGCCCCTGCCATCTCCCTCAACTCTGGGAAACCCTGACTGACCCTCTCCCAGAGTTTACACTAAAGGTGTGCATGTCTGGGCCTCCACCCTCACCCTGTCTCCTGTTTCAACCCTAGGCTGAAACCTACACCCACCACCCAGTGACGAGAACACACACCAATACCCACAGTTAGCACAGACAAGGATAATAGAAAATAGGGACCACGCCGCAGTCACACAGGAATACACTATAAGTGCAAAGGGCAAAACAAATGCAAATAAAGGAAGGAGAAAATATGACAAAGGAAAATCCACCACCAGATATGATTCTCCAACTCCTAGACCACCACTCCAGACCGAGATAACCAAGCACAAAGCAGAAGCTATAATCGGCGATGCCCAATGTTCAGAAGAACTA
The DNA here is from genome assembly GCF_051348905.1 of Ranitomeya variabilis. NCBI lineage: Eukaryota > Metazoa > Chordata > Amphibia > Anura > Dendrobatidae > Ranitomeya > Ranitomeya variabilis. The sequence goes on along the minus strand of NC_135235.1, from coordinate 182,012,631 downwards.
TTTAAAGGCAGTGGGCGTGACCCAGCTTCCAATCCGAGCACCAGCTAAATTAACCCCGGACCAGCTAGATAAAAACTAGCCGACGCCACTGAGCACATAGTGGACAAAAGCGGAATTACTGCTGTCTGTCGAACGCCCTAGTATGAACAGCGTCCAACATGACAGAGAGGCTCTGGACTGGGGTCTAAGGGGCAACGCTTCTCCTTATGGAGAGTGACATACTAGCTCTGGCTTGTCAAGGTAAGGAGGCTTATTCGCCGTGCAATGCTCCTCAGGGAAATATAATATGCAAATTGCCTCTTCAGAGAAAAAGAGGACTTAAACTCTATAGCACCACCTGTTGTTGTTGTTGTTGCTGTTGTTGTTGTTGTAAATCACTATGTAAGACCAGAGAAACATGACTAAGACAGATGCCAAAACTTGGGTACCTCTACATGTACAGTGTGCTCATACCTGCATAATTGGGGATGCCCATGCAGTGTAGGTAATCTCCCAGGGGTTCTCTGTCTTGGTGTTGCTTCTCTGATATTCCAGACGGATGATGTTTAAAAGCCTCTTGTTGATGATGTAAGTATACTGTATGTACTTAATCTTTACATATACAGTACAGACCAAAAGTTTGGACACACCTTCTCATTTAAAGATTTTTCTGTATTTTCATGGCTATGAAAATTGTACATTCACACTGAAGGCATCAAAACTAATAATTAACAAAAAACAGAAAAGTGTGAAACAATTGAAATTATGTCTTATATTCTAGGTTCTTCAAAGTAGCCACCTTTTGCTTTGATGACTGCTTTGCACACTTTTGGCATTCTCTTGATGAGCTTCAAGAGGTAGTCACCAGGAATGGTCTTCCACCAATCTTGAAGGAGTTCCCATAGATGCTTAGCACTTGTTGGCCCTTATGCCTTCACTCTGCGGTCTAGCTCACCCCAAACCATCTTGATTGGGTTCAGGTCTGGTGACTGTGGAGGCCAGGTCATCTGGCGTAGCACCTCATCACTCTCCTTCTTGGTCAAATAGCCCTTACACAGCCTGGAGGTGTGTTTGGGGTCATTGTCCTGTTGAAAAATAAATAATGGTCCAACTAAACGCAACCCGGATTGCATAGCATGCCGCTGCAAGATGCTGTGGTAGCCATGCTGGTTCAATATGCCTTCAAATTAGAATAAATCCCCAACAATGTCACCAGCAAAGCACCCCCACACCATCACACCTCTTCCTCCATGCTTCACGGTGTTAACCAGGCATGTAGAGTCCATCCGTTCACCTTTTCTGCATCGCACAAAGACACGGTCGTTGGACCCAAAGATTTCAAATTTTGATTCATCAGACCAAAGCACAGATTTCCACTGGTCTAATGTCCATTCCTTGTGTTCTTTAGCCCAAACAAGTCTCTTCTGCTTGTTGCCTGTCCTTAGCAGTGGTTTCCTAGCAGCTATGTTACCATGAAGGCCTGCTGCACAAAGTCTCCTCTTAACAGTTGTTTTAGAGATGTGTCTGCTGCTAGAACTCTGTATGGCATTGACCTGGTCTTTAATCTGAGCTGCTGTTAACCTGCGATTTCTGAGGCTGGTGACTCAGATAAACTTATCCTCAGAAGCAGAGGTGAATCTTGGTCTTCCTTTCCTGTGGCTGTCCTCATGTGAGCCAGTTTCTTTGTAGCGTTTGATGGTTTTTGCCACTGTGCAGCGCCCCAGAGTCCTGGTCGTTGCAATACTGATGCTCCGCCGCTAAGGGGGGCTATGGTATGTCTGATGGCACTGAAGGAGTTCACCTGACCAGGGATCACAGTCACCAATACACTTCACAGTCTGGCCTCCAGGGGGAGCTAAGGGCGCTATGTATTAGGCCACTCCTCACAGTCTGGTAAAACTTGGGGTTAGATAGGAAGTTAGTGAGAAGCTGACTGGGTTGGAACCAGGCAACATCCTGTGGCAGTGGGTGTTGCAGGGGAAGATTCAGGGGGGTCCCTGTCAGGGGTGGGATCCTGACAGAGGCCTAGCGAACAGAGAGAACGTTACGGGACCGCTCCTGCATCTGAACGCGGCGGTACCCTAAGAAAGGACAAGAAGCGAGGTTTATTGTGCTGAGTGAGAAACAAGATCAACGCAACAAGGAGAAACACCAGTAGGAGTCGTGCTGTAAGACGAGGCAACATCCTACTGAGGCGCGCAGCCGGTGGCCGGAACGCCGAGGAAGTATAGAGCTCCAGGCCTAACTTCAAACCTACGGCAGGACAGTCAGTTATAGGCGGGCTGTCTCACCCAAATCACCTAAGAAGACTTAGGGGGCAACAACAGGAGAGGGGCGACACTAGGGTCCAGGAAGAGCTCCGAGCCTACCCATCATACGGGTGCGTCCTAGCCATATCATCTGGGGGACGAAGAAGAACATCATAATCGAGTTGTGAGGGAACTTCAGAAACAGACACAACAGTTGTGGGGACTATCCCGTAAGCACAGCAGGGGAGGACCACAACACACAAGCGCTAGAAGGTAGGCACAGATTTCCACCTGTAAAGGGAACTCTGGAGGTGCCATCGGACCGGCCGGACTTGCGCAGCCCGGTTAACCATATTCCGGACTGAGGATCCTGAAACCTTCAGTAAAGAGGTAAAGAGACTGCAACCTGGTGTCCTCGTTATTTACTGCGACCTGCACCGCATCACCACAACAACACCACCATCCACACCCTTTCATTGGACGCCCCTCAGCAGGGTTACGGACTGGGTCTAGCCACCATGACAACCCCAGGACTGAGACTCAGAGGCCCGGTACCGGGTACCCCTCAGCCCTGCGGCAGTGGGGGTGCACCAACTTGACATCATGAACAGGATCTACTTAAGCCTGAAGAATCAGGTCATGTGTGCCTTGGAACTGTGATTTATTGTGCTTGGACTGTGACTTATTGCAAAGACTGTGTTTGCCACTTGCCGCCAAGGGTTCCCGCCAAAACCCGTCGCCATTGCAGCGCCATAGAGAGCGCAGGAGGAGAAGAGGGGCGTGGAGTAGGCGTGGACCAGCTGAAGAGCGCGAAAGACAATGGCCGCCCAGTCTAAATATTTCTGCACCGTGAGGACATGTCCGTCAGCAGCCGAGATCGACCTCCTAATCCTCAATGGAGGGCAAAGACAACGAAAACAGAACCGCCCATGGAGGAGAGCGGGAAAAGGACAAAGAGGAAGTCAGCCATGTGGAGGACGCCATGGCGAGCCACCCAGAGCTGGAGCGTGGGGTCGGAGCAGAGGACTCCCCCAGCTTCCCGGAGGGGCGCCGAAACCAGGCCTCGACCGCTGATATTGACTTCCTGCAGGCCAGAGTGGATGAGCTCAGCGACCAACTCCGGTGGACGGAGCTGAGCACTGAGGCCGGGTGGAAGAAGACCTTCATCGGGAGCCTCACCAGACGTCTGTCGGCAGCCTCGTCTGGTCCAGAGCAGGAAAGAAGTTCCAGTGCTCCGAAGCCAGAAAACAAGGCCCTGCCAGAAAGCGAGATGCTGCAAACGGAGACGACAACGCCGCAGCGCAAGGCCCTGCAACCAGCGTTCCAGATCCTCGCAGAGACAGAGCAGATTGGCACCGGAGGGACCGCATCTGAAGCAGGTATGAAGAACGACCCTGCCTCACCAGCAGAGGACCTGCTGATAGGCCCCGTTGCGGTACCCCCTCTCCCTGGGACCTATAGACTCCGGCGCCTTACACCCTGGGATCGGGCCATGGGTATGGAGCACTTCTTAAAGGCCCCGATCTTGCCGATCACCTTGCCGAGCGAGGTCTATGCGGAGCTACGGCCGCCAGAGCGAGAGTAAACCTCGATGCCATGGATATGTAAATAGTTAACTGTTTGTTTCCCTGCTTTTTGCTGCTAATACCCAACCTGGGTTATTCTTAAAGGGATCCCTTTGTTTACCCGGGATCCCTTCTTCTGCTTTTGTTTTTGTTTTTCGTCTTATCATTGTTGAAAGAACTGCTGGATCATGAACACTGCATGATTACAAACTCATTGTAAATAGTTTGTACCTTCTTAAAGGTGCCCTCTACTGGTTTTACAAAAGAAAGGACTCTTTGCGAAGAAACTGTTCCTGGAAACAGCACCGGAGTCCTTACTGCATACGGACTTGCAGCTTGAGAAGTTGCACTACCTCATAGAGACTTGGTTCCTTCTTAAAGAGAACGTTCATCGATAGCACTTAGAGAATGATGATGCTTTAAAAGAAGAAGTAATAATGCTGACACGTAACAGTTATATGTAGTTAGCTAGTTAATTGTAAGGAATGTTTAATAATGTGTTAGAGAATGAGGACAGGAAGTGAACCCATACGGGGTTAGATGGTGAGTCCTCCTAGGAGCCATACTGAGATGGCTCAGTGATCTTGAACTAAGAGATGGATGATATGTTCTATACTGTGTATAGTAGCAGAAAGGCAGAAGGCCCGGGCGGAAAGGGGCGGTCCTGCAACAGAACGAGAGGCAGTAGGCCTGGGGCAGATAGACAGGCGGTCCTGCAGATGTAAAGGTGGAAAATGAAGAGAAGTTGATTAGCCTTATAGTGTTTTATAAGAAGGTCTTTAGTGGATTCAGCGTGTACGTCCTTAAAGGCAATGTTAAATTATTGTTCAGAAATTTGCACTTAGTAGAATACCCGGTTGGGTAAGAGAAGTTATTTATAGTATGTTATTTAAAGTATTTAACCATGTTTGTAACGTTCAAGTGTCCTTACCTCCCATAAAGGGAAGCTCTGTTCAAATTTGCTTATTGTTACTGCATTTCAAAATTGTATGTCTTTTTGCTGACATGTATTGTTGTTTCCTTCCCAGTCCAGGAGTACTGGATTTAACCGGGGGGGAGTGCAGCACCCCAGAGTCCTGGTCATTGCAGTACTGATGCTCTGCCGCTAAGGGGGGCTATGGTACGTCTGATGGCACTGAAGGAGCGAGGTTTATTGTGCTGAGTGAGAAACGAGATCAATGCAACAAGGAGAAACACCAGTAGGAGTCGTGCTGTAAGACGAGGCAACATCCTACTGAGGCGCGCAGCCGGTGGCCGGAACGCCGAGGAAGTATAGAGCTCCAGGCCTAACTTCAAACCTACGGCAGGACAGTCAGTTATAGGCGGGCTGTCTCACCCAAATCACCTAATCACCATGTGTTAGTTCATAATTTTGATGCCTTCAGTGTGAATGTACAATTTTCATAGTCATGAAAATAAAGAAAAATCTTTAAATGAGAAGGTGTGTCCAAACTTTTGGTCTGTACTGTACGTAATTCTTATATGTACTTATTAACCTTTGTATGTTAAGTACATATACAAAAGTGTAGGCACTCATACTATTCAATCATACTATTCCTTGAATTTTGGACTTTGCAATAAAATTGCATTATATTGCAAGTATTAGCCTTCTTTAAAGCCGTATCTGAACCTTAGTGTTAAAAACATGGCAAATAAAATTACAAAATTCTCCTGTAAATAATTCTGCAAAGAGAGAACCATCATACCGCTAAAAAATACAAGTGGATTTTCAAGGGCCCATCCAATATATGGGTTCCAAGGCATATGACTGAGTATGCAGCAGGGCTGGCCTTGCTGCCAATGTGTAAAACAAAGGAGTATGTGAAATACAAAATGCATTTTATGAAGTGGATTTGCATGGGCCCATCCAGTATGTGGGTTCAAAGGCTAATTGGGGGTGCATATGAATTGGTAGCAGGACAGGCCTTGCCTTCAATGCAACATTTTTTCAGGAGGCCCTCCTGGACATCTTATGAAAGGGGTATTGTGATGCGTTGTAATTCTTGCAGCTCATCCACTCACAGCGTAGGCTACAACAGTTTAGGAGACCCACTGTTTAATAATGGCCCTTTTAGAAGATTAATGCTGCCTGATGCACCAGTAAAAATAGGCTCTGTGACTTTGAGTCCCTTTTTTATAAATGATACAAGATGCGTCTGCGTATGTGTCACACACCAAATGGCCAGCTAGGGTTGTTAAATGTTACAATGACATTTCCCAGTGAATGCATTTGTAGTGGTTGAAAGCAATGTTAATGTTGAAAAACGCTTCAAAAACGCTGCGTCTGAACTAAGCCCAAGTGGGGGAGGAAATTTTTGGTCTGGGGTGAATTAGTTGGCCTTACAAGCAAGTCATTAACCTGCAAAGAACATGCCTTAACATATTTCCCATCAAAATCCGTTTTGGTTTCATATTAATGTGGCTTTTGTGGCACCGGGAAAAATGGCATGAATCGCTGAAAAAATTGTTTACAACAGTAAACTAAGAGTCAGGAATGCTTCCAGGCGCGATCCCCATGATGTTCCTGTGTCATTTGAGCAGTGTTTCTATCATTTTCAGACTTTTTTAGACCTTAAAAGGACCCCCGGGGGGATCGTGGTAAAAATACTCTGGTCTCCCATAGACTTACATTGGGCTCGTTGCTCGGGTCGAGTACCCGATCATTTTAGTGCTCGCTCATCACTACTGGTAATCTAAAAAGGTGCCCGTACTCAGAAGTTTGCAGAAGTCATATTTTACATATTGATAATATGATAAAGCTGTGAGCAATATAAAATTCATTATGTGCATTGATGTCATTTTAACCATTGTTGGGATTCTTTTCTCAGGTCATTCTATTTTTTCATGTGCGATCTTGTACTTTCTGTCTCTGTGGGTTTCTACTCAAGTAATCAATGTAGTTTCCCTTTGCCCTATGTCACTGCTTTCCATAAAGACATTCCACACTCTGTGTGGCTGCATTTTTCTCCCTGTTTATCTACCCGTTTTGTCACCCTTGCAGTAACCATCAATTGTCTTTTTCCATTTTATTGCACTGTTCCTATTTTCTAAATATGATGAAAACCACAAGTTTCGTAAAGAAGACATCTCCCAAAACTCCCACATAATTATGTAACATTTCTTGTGAACAATGAAGTTAGAATGTATTTAACTGTTATGTTGCTAAGATGTTTGGAAACAATTCTTTCTGTTACACAGCAGAATGTATTCCAGTAATCTGAACTTGAGAAAAATATCTTCTTGAATGTATTTTCCCTTTCTTCACTTATTGGTAGAACTGATTAATATAAACACTAATTACAGTTTACTCTTCCCCGAAATGTGTGTCTAACCACATAGCAGCATTTTGACCCAAACCATACTGAGCTCCAGGGACTTTTGGTTTAAGCAGGATATTCTCAGGAAATCTAGATAAAGCACCATAAAAAAGAGTTGTTTTTATGAACTTTAACTCAAGTTTCTATAAAGTCAAACTTAAATCAGAAGTTATTCAAGATTCACTAGCTCTGATGTTCAAGTATAGGTTACAAGAACCAATACACATCTAAAAGTAATTTAACATTTGATCTAATAATTTGGTTTGACAGTTTCAAGTATTCTAGATTTTCTAAAAAAAAAATGTTATCCCTTGTTTAATTGTTCCAGTCAACTGTAGGGTCAGTATACACATTAGATAATTGTTTACTTAACAGCTATCATGTGTATTTCCAAGGGAATAGCTTGAAAATTCTCTCTGTGATGCCCCTTGTATGGGTTTAAGGTCATATGTGCTAAAATTCAATAGGATTGCTCTCTGTCATGACTCTGGACGAGATGATCCAGGCTCCGTCCTGGTCAGGTCAGGGTTAATGCTAGCTGCCAGTATCTGGTTTTGGGGCGGCTATTTAATGCTGGTGGTTCCTGGGTCGGTGTTACTTCCGTGTACTCGTTTAGTGGTTGCTGACCCAGGTTACTCATCTGTAATCGTTGTGCCTCTGTGCGTGTGAGCTTTGATGTGTATGACTCGGTTCTGTCCTCTAACTTCTGCCTCTGTTTTCTGCTCGGTACTTATTTGTCCTTCCTGGTTCTCTGACCCCTTGACTCGTCTCGGTTTACTCTTCTGTCTTACCCCTGGTACCTCGCTCTCGTCCGGCTCTTGACATTCGGCTCATCGCTGACTACGTTATTGTTCTCTACCCTGTGCTCCGCGCTCTAGTCTTATTCCCCATCCTCCCTCGCGGTGTCTCCACCACTCAGCGATCACCTGACTGTCTAGTTTCAGGTCCTGTGTGCACTGCATGCCCTGCCCCTTTCACTCCCGGCTCTAGGTCCCGTGCCCCCCTGCTTGCTCCATCTAGGCTTTCCACAGTGACACTATCAGTGTCATTACACTGTCGCAATCATACTCTTGTGCTAAACACAAGCTGAAGGTGAAACTGATAAATCCTGCGACCAGGGGCATTGCTAGGGTCTTAAAAGATCAGGTGCCTAATCTCTGAAGCATATCTAACCTCTTCTTATTGTAAGATAGAAAGATAGATAGATCAATAGAACAAAAAACAGAGGCAGCACACCAGTTTGTAAAGATGAACAAAAGTGCTATTTAATAGCCAATAATGGTGACGTTTTGGTTCCAACTGAGAACCTTTCTTAAGCCGAGAAACTTGGAACCAAATGCTGCCATTATGAGCTATTAAATAGCACTTTTTTCATCTTTACAAACTGGGGTGCTGTCTCCATTTTTTTTAAACTACATTAAAGGTCTGGTATTTACCTGGGAGGCTTGGCACCCTGATTTCCTGTTGGTGCTGTTTCTGCTTTTCTTTTTTTAGATAGATATAAATAATATAAATCCAAAAAAGGTGGCAGCACATCCAAAATAATTAAAAAAGGATCCGTTTTTCACCAACACTAGCTGGGTTTTATCTCTCTCTATGGACCCATTTTTGTATGCAGTGCTCCATAAAGAGAGCTGAAACATAACTAGTGTTGAATACTGGATCCTTATTTTTTCAGTATTTTTCATGTGCTGCCCTATTTTTTTTATTTTTATATACTGGATAGAATGAGTAAATATTTCAATGTCTGATTCAGACATTTGCAAGATTTGCCGATTTATTCTTCGAATATTCGCCGAACATAGCCTAACGCCATTCAAGTCAATGGGAGGCAAAAACAAATGCATGCACAACAATGAGGGACAGACACCAGGAAAGTGGCCTCATTTCACCCACAGTACAAATTGTAGCATGGCACTGCAGCAATCAGCCAGGCATGATGTATCAGGGTCTGAGCCAGCGTTTACAGCATTCAACTGAACGTCAAACTAAGATGGAGTAGGTGAGGAATCAGTGAAGGACTGCTGTGCTGGGAGCCCTGATACCACATACAACAGCTCAACCTGCTTTCATGCTGAGCCACACTCAGGTGGCAAAAATATCAGTTTTGTAGACTACCATTGTAAGAAAAATCTAAGGATAGTAGTAACACAGGTAGCTGACTCCAATGAAGTGGAGGCCTGACGGTCTTCGAGGCATACTGCTACAGGCAACACACATGAAGGACATCCAACCAGGATTCTACACATTTTCAAAAATTTGTGGCAGACACCAACAAAGTGCCATCAATTTTACCACAGCATAAAGAGTACAATAGGGATGGACAAGTCTTTCACTACACCTAATGCAGCAAATGGACACCCAACCAGGAGTGTTCACATTTAAAGAAATGAGGGCCTTGCACCACAGAAGTGGCATCAATTTCACCACAGTAGAAATAGTATAATAGGTACTGACAGGTCTTCTTCTACACCCAATTCAGCAGGTGGACACCCAACAAGGAGTGTTTACATTTCCAAAAATTATTTGTACACAATACCAAAGTGGCATCAATTTCACCACAGTAGACATAGTATAATGGGGACTGACAGGTCTTCCACTACACCCAACCCAGTAAATGGACACCCAACCAGGAGGTTTCATATTTAAAAAATGAGGGCCTGACACCACCGAAGTGGCATAAAGAGTAGAAATAGTATAAAAGGGACCGACACTACAGCCAACCAGCAGATGTAGACCAGCCTTAACTGTTCACGTTTCCCAAAATTTGTGTTAACATCTGCAGCAGCAACAACAGCTGGCACAGAAGCCACACTAAAGATATCATAGAGTGCAGTTACGCGACATTAATGCAGCATTCTAAATAATGCACTATCACCTTTTCTGTACAGTCTGAAGATTGGGGTGCAAAAGTCCTTGGAGATCCATGACTTGTTCATCTTGATGAAAGTTAGGCAGTAGTAATGGGCGAGCACTAAAATGCTCGGGTGCCCGTTGCTCGGGTCGAGCAAATTGGAACACTCGCGTACTCGGCCAGAACAACGAGCCCCATGTAAGTCTATGGGAGACCCGAGTATTTTTACCACGAATCCCCCCCGGGAGTCCTTTTAAGGTCTAAAAACATCTGAAAATGATGGAAACACTGCTCAAATGACACAGGAACATCATGGGGATCGCCCCTGGAAGCATTCCTGACTCCTAGTTCACAGCTTTAATTAATTTTTTTCCCGAGATTCATGCAATTTTTCCTGGTGCCACAAAAAACACATTAAAACAAAACCAAAACGGCTTTTGCTTGGAAATATGTCAAGGTACATCCTTTGCAGGTTAATGACTTGCCTGTAAGGCCAAATATTTAACACCAGACCGAAAATTTCCTCTCCCACTTAGGCTTAGTTCAGACGCAGCGTTTTTGAAGTGTTTTTCAACTTTAACATTGCTTTCAACCACTACAAATGCATTCACTGGGAAGTGTCAGAGGCGTAACTAGGGTTTTGGTTAGGGGGGGGGGGGGCGAAACTTCTGAGTGGGCCACTAACCACATAACCTTGATTACAACTTGGTGATGCACCCTTTTCCATCTGGCCCAGACCTACATGAAATCTTCTTCCAGCCACGACTCGGCTGCAGAGAATATAACAAAGACATATTTCACTTCTCACATTCCAGCCCCATCACCATCTATTCCCAACCTGCACAAACTCCTCATCCTGCTGATACCCCAATACTGAGCCACTGCTGTCATATGTGTCCCTATTACTGCCCCTGTGTCAGGACTCTGAACATTTTTTACCTTTTGTGCATTACTACCCTTTTCCAAGATGGCGTCTTTGGTCTCATGTGCACTGTGTCTTCCTGCTATAAAGCTCCACCCCAGCCTTCAGTCTGTGCTAGAGTATTCTGCCTTGCATCCAGCTCCTGACCTCTGATTACTCCCTGGCTATACACCTGCTCCTGTGAACCTATGTGGTGATCCTGCTACTCTGCTCTGAGTTCCTGCTGCATACACAAGTTTCCAGTAATCCTCCTTCATCTGCTGTTCATGTTTACTTCCATCTGCATTTGCTGGACATGTAAGCTGTTGCTGCTTTGCAATATTATTACTATTATTATTTATTGTTACAGCCCCATTTATTCCATGGCGCTTTACATGTGAGGAGGGGTATACATAATAAAAACAAGTACAATAATCTTAAACAATACAAGTCATAACTGGTACAGGAGAAGTGAGGACCCTGCCCGCGAAGGCTCACAATCTACAAGGGATGGGTGAGAATACAGTAGGTGAGGATAGAGCTGGTCATGCAGCGGTTTGGTCGATCGGTGGTTACTGCAGGTTGTAGGCTTGTCGGAAGAGGTGGGTCTTCAGGTTCTTTTTGAAGATTTCGATGGTAGGCGAGAGTCTGACGTGTTGTGGTAGAGGGTTCCAGAGTAGGGGTGATACGCGAGAGAAATCTTGTATACGATTGTGGGAAGAGGAGATAAGAGGGGAGTAGAGAAGGAGATCTTTTGAGGATCGGAGGTTGCGTGTAGGTAAGTACCAGGAGACGAAGTCACAGATGTATGGAGGAGACAGGTTGTGGATGGCTTTGTACGTCATGGTTAGGGTTTTGAACTGGAGTCTCTGGGCAATGGGGAGCCAGTAAAGGGATTGACAGAGGGGAGAGGCCGGGGAATAGTGGGGGGACAGGTGGATTAGTCGGGCAGCAGAGTTTAGAATAGATTGGAGGGGTGCGAGAGTGTTAGAGGGGAGGCCACAGAGCAGGAGGTTGCAGTAGTCAAGGCGAGAGATGATGAGGGCATGGACTAGGGTATTTGCAGATTCTTGGTTGAGGAATGAACGGATTCGTGGAATATTTTTGAGTTGAAGTGGAAAGGTCTTGGATATGTGGTTTGAAGGAGAGATCAGCGTCAAGGATTACCCCGAGGCAGCGAGCTTGTGGGACTGGGGAGAGTGGGCAGCCATTTACTGTAATGGTTAGGTTCGCTGGGGGGTCGCATGAGATGGGGGAATGATGATGAATTCTGTTTTGTCCATGTTAAGTTTCAGAAATCTAGAGGAGAAGAAGGATGAAATAATGGACAGACATTGAGGGATTCTGGTTAGTAGGGAGGTGATATCTGGTCCAGAGATGTAGATCTGTGTGTCATCAGCATAGAGGTGATACTGAAAGCCATGAGATTCTATGAGCTGTCCCAGGCCAAAGGTGTAAATGGAGAAGAGCAGGGGCCCAAGGACTGAACCTTGTGGGACTCCGACAGATAGGGGGCGAGGTGAGGAGGTGGTGTGTGAGTGGGAGACGCTGAATGTCCGGTCTGTTAGGTATGATGAGATCCAGGATAGGGCCAAGTCTGTGATGCCAAGGGATGAAAGGGTCTGTAATAATAGGGAATGGTCCACTGTGTCAAAGGCAGCCAACAGGTTGAGGAGGAGGAGGACAAAGTAGTGTCGCTTGCTCTTGGCGGTTAAGAGGTCGTTGGTGACCTTAGTTAGGGCAGTTTCAGTGGAATAGTGTGAACGGAAGCCAGATTGTAAGCAGTCAAAGAGGGAGCAAGAAGAGAGATGGGAGGACAGTTCAAGGTAAACGTGTTGTTCCAGTAGTTTGGAGGCATAAGGGAGAAGTGATATAGGGCGATAGCTAGATACAGAGGATGGGTCAAGAGAGGGCTTTTAGAGGATAGGTGTGATGGAGGCATGTTTAAAGCTTGAGGGGAAAACACCAGTTGTTAGTGATAGGTTGAAGAGATGGACTAGGGTTGGGATGAAGATTGTGGTGAGGTTTGGGATGAGGTGGGATGGGAGCAGGTCAAGTGCACAGGTGGTGAGATGCGATCTTGAGAGTAGAGTGGAGAGTTGATCTTCTGTAATGGTGGAGAAGTTGGTTTTGGAGGTGGAGGGTTGGGAAGTCGGGAGGAAGGGCTCTGGGGGTTGTTGACCAAAACTGTCTCTGATGCTATCAATCTTCTGCTTGAAAAATGAGGTAAAGTCTTCAGCAGAGATAAGTGGGGAGGGAGGAGGTGCTGGAAGACGGAGGAGAGAATTGAAGGTGTTGAATAACTGTTTAGGGTTGTGAGACAGTGAGGATATGAGAGATGAGAAGTAGGTTTGCTTAGCTGTGGCGAGTGTGGTCTTGAAAGTAGTGAGGGACTGTTTGAATACGATGAAGTGCTTGTTGGAGTGGGATCTTTTCCATCTGCGCTCAGCAGCCCTGGAAGCTCGCCTCAGTTCTTTGGTCAGGCTGGTGTGCCAGGGCTGTTTGTTGATTTTGCGAGCTTTGGTATGTGTAAGTGGGGCAGCAGATTCCAAAGCTACAGCTATTGTGGTGTTATATAGAGCGGCAGCGTCATGCGTATTGTGTATGGAACTTATGCAATAACCTGAGACTATTAACCAGGCCTCCCTGGTTGAGCTAAGATATGATTTGAACTGCCTAATAAGCATATCTATCTGTGCCTGGACTAAGACAAGGATTTATTTGTGTCAAGTATCCTCAAGAATAATTGTGCTTCATAGACTTTCTGCGTGATTGCATTTTTCTATGAAGTTTCCTAAAGACTGCTAAGCTGCATTTATTATTTGCACCAAGTGTTGTGGACTTGAGTTTCTCTCTGCACCTGTTTGAATCACCGTGTGATAATATAGACTTTACCACTTATAGAACTGTGTCCTGTAGTTGTCTTGTTCCACACAAAGAGTCTCCTGAGTTATCCTCTATAATTATTACAGGATACTCTAGCCTAAAAAAAAAAGGAGACTGCTGGAACAATGACTGCAGAAAGCAAATTAGAGCAGGTGTTTTCCATAATTAGATCACTGCAGAAAGATGTGGAAGGTCTGCAAAAGAAGTTTGGAAGCTTTGAACACAATCAACAAGTGTTTGGACAAACTTTGCAGGACTTGAGCAACTGCATGGCAGCCCAGGAAAACAAACTTGCTGGCATTGAGTCTCAGTATGGATGGGTTTTTCAGGACATAAGCACACAAATAGCTGCACAAGTGACTTTACCCTCTGGGCAACCGCCACCAGCTGGCCCACATAAGTTGCCCCATTCAGATTTAATGGTGATCGCGACAAATTTCGTTGCTTTGTGAATCAATGTATGCTATATTTTGATGTGCATGCTGACCGTTTTCCTACTGATAGATCCAAAGTATGGTGTGTAATAATGCTACTGACCTCACGAGTGCTCGCCTGGGCGAATCCGATTATTGAGTCTCGTGACCCATCGTTAAATGACTTGGATGATTTCTTGGCCGCTATGGCATTAATGTTTGATGACCCTAATCGCCGTGCAACCGCTGAATCTGATTTGTTGTCTTTATGCCAGGCTAAACGTTCTGTTATTGAGTATGCCACTGAATTCAGGAGATTGGCGGTAGATACCAATTGGGACAGTTATGCACAATTGCCTATTTTTAAAAGGGGTCTGTCTAGTATTGTAAAAGATGAACTAGCCCGCTCTGAGTCACCACAAGAGCTAGAGACATTTATACAGCATTGTGTGCGCATAGACATTCGCCTTACTGAGCGTAGGCAGGAGAAATTTGCTGCATATAACCGTGTTTCTAACTTTTCCCTTCCTTCCAAAGAACCTGCAGGTAAAACCTCTCGGGAGGTGGAGGAGGTGCCCATGCAAATTGATTCCGTTCAAAGGCGCGAGATCAGTGAGCGCCGGGAGCATCACCTTCGTGAAAGTCTATGTTTCTACTGCGGCTAGTCTGCCCACTTCTTGATCAATTATCCTAAGTGTCCTAGACGGCCTATCAAGGTGCTAGCAGCAATAGGGGAGTATGACAACTGTGATGATGAATCTGACATCTCTGAATGTAGCCTGCATTTAAATGCTGTATTCCATTCACTTTCTATGACTTCACCCCCCAAGGAGCTGAAGGAAAAGAACTCTCACTGTTCTCTCCCTATTAAGATCCTGTGTTCAGGACAGTGGATTTCCAGTTCAGCTATGATTGACTCTGGTGCAGGTGGCAATTTCATGGATATCGCATTTGCCAAGGAACATGGTATTAAAATTCAGCAAAGAGCCTCTCCAATTACCATGGAAACAGTGGATGGGTCACCTTTAATCTCTGGGCCTGTGGATCAGGAGACCGTACCCCTTGAAATTTTGTTGGAGCCTAATCATCAGGAGCAACTTTCTTTCTTGCTAATTTCTTCTCCTCATTTTCCTGTGATTTTAGGCATTCCTTGGTTGCGTTCTCAGAACCAAATTATCAACTGAGAGACCAAGGAGATTATCTTCCCAACAAGGAGCAACTCAGCGTTAACAGAAGCTGTCCCTGAGTCCACGGCTACGGAACCACATGTACAGGTATTTTCTTTACCTCCAGCTTACAAAGAGTTCTCTGACATCTGTGACAAGAAGAATGCAGATCAGCTTCCTCCACACAGGCATTATGACTGTCCCATTGAGCTGCTTCCCGGGGCAGCCATTCCTTTTGGTAATGTATACCCTTTGGCGGCACCTGAGCTTCAAGCCTTAAAAGAGTATATTGATGAAAATCTGGACAAAGGCTTCATACGTACTTCTTCCTCACCAGCAGGGGCACCTGTCTTTTTTGTAAAGAAGAAGGATGGGACCCTGAGACCCTGTGTTGACTATGGAGAACTCAATAAGGTAACCGTATGAAACCGTTACCCTTTGCCTCTGATTCCCGAATTACTGGAAAGAGTCCGCCATGCTAAGGTGTTCTCTAAATTGGATCTTCGTGGGGCTTATAATTTGGTGCGTATTCGTCCAGGGGATGAGTGGAAGACAGCATTCAGATGCTGGTATGGACACTTTGAATATCTTGTGATGCCCTTCGGGCTTTGTAACGCCCCTGCAACGTTTCAACACCTTGCTAATGACATTTTCAGAGATTTGTTGGACCATTTTGTGGTGATCTATTTGGACGATATACTAATCTTTTCTGACTCTTTACAGGAACATGAAGAACATGTCAAAACTGTTTTAAAACCTCTGAAAGAGAACCATCTGTATATTAAGCCGGAGAAATGCAAGTTCCATCGTTCTGAGATACAGTTCTTAGGTTATATCATCTCTCCCCAGGGGCTGAACATGGAATCTGGTAAGATTCAGGCTATCCTTGACTGGCCAGTACCCAAGAACGTTAAGGAGGTCCAAAGTTTTATTGGTTTTGCAAATTTCTACAGACGCTTCATTCGAAATTTTTCTGATATTGTCCGTCCCATTACTTCCTTGACAAAGAAGGAAAAGCCCTTTAAGTGGTCATCACAGGCTCAAGAAGCTTTTGATCGGCTTAAGATCTGTTTTTACATCAGCACCACTGTTGATACACCCAGATCCAACACTTCCTTTCATTTTGGAGGTGGATGCTTCTGATAATGCTTTGGGGACTATTCTCTCCAAAGATCTGGAGAGAAGGGTCTGCTACATCCTTGTGCTTTCTTTTCCCGTAGACTAACCTCAGCAGAGAAGAATTATGACATGGGAGACAAGGAATTGCTGGCTATTATTGCGGCTTTCAAAGAATGGAGGCATCATCTGCAAGGAGCTGCACAACAGATCATAGTGCTAACTGACCATCGCAATCTAGAGTTCCTTAGATCCGCTAGATGTCTTTCTCCTCATCAGGCTCGTTGGAACTTATTTTTAAATCAATTTAACTTTGTTATCTCGTACCGTCCAGGTTCTCGTAATGGGAAGGCTGATACTTTATCCCGAATCCATGCTGCGGATTCCGTACCTGGAGCCCCGTCCAAGACCATTCTATCTGATGCCAATTTCATCGGACTTATCCACGATCAGGACTTGTGGAAGGAGTGCAGGGAGGCCTATGAAGGTGATCTATTTCTGACCAACCCACCTGTGGATATTAATCTTGTCTTTAAGGGTGGCATGTGGTTCAGAGTTTGACGTATCTACGTCCCGAAGGTCGTCCGTCTGCAGATACTCAAGTTGGTACATGACTCCAAGTTGGCTGGTCACAGGGGGGTACAGAAGACACAAGAGTTCCTGAGCCGATTCTTCTTGTTGCCAACTTGCCTGAAGGATACCAAGGACTATGTTCTCTCTTGCGAGGTATGTGCTCGTTACAAGACTCCTCATGTGGCACCTACTGGTCTTCTACAACCATCACTTGTTCCGTCCTGCCCTTGGGGGTCTATATCAATGGACTTTATTGTGAAGCTGCCTACATCGGGGGGCATGAACACAATCATGGTGGTAGTTGATCGCCTGACTAAAGCTGCACATTTTGTTCCGTGCACTGGCCTCCCCTCAGCTAAAGATACAGTGAACTTGGTTATACAGAATGTCTTTCGGTTGCACGGGGTTCCGGATGAGATCATCTCTGACCATGGAGTACAGTTCACGTCAACATTCTGGAAGGGGTTTTGCTCTGCACTCAATATTAATGTCTGTCTCTCTTCTGCTTACCATCCCCAGACAAATGGTCAGACTGAGCATACCAACCAGACACTGGAACAATATCTAAGATGTTATGTCAGCCATCTCCAGGATGATTGGTTGGAGTTGTTGCCATTAGCCAAATTTTCATATAATAATTCTCAGAGTGCCTCCACTAAATTTACACCTTTCTTTGCCAATCTGGGTTATCATCCGTGTATTTACCTAGGTCTCCAATTAATTCTCCGGATGCGGCAGTGGAGGAAAGGCTGACTGCGATGAGAGAGAATCTGGAGGTTCTGAAGGAATGCCTGACCACAGCTCAAGAACGTTATAAGAGATCGGTTGATAGATTCCGTAGACTTGCACCCATGTTCAAGGTAGGAGATTCCGTGTGGTTGGCAACTAAGAATCTGAAGGTAAACGTTCCTTCACAAAAACTTGGACAGAAATTCATTGGCCCTTTCAAGATCAACGGTATTGTGAGCTCTGTGGCCTGCTGGCTGAAGCTGCCTAGGACAATGAAGGTACACCCAGTTTTTCATGTATCTTTACTAAAGCCTGTATCTCCTAATATCTTCCAGGGACGTGTTGTGCCACCTCCACAGCCTGTGGTGATTGATGGGCAAGAACAATTCATGGTGGAGGAAATTATTGATTCCAGTATTCGCAGGAATCGGCTCCAATATCTGATAAGATGGCAGGGATATCCCCCTGAGGAAGACTCTTGGGAACCTGTGGAAAACATCAATGCCCAACAGAACATTTCTTGTTTTCATCAGAGATTCCCTGAGAAACCAGGTCCAGGATTGTCCTGAGGCCGCTTCTAAGGAGGGAGTAATGTCAGGACTCTGAATATTTTTTACCTTTTGTGCATTACTGCCCTTTTCCAAGATGGCGTCTTTGGTCTCATGTGCACTGTGTCTTCCTGCTATAAAACTCCACCCCAGCCTTCAGTCTGTGCTAGAGTATTTTGCCTTGCATCCAGCTCCTGACCTCTGATTACTCCCTGGCTATACACCTGCTCCTGTGAACCTATGTGGTGATCCTGCTACTCTGCTCTGAGTTCCTGCTGCATACACAAGTTTCCAGTAATCTTCCTTCATCTGCTGTTCGTGTTTACTTCCATCTGCATTTGCATTTGTTGGACATGTAAGCTGTTGCTGCTTTGCAATAACCTGAGACTATTAACCAGGCCTCTCTGGTTGAGCTAAGATATGATTTGAACTGCGTAATAAGCATATCTATCTGTGCCTGGACTAAGACAAGGATTTATTTGTGTCAAGTATCCTCAAGAATAATTGTGCTTCATAGACTTTTTGCGTGATTACATTTTTCTCTGAAGTTTCCTATAGACTGCTGAGCTGCGTTTATTATTTGCACCAAGTGTTGTGGACTTGAGTTTCTCTCTGCACCTGTTTGAATCACCGTGTGATAATATAGACTTTACCACTTATAAAACTGTGTCCGGTAGTTGTCTTGTTCCACGAAAAGAGTCTCCTGAGTTATCCCCTATAATTATTATACCCTGATACCCCAATTATGAGCCGCTGCTGCCGTATTTGTCCTTATTACTGCCCCTGATACCCCAATACTGAGCTGCTGCCGTATGTGTCCCTATTACTGCACCTGATACCCCAATACTGAGCTGCTGCTGCCTTATGTGTCCCTATTACTGCACCTAATATCCCAATACTGAGCTACTGCTGCCATATGTCTCCCTATTACTCCACCTGATACCCCAATAATAAGCCGCTGCTGCCGTATGTGTCCCTATTACTGCACCTGCTGTGTGGTTCTCTGTGCCCTCTAAATTCTAAAGCAACCCTCTATAATATAGTAATGCCGGGTGCAAGTGCCCTAGAAAACAGTGCCCATATTTTACCCCCTAGAAAGTAATAATGCCCTGTGTGTCCCTTTGATAGCTACAGTTATCTGAGATCCCCTAAAACAAGAAGGGCCCACTTTACATTTAATAATGTCCCGAATCTCCCCCCTGTACAGCTCCTCTATACACAGCATGTGCTCTCTTATACACAGTATAATGCCCCCTCACTGTATAGTACCACCCACACAGTATACTGACCCCTTAGTAGCCCCCAAACTTTTTGATGGCTCCAACAATGTATAATGACCCCCACACTGTAATCTCCATACTGTATGATGGCCCCCTAGATAGCCTACATATACAGTAGCATAATGCACCAAATAGTCCACAATATAGTATAATGCACTCCCCATAGGCAGACTCTATAGCATAAGGCAGCCCCCATAGTCAGACCCTGTAGTAAGTCAGCCCCCATAGTCAGACCCTGTAATAAGGCAGCCCCCATAGTCAGACCCTGTAATAAGGCAGCACCCCCATAGTCAGACCCTGTAATAAGGCAGCACCCCCATAGTCAGACCCTGTAATAATAAATAAATAATAATCTTTATTTTTATATAGTGCTAACATATTCCGCATCACTTTACAGGTTGCACACATTATCGTCGCTGTCCCCGTTGGGGCTCACAATCTAAATTCCCTATCAGTATGTCTTTGGAATGTGGGAGGAAACCGGACTACCCTGAGGAAACCCACGCAAACACGGAGAGAACATACAAACTCTTTGCAGATGTTGTCCTTAGAGGGGCTTGAACTCAGGACTCCAGCGCTGCAAGGCTGCTGTGCGAACCACTGCGCCACCGTGCTGTAATAAGGCAGCACCTCCATAGTCAGACCCTGTAATAAGGCAGCACCCCCATAGTCAGACCCTGTAACAAGGCAGCACCCCTATAGGCAGACAATGTAATAAGGCAGCCCCATAGTCAGACCCTGTAATAAGGCAGCACCCCCATAGTCAGACCCTGTAATATGGCAGCACTCCTATAGGCAGACACTGCAATAAGGCAGCAACCCCATAGTTAGCGGGCGCCGGTCAGTGTCAGCGACGTCAGGTGCCGACACTGACAGGGGGCTGATGGGAGAAGCTGCATGCGCCGATACAGTTACAGTAGTGTATCTCCGGGTGGGCCCCCTCAGAGCATCGGGCCCAGGGCGCTAGCACCCTCTGCCCCCCGGTAGCTACGCTACCGGGAAATGTCATTGTAACATTTAACAACCCTTGCTGGCCATGCAGTGTGTGACACATAAGCAGACCCATCTTGTTTCATTTACGAAGTAGGGACTCGTAAAGTCATAGAGCCTATTTTTACTGGTGCATCAGGCGGCATTAATCTTCTTAAAGGGCCATTATGAAACAGTGGGTCTCCTAAGCTGTTGTAGCCTATGCTGTGAGTGGATAGGCTGCCAAGAATTACGACGCACCACAATACCCCTGTCATAAGATGTCCACGGGGAATACTGAAAAAATGTTGCATTGAATTCAAGGCCTGCCCTGCTACCAATTTATATGCACCCCAATAAGCCTTTGAACCCACATACTGGATGGGCCCATGAAAATCCACTTCACAATATGCATTTTGTACTCCGTACTCCTTTGTTTTACACATTCGCAGCAAGGCCAGCCCTGCTGAATAGTCATATGTACCCCATTATGCCTTGGAACCCACATACTGGATGGGCCCATGAAAATTCACTTCACAATATGCATTTTGTACTCCCGAACTCCTTTGTTTTACACATTGGCAGCAAGGCCAGCCCTGCTGCAAAGTCATATGCACCCCATTACGCCTTGGAACCCACATACTGGATGGGCCCATGAAAATCCACTTCACAATATGCATTTTGTACTCTGTGCTCCTTTGTTTTACACATTGGCAGCAAGGCCAGCCTTGCTGCATAATCATATGCACCCCATTACGCCTTGGAACCCACATACTGGATGGGCCCATGAAAATCCACTCGTATTTTTTAATGGTATGATGGTTCCCTCTTTGCAGAATTATTTACAGGAGAATTTGGCAATTGTGTTTGCCACGTTTTAAAACTAAGGTTCAGATACGGCCTTAAAAAAGGCTAAAGGTGGTACTGGAATTCATGGGACTTTATGAGTTTTCCCAGGCCAAGTGTGTAGATTGATAAGAGTAGGGTTCCTAGAACAGAGCCTTGGGGGACTCCAACAGAGAGAGGGTGGGATGAGGAGGTAGTGTGGGAGTGGGAGACACTGAATGTGCGGTTGGAAAGGTATGAGGAGATCCAGGATAGGGTGATGTCTTTGATGCCAAAGGAGGAGAGGATCTGTAGTAGGAGGCAGTGGTCAACTGTGTCAAAAGCAAAGGACAGGTCTAGAAGGAGGAGTACAGAGTATTGTCTGTTAGGTTTGGCTGTAAGTAGGTCATTAGTGATTTTGGTCAGGGCTGTCTCAGTTGAGTGATGGGGCGGAAACCAGATTGTAGATTGTCAAAGAGCAAGTTAGATGAGAGGTGGGAGGAAAGTTCAGCGTGGATGTGCTGCTCCAGGAGTTTGGAAGCGAAAGGGAGCAGCGATATTGGGCGATAGCTGGACATAGCTGTTGAGTCGAGGGTTGGCTTTTTAAGGATAGGCATATACAGTATATGAAGATTAACTACATACAGTCTACTTAGATCATCACCAAGAGGCTTTTAAACATCATCCATCTGGAATATTAGATAAGCAACAGCAAGACAGAGAACCCCTGGGAGATTACCTACACTGTATGGGCATCCCCAATTATGCAGGTATCAGCATAGTGTACATGTACAGGTACCCCAGTTTTGACATCTGTCTTAGTCATGTTTCTCTGGTCTTATATAGTGATTTACACTATGTAGTAACTCTAGTTTCACCCAGACCTTGAAGTGGCCACTTTTCAAGGTTGGATGAAACTGAGATATCATGGACTCATCAGACGAGGGGCCATAAACCCCTAGAATATAAAAGCCACAAGAATTTAGATCAAACCACCACAGGCATAGTTTCAGTAAACCTTAATGTTTTACAATGACAAACAGCAAAAATATAGAGGCTTAGAACTGTTTGTGAAGTGAATAAACAAACATTTATCAAGATTGTGTCACTATGAGCATTGTCTATCACATCTTAAAATGTTTTAGAAGAAATGCAGCTATGTGATTGCCTGAATGTATTCGGTGTGCAGTATTTCAGTCTTGTTTACAAATCGCCATTTGTACATTTGAGGCAGCCAAAGTAATGACTCTCAAGGAGAGGAACTAATATAGTGGACAAAGCTATATTTTTAATGAACTACTGAGTAGTGTTGAGCATTCCAATACCGCAAGTATCGGGTATCGGCCGATACTTAGCGGTATCGGAATTCCGATACCGAGATCCGATACTTGCCGCATATCGGATACCGGAATCGGAAGTTCCCAGGATTCAAACTGCACAAATTTGCACGAATTCAGCCAATGAGAATGATTCCAAGTGTGGGCACATCCTCTTCAGCATGGAGGGCATGAAACTACTGGCAAGGCTGTGATTGGCTGCTGATATGATGTCATGCTGCATTTTAAAATTCGCTGGCGCCATTTTGCGCTCACTCTGCTGTGAATTCAGTTAGGGTACTGTCACACAGTGGCACTTTGGTCGCTATGACGGCACGATCCGTGACGTTCCAGCGATATCCATACGATATCGCAGTGTCTGACACGCTACTGCGATCAGGGACCCCGCTGAGAATCGTACGTCGTAGCAGATCGTTTGAAACTTTCTTTCGTCGTCAAGTGTCCCGCTGTGGCGGCATGATTGCATCGTGTGACAAAGGTTGTATACGATGTGTGCACAGTAACCAATGGCTTCTACATCGCAAATACGTCATGAAATTATCGCTCCAGCGCCGTGTATTGCAACGTGTGACCGCAGTATACGACGCTGGAGCTATAATCAAGCAACGCTGCAACGTCACAGATCGTGCCGTCGTAGCGACCAAAGTGCCACTGTGACAGTACCCTTAGTGACAGGACGCTGTTTGCTGACTGAGGGCCAGTTTAGAGATAGCGATTTGCTTCATTGTTCTTTTCCAAGGCTAATTTAGCAACCGCTGTGTTCACCTACTAATCACCTTGCTTTTGCCTTGCAGCGCTGTTTTCACAGCGATCTGCAAGGTCTGTGTGTGTGTGTGTGTGTGTGTGTGAGTGCAGCCCACTCTCTAGTCTGTGTGCAGCCATAGGCCATAGCTGGTTGTATTCAGTTCAGGGAGGGTGGTTCATTGCCTCATACTGTTCTATTTTTTTTTTTTCAAGTAGTGTAGTCTGCTGCTCATTTATTCTAATAATTCCTATTAGTGACTTTCCACCCATATCCAGCTAACTTGTGGAAAAACACTACATAGGACAACGTAGAGGAGTGTTTTTGGGCCTTGCAGCGCAGTTTACGGCTGTCTGCACGGTCTCCGTGTGACTGCAGCTCGCCCTGTAGTCTGTGAGCAGCCATAGCCTGGTTGTATCCAGCTCAGGGTTCTTCACTGCGTCATACCGTCAAATCAATTTTCCTTTTGTTTTAAGTAGTGCAGGCTGCTGCACATTTTTTCAAAAAATTCCTATTAGTGTCTTTCCACCCGTATCCAGCTAACTTGTGGAAAAACACTACATAGGATAATGTAGAGGAGGGTTTTTGGGCCTTGCAGCGCCGTTTACGGCTGTCTGCACGGTCTCCGTGTGACTGCAGCTCGCCCTGTAGTCTGTGAGCAGCCATAGCCTGGTTGTATCCAGCTCAGGGTTCTTCACTGCGTCATACCGTCAAATCAATTTTCCTTTTGTTTTAAGTAGTGCAGGCTGCTGCACATTTTTTCAAAAAATTCCTATTAGTGTCTTTCCACCCGTATCCAGCTAACTTGTGGAAAAACACTATATAGGATAACGTAGAGGAGGGTTTTTGGGCCTTGCAGCGCCGTTTACGGCTGTCTGCACGGTCTCCGTGTGACTGCAGCTCTCTCTGTTGTCAGTTCAGCCCCCAAAAAATAAATAAATAATAAAGTTCACCAAACACACCACTTTACATTTGTGTAGGCCACATTAGCGTTTATTAAAGTCTAGTCCACACTTTAGAAAATTAGTGTTTCTTATACCTGTTAGGAGCTGTTCAGGAATAAGCACACAAAGCCGTTAGTACTTTTCTGCTTATCTTTATCAGTCAACCATGATGAAGAAGGCAGGGAGTAAGGCACGTGGGCGTGGGCGCGGAGCAGGGAGAGAACGTGGGGATTCTGTGCCTGCTGCGGGCACCGGTGACTCCGCAGCACCCGCTTTCAGCAGGGAACAGTCGTTCATGCGCAGCTTTGTCGGAGAGCGCCGTACACCGCTGCTGCGTGAAGACCAAATTGAAGCCGTTGTCGGATGGATGGCAGCTAATGCATCGACTTCAATTAGTGCCACATCCTCTCAGACACAGAGCACTGGAGAGCACCCATCTGTCTCTTCACCACCTGCCAAATTGCCCAGGCAGACAGAGAGCCCAGGACAGGAGCCGTCTCTACTTCTGTTCTCTGAATCTCTTGGCTTGGAAACAGGGGGCCAGCCAAGCAGCATTGGAGAAATGGAAGAAGAGGCAGGGTGCAGTGATGCCCAACAGCTTTTTCTCTCTGAGTCTGAAGAGGCGGGTGGGCCAGTGCCTCCGGTCACCACATCGCAGGACGCATCCGCTGATGACACTCAGGTGCCACTTTCTGGTGCATGCTCTGCTGCTGAGACTACCCAGGAGGAGCAGTTGGTGGCAGAGGGTAGTGTAGATGATGAGGTCCTTGACCCATCTTGGCGTGAGGGACAGGAATGTGGTGGGAGCAGCTCTGAGGAAGAGATTCCCCGAACGGGCCAAAGAGGGAGAGGGAGGGGGAAGACTGCGGATCCTGCAGCCTCCACTTTGGCACCCGTTAGGAGCGTGTCTCTTTCAAAAGCCAAAAAGGGCGCTCCCAAGACTTGCAGTGCCTGGGCATTTTTTGACACAGTTGCAGATGACATTTGCTATGTCAAATGCAAGGTGTGTCATCACAAAGTCAAAAGAGGTCGAAATGTCAGCAGCCTCAATACCTCCAACATGTGGAAACATGTGCGGACCAGGCACGCGGCGTTGTTAGAAAAACACACTGAAGAGCTAGGCCAACCAACAGCGGCAGCTACCACCTCTTCAGCTCGTGTTGCCTCTTCCTCCAGCTCACACGCAGCTGGTTCGGCTTCCTCCAAGGATCGCCGTGGAAGAACCTCTAGCCCTGTTGTCCAGAGACCCACTGTAATTCCACCCGCAGCACCACGTTCCCAGGCATCCTCACACTCCCAGCCCAGTCTACAGCCATCGGTAGTACAGGCATGGGAGAAAAGGCGGCCTTTCTCGTCAAACCACCCACGAGCACAGGCTCCGACTGCAGGCATTGCCAAACTTCTGTCACTGGAAATGCTGTCATTCAGGCTGGTGGAGACTGACAGCTTCCGTGACTTGATGTCATTGGCAGTCCCACAGTACAATGTGCCCAGCCGCTTTTACTTCAGCAGGCAAGCTGTCCCTGCCCTGCACAAGCATGTGGAGGGACACATAAAACACGCGCTACTGAACGCCGTCAGTAGCAAGGTCCACCTCACCACCGATGCGTGGACCAGTCAACATGGACAGGAGCGATACCTTTCCCTCACTGCCCACTGGGTTAATGTTGTTGAGCCGGGTACAGATCGTGCGAGTGGCGCAGGACGCGTCCTGCCCACTCCAAGGATTGCAGGAATCCATTCTGTACGCATTGACTCCTCCTCTTACACCAGTTCCTCAGAATCATCGCTGCAGGAGCCGTCACAGTCCACCTCCACATGGACACGTGATGAACGTTTACCTGTTACGACCGACATGAGCACAGCCGTGGCCAAACGTCAACATGCCGTCTTGAAATTAATTTCTTTGGGGAATCGAAGCCACACAGCGCAGGAGCTCTGGAATGCCATCAAGCAGGAGAGCGATGTGTGGTTTGTACCAGCGAATCTCCAGCCAGGCATGGTAGTGTGTGATAATGGCCGAAATCTGGTGGCAGCTCTGGGCCTCGGCAACCTCACTCACATCCCATGTCTGGCACATGTGCTCAATTTGGTCGTGCAGAGCTTTTTGAGGGACTATCCGGATCTTGATGCACTGCTGCACAAGGTCCGCCTAGAGTGTGCTCACTTGCGGCGTTCCAGCACGGCAAAATCGCGCATTGCGGCTCTGCAGCGCCGATTCCGCCTTCCGGAACATCGCATCATATGTGACCTACCTACCAGGTGGAATTCCACGTTACATATGTTGGAGCGGTTGTGTGAGCAGCAGCAAGCAGTAATGGAGTACCAGCTGCATCAGGCGCAAAGAAGTCGCATTCCGCGCCGTTCAGACTTCACAACCACAGAGTGGGCCACTATGAAGGACGTCTGCCAGGTTTTGCGTCCCTTCGATTATTCCATGCGGATGGCGAGTGCAGATGATGCACTAGTCAGCATGACTGTCCCCTTTATCTGCCTGCTTGAAAAATCACTGCAAGCGCTAAGGGATGATGTTGTGGAAGAGGTGGAGGATGAGGATTCACCATTTCCATCATCTTCTGGACAGTCAGCGCCACGTGGTTCCTCACAAACGCGTAGGCAGGGGACAGTTTGTGAGGAGGATGAGGAGGAGTCAATGGAGGAAGAAGACATCCGTCCAGAGGAGGGAGTTACACAATTGTCCAGTAGTCAGTGTGTACAGCGAGGGTGGGGTGATGATGAGCGGGCAGAGATCACGCCTCAAACAGGGGACAGCGTTTCTTGGCCAGTTGGCAGTCTGCAGCACATGGTGGATTACATGCTGCAGTGCCTGAGAAACGACCGCCGCATCGCCCACATTCTCAACATGTCTGATTATTGGGTGTTCACCCTCCTCGAGCCTCACTACCGGGACAACGTAGAAAGCCTCATCACACCGTTGAACCGGGAGCGAAAAATGCGGGAGTACCAAGAGACACTGGTGAATTCCATCATCTTCTCCATTCCAACTGAGAGAAGTGCTGCTAGTGCATTACAAAGCAGCTCAGTGCGTCCAGGCAGTGGAGGAGGCTCTGCACAAAGAGGGAGCAGAAGCAGTGCCTCTGCCCAAGGCAAGACCAGTATGGCCCAACTGTGGCACAGTTTTGTGTGCCCGCCACAAAAGTCTACACCATCACAGACGGCTCCAGTCAGCAGGAGGCAACGGTTCCGTCAGATGGTGACAGACTACATGTCTTGCCCTCTTGCTGTACTCCCAGACGGCTCTTCCCCTTTCAAGTTTTGGGTCTCAAAGCTGGATACATGGCCAGAGCTAAGCCAGTATGCATTGGAGGTGCTGGCTTGCCCTGCGGCTAGTGTACTATCGGAACGCGTCTTTAGTGCTGCAGGTGGTGTACTAACTGACCGTCGCATGCGACTATCCTCCGATAACGTTGACCGGCTTACTTTCCTGAAAATGAA